>NC_053391.1:260181875-260529156 GCF_905171765.1 Bufo bufo | reverse complement strand
CACCTAGGGACGACAGCCTTAAGAAGGCACCTGGCCTCCCATCACCGAGCCCAGTGGGAGCAATGCTGTCAGAACCCACAAAGACACACTCCTGGTGCTCCACGTCCTGCCTCTTCTCCTTCTCCTTCTCCTTCTCCTCTCTCCTCCTATTTGTCCTCCACTGCACGTTCCACCATGCCGTCGTCGCGTTCATCTGGCAAAAGGCAGGCTTCCGTGGACCAAATGTTAGAGCGAAAAAAGAATTATGACGCCGGATAACCCTGTTGCCCAACGGTTGACCGCTTGCTTGTCGGAACTGCTAGCCCGCCAACTACTGCCATATAAACTGGTGGACTCAGAGGCCTTTAGAAAATTTGTGGCCATTGGCAATGGAAGGTCCCCGGAAGGAAATATTTCTCCCAAAAGGGCATCCCGGAGCTATATGTCCACATTCAGCGGCAAGTGAATGTATCTCTGGTACACAGTGTCCGTGCCAAGATACATCTGACCACAGACACGTGGTCTAGCAAACACGGGCAGGAAAGGTACATAACTTTTACTGCCCACTGCCCCTTCTTCTCCTCCTCCTACTCCATCCTCCATCTCCTTCTCGGCTGACTCCTCTTTTTCCACTGCTACCGCCTCTTCTGCTGCACTCCCCCAGCTCCCCAGAACCTATTCGACGTGCCAGGTAAGACGTTGCCATGCTGTGCTGCGGCTGTTGTGCCTGGAAGCCTAGAGCCACACCGGTCTTGCACTGCTTTCAGCTCTGCGGTCACAGGCAGATCAGTGGTTAACCCTGCTCAATTTGACAGTTGGTAAAGTGGTGTGCGACAACGGTTCCAATCTGCAGAGCGCACTGAAACAAGGCAAAATGACACACGTGATCGTGCATGGAACACATCCTGAACTTAGTGGTGCAGCGATTCGTTGCCGGCCAGGAAAATCTCTGCCTATTTTAGAAGATCTTACACAGCCATGGCTCGCCTTGTTGACGTTCAGCGGCGACACCACTTGCCCGTCAGACATCTGATTTGTGACTTTCCGACGCACTGGAACATAACTTTGTATATGCTTGATAGGCTTCTCCAGCAGAAACGTGCCATTAACTACTACCTGTACGAACTCTGCGGCAGGACTGGTTCTGCTAGCTTGGTTTTCTTTCAACGCGCCAGTGGCTGCTCATGCGCGATGCATGCAGACTTTTTCGGCCATTTGATGAGATCACCAAACTGGTCAGTTGCAGCCAGGGTGCCATCAGTGACATTGTACCCTACGCCTTCTTTCTGGAGCGTGCATTGCGTCGTGTCATTGATCAAGCCGTCAAGGAGCAGGAACAGGAAGATTAGGAAGTTGCAATGGTGAATAAATTCCCAGGGGGGCTACTTCATCTGAGACAAGTCAGCAGGAGTCTGAAGAGGAGTCAGACGAGGATAGTGCCTGGGGGGAGGAGGAGGAGGAGCAAGAAGAGCAGGCTTGAAACTTTTCTGGGTTCCCTGGTGTTGTCCGTGGATGGGGGGAGGAGACCAAGGATGACATTCTCCTGGGCGAAAAGCATTAGCCAGGCCATTCCACCGCTTCGATTTTAGTGCAAATGGGGGCCTTCATGCTCCAGTGTTTGAAGAGGGACCCCGTAAAAAAAGCATAAAGGGAAAGGACCAGTACTGGGTGGACATGTACTGAGACCCCCGGTACAAACACAAAATGGCAGACATGTTACCAGCATCACAGAGGATGCAGCATTTCCAAGCCTTGCTGCAAGAGATGCTGCATTCTGCTGTTGCAGTTGGTGGCAGAGGAATTTCCACCCACAGAGAAACATTTGCGAGTATCAATCCTACAGCGTATGCAAGAATAGGGCGAATTGAAGATGTGTTGGTTACTTCGGATATGAGATCATTCTTGCAGCCAACCCATCAACAGCCGCTCTCCAGATCCAGCCTCAGGGAACGCCTAGACCGACAGGTGTCTGAATACATCGGGTTAATGGCTGATGTGGATGCTCTGAGAAGCGAGAAACCCCTGGACTACTGGGGTGTGCAGGCTTGACCTGTGGCCAGAGCTGGCACAATTTGCCATGGAACTCTTGGCTTGCCCCTCGTCGAGTTACCTGTCCGAAAGGACGTTCAGCGCAGCAAGGGGGATTGTGACCGATAAGCGCACTCGCCTAGATCACGACAGTGTGGACTACGTCACATTTCTAAAATGAATGAGGCATGGATCTCAGAGGAATTCAACACCTGTGACAACAATGTTTAAGTGAATATCCTCATGACAGCCCACAAATATCCGCCACCACCCAGAACAAATAATGGTCCCTGTCTTAGGTAAATACAGCGGCATAAAAGGCCTTTTCTGTCAGGTGAATGCCTAATGTTTGGGACCTCGGAGGAATACAACACCTGTGACGACCACATCTTATCGAGTTTCAACTATTATCATTTGTTTGTTTTTTAAGAGGGGGATTTCGTGTTCTTTTAAACATATATATTTGACATCTATTTGTACTGGCCTTCAGTAAAATTGATATCTAATGACCGTCTAATTTACCTCCAGCCACATAATTACTTGTTCTTTTCGGTCCGGTGAATGCCTAATCTTTGGGGCCTGTACTACACTGGCCTGCAGTAAAATTGATATTGAATGGCCGTGTAATATACCTCCAGCCTCATAATTACTTGATCATTTATGTACGGTGAATGCATAATTTTGGGGCCTGTAATCTAACGGGCAAACAGTAAAATTGTTATACAGTGACCGCCTAATTTACCTCCAGCCACATTATCAATTGTGCTTTTCTGTACGGTGATTGAATAATTTTTGGGGCCTGTAGTCCACTGGCCTGCAGTAAAATTGATATCCATTGACTGTCTAATATACCTCCGGCCACATAATCACTTGATCATTTATGTATGTTAAATGCATAATTTTTGGGGCCTGTAATCTAACTGGCCAACAGTAAAATTGTTATATGGTGACCGCCTAATGTGCCTCCAGCCAAATTATCAATTGTGCTCTTCTGTCCGGTGAATGCCTAATGTTTGGGGCCTGTACTACATTGGCCTGCAGAAAAATTTATATTTAATGACCTTCTAATATACCTCCAGCCACATAATTACTTGTTCTTTTCTGTTGACGACGACCACGTGTTATCATATTTCAACTATTATCATTTGTTAGTTTTTTTCAAGAAGGGAGAATTCATGTTTTTAATCCAATTTTATATTTTTTCTTTTTTTAAATATATATATTTGACATCTATTTGTACTGGCCTGCAGTAAAATTGATATTCAATGACCGTCTAATATACCTCCAGCCACATAATCACTTCATGTTTTCTGTCAGGTGAATGCCTAATTTTTGGGGCCTGTACTCCTGTGGCCTAAAATAATTTTTGACAGCTTCCCTTTAAGACTCATAAAAATGCCCCCTGATTAAAATTCATATTTTTTTGTGGGAATTTTTGCCATTTATCCCCCTCTGGTATGTCACTGTCATGTTGTGGGACCATTTGTGCACTTCTTGCAAGTATTTGGTGGCTGCAATAATGACCTGAAGGTTTTTCAGGTTCGCCTGCCATTAAAGTGAATGGGGCCTGCCGCGAAATTGCAGTTTGCGAACATTTGATCGCGTTTGCGAATTGTCCCAGCCGATGTTCGTCCATTACTATATCTAAACAAGCCTGATGCATTTTGGAAACAATTTCTGTGGACCAAAGAGGTTAAAATGGATCCCTTTGTCCATTAAGTGGCAAGGTGGCATAGTGAGGAGGTGGCAGCAGCATCAGAAGACCACAGAGTGGCAAGGTCATATAGTGTGGAGGTGGCAGCAGCATCAGGAGACCACAAAGTGACCCAGTCACAGAGTGGGGAGGTGGGTGGCAGTACAAGTACCAGCTGAAGATGGTGTGTGAAAAAAGGAGCACTTGGCAGAACATGTGTGGAATCATGCGGGTGGCAGCATTAAAATAGTAGCTGAGTCAGGTAACCAGAAGAAACCGGTCTCTTTTGTCAAAGTGTTGGTGTGGAACCATGGATGATCTACTCTGATGCATCAGGCATTGGTGAGTGGAAATCCTGGCGGATCCACGCCTGATTTATCTTGACAAAGGTCAGTCTCTCCACATTTTGGGTGGACAGGCGAGTTCTTCTTGGGGTAACTATGGCCCCTGCCGCACTAAACATCTGCTCTGCCACACTACTGGCTGGGCAGGACAGCTTTTCCAGGGCAAAGTTGGCCAGTTGCGGCAACAAAACCAGTTTGGCTGCCCAGTAGTACAGCGGATCTTCAATGTGGGGTGACAGGGTGCTGTCCAAGTATGCCACTACCTGCTGGTTCAGGTTCTGCTCTAGGTCTAGATTATGCTCCTGGTGAGTAGTTTCTTCACTGGGCGCTACACATTGCTTGTGCTCCAATCAGGGGCGTAGCTAGAAAAGACTGGGCCCCATAGCAAAAAAAAATTATGCCCCTCCCCCCCCCGCATCTCCCACCCCTACATACCTGTCGGACCTTGCCGCCACATCCGCAGTTCCTCATGCACTTGTGACGGTTACGCGTAGGACTGAGCACAGACAGTTGGTCACTGGCAACGCATTTGTGCCAGTGTAGGAAATGTATGAATCTAAATGTCTGTGTATTAAAGTAGGACTAGTCAGAACTGCCGCCCAGACAGTGGGACCACTCCAGGGGTCAAGTCCTGGGAAAAAAAGTGTGGGAACTCACCCAAGATCCACTGCCACCCCGACCCCCCCCCCAAAAAAAAAAATATATATATATATATATATATTTTGCAGAAAATTCAGTGCAACATAAAGCATAAAGAAAAACTGGAATTTGTGCTATATGTCTGTTCAGACATAATTCATCTCTTTCATATTATAAGCTCCCCTTATATATAATTTACTTACAGTTCTGAAGACTCAGGGGTGCTGGCTGGCTTGGCCTCAGGGGTGCTGACAGGCTTGGCCTCAGGGGTGCTGGCTGACTTGGCCTCAGGGGTGCTGGCTGACTTGGCCTCAGGGGTTCTGGCTGGCATAGCCTCAGGGGTGCTGGCTGGCTTGGCCTCAGGGGTGCTGGCAGGCTTGGCCGGGCAGAAGGAGTGTGGGAGACTGTGAGGCCTTTATTCTCCAAGCTGCTCCGGAAAAAATATATTTTTCATTATACCTCAGGTCAGACCACCAGTCAGACCCCCAATGTTAATCAGACCTCAACTAACACCTCAGCTCAGACCCCAATATGAATGACCTCCAATCAGACCTCAGATAAGAGCCCCATGCCTTATATCAACCCCCAGTAGCCTTATAGCAGCCCCCAGTAGCCTCATAGCAGCCCCCAGTACCCTTATAGCAGCCCCCAGTAGCCTCTCCACAAGCCCCCAGTGCCTCTCACCAGCCCCCAGTGCCTCTCAATTAGCTCCCAGTGCCTCTCACCAGCGGCCCCCAGTGCCTCTCCATCAGCCCCCAGTCAGTGCATCTCCATCAGCCCCCAGTCAGTGCATCTCCATCAGCCGCCAGTCAGTGCATCTCCATCAGCCCCCAGTCATTGCATCTCCATCAGCCCCCAGTACCCTCTCCATCAGCCCCCAGTGCCTCTCCATCAGCCCCTAGTGCGCCCTCCCTGGTATTAAAATCATTGGTGGGCATTGCGCCCTCTCCCCTGTATTAAAATCATTGGCGGGCAGTGCACCCTCCCCCCCTCCCCTTTATTAAAATCATTGGTGGTCAGTGTGCCCTCCCCCCTCCCCTGTATTAAAATCATTGGTGGTTAGTGCACCCTCCCCTTTATTAAAATCATTGGTGGACAGTGTGCCCTCCCCCCTCCCCTTTATTAAAATCATTGGTGGGCAGTGTGCCCTCCCCCCCTCCCCTGTATTAAAATCAATGGTGGGCAGTGCACCCTCCCCCCTTCCCTTTATTAAAATCATCGGTGGGCAGTGTGCCCTCTCCCCCTCCCTAGTATTAAAATCATTGGTAGGCAGTGCGCCCCCCTATTAAAATCATTGGTGGGCAATGTGCCCTCCCCCTCCCCAGTATTAAAATCATTGGTGGGCAGTGCGCCCTCCCCCCCTCCCCAGTATTAAAATCATTGGTGGGCAGTGTGCCCTCCCCTGTATTAAAATCATTGGTGGGCAGTGTGCCCCCCCTATTAAAATCATTGGTGGGCAGTGCGCCCTCCTCCCCCTTCCCTCCACAGTAATAAAATCATTGGTGGGCAGTGCGCCCTCCCCCCAGTATTAAAATCATTGGTGGGCAGTGCTCTCTTTCCCAACCCTCAGGTCTGTGCGGGGCATTGCTTATGCTTATTAGTGATGAGCGGGAGGTGCCATATTCGATTTCGCGATATTTCGCGAATATTCGATTGAATAATTGTCTTATATTCGTCGAAATCGAATATTCGTCATTATTCTATTTATCCTGATTAATATCCGATTTAATTATTCGCGTATTGCGATTTTTCTTTTGACAGTATAAGGCAACATTCCTATGACTATGGCTAGGCTAATATGTGCATTTTACGAATATTCGTAATATTGCTCTAACCTCGTCTTTCAGAATATTACGAATATTCTAAAAAACAAAGTTAGAGCAATATTACGAATATTCGTAAAATACACATATAGACTGTCATTTAGCTAATATAGTGCTATAATATTATATTTTTTTGTCAATTTTTTTTTGCCTCTTCTGAACTTCAGTTTTAGAAAATATGTACACTATTAAAAAAAATTACTATTGCACTATATTAGCTAAATTGCAGTCTATATGTGTATTTTACGAATATTCGCTATATTTCTATAACTTAGTTTTTTAGAATATTCGTAATATTCTAAAAGACGAAGTTATAGCAATAGAGCGAATACATTTGTTATTTAGAATATTCGTCTTTTTTTTTTCCAATGTGTACTGTTATTCCACTTTGGCATACTGCTCCCCGACAAGCGTCCCCGTAACCATGGGAATGCCTGTGGGTTAGAATATACCATCGGATCTGAGTTTTCACGATCTCAGGGAAGACTCAGATCCGATGGTATTTTCTAACCCACAGGCGTTCCCATGGTGACGGGGACGCTTGTCGGGGAGGTGTATGCCGAAGTTGGTTAAATAACGAATATATTCGCTATATTGCTATATATTCGTTTTTTCGAATATTCGTGGAATAATCAAAATCTTGATTTAGATTTTTTTTGTTCCAAATAATATTCAATTTTTTATTTTTTTTATTTGCTATCGCTGTCCCTAATTTTAATAAAGTGGGTAACGTAAACGTGCGTGAAAAAGCATATGACATAATTTACAGTACTAGAACCGCCCAGTGACTATGACCAGTGTCTATAAAGCATTCATCATCATTATTTGAACTTTACAAGTGAATGACTACAATGGCTACTGGAAGTACGTCAAAGTTCAGACACATATTTGAGAAAGATGAGGACGACATCATATTAACTGTAAGTAATATTCTCTTAAAGCATATATGTTGTTTGTGTAGATATTGCATGTAGCACAATGATTGTTCTGTAGATCACGAATTCTGAAATATTCGTAGATGCGATTATTATCTATATTAATACAATTTTATTTTTTGGACTGTATGTCTCGAAGGGCATACGGTTGTGTGCAAGTGGCGTAAGTGTCTAAAGTAGCTAATAAATATAAACTACCCAAAAAAATAACATTAAACTGTATCCGAACTATCTCTAATCTAAAAAACACTATAATGTGTCCGATCTTGAAAGTTCTATCAGTCAGAGGAATGCGTCGTGTGTAGCTAATTTTGTACTTCTTTTTCTTGTTGTTTAAAAAAAATATTTTTTATTTAAACAAAAATTTTAGAAAGTCAAATAGTGTAATTTTTTTCATGTTAGCCCATTCCTGCTGCACACTTACAACATGATGCTGTCAGAGGTGTCTTGGTTTATTTTCGGTGTTGTCCTGGTCTGGTAGGGGCCCATTCCTGTGAACAAATTCCTGCTGCACACTTCAAACCTGCTGCTGGCTGCACACTTCTAACCTGCTGCTGGCTGTCGTGCTGAGTTAGGCCGAGCTATGTGTAGGCCTCATACTGGACCCTTAGCATATACCTGCTGCTGATGCTGAAGTCTGTCCTGACCCTGATGACTTATGTGTGGGCCTTATACTCCACCGTTATCGATAATTACTGTTGTAGGTCCTACTCCTGACACTGCTGAGTTATGTGTGGGCCTTATACTCCACCATTACCGATACTTGCTGTTGTAGGTGTATGCTGAGTTATGTGTGGGGCGTATACTACAATTTTAACATGTACCTAATGCTGTCTGTTCTGCTGTCTGTCCTGACCCTGGAATAAAGGGGCCTTACAACAAATTTCTAAAAACACACGTTATCAAGCTGTAAAAAATGTAATTATAACAAAAATAATAAAGCAAGCCTCTATGGCAACTTTTTCAGCTCCAATAATATTTTGTTAATTTTTTGGAGCTGGTGAAGGTGTTTTTCCTCCATTTGCCGAATCCTCTTATTAAAGCGATGCTGCATTTTCTGAAGCTCCACAACATCTTTAAGGAATTCCTTTTTGGTGGCCTCCAATTCCTTTATAGCCTTGTTCACTACTGGAAAAAAAAAATCTTAGAATTAAAATTAGGGTTACATATAAGACAAATAGTGCATTTTTTTTTTTACTATAACACTAGTTTCTGTTGTCCCCTCATTGTTACCACTTTTAACCAGTTCACGGCCGGCCATTAAGCATAGGCCTCAGCGGAACGTGACTTGATGCAGAGGGACAGTCTATTACGGACCAACAAACACCCTGCCCCCAGGCATAATCGTTTGTGAACCGGGGTGCAAATGCAACTCAGATAAACAGGCAGCCATGTTAAATAAGGACTGCTATTTGTCAGATTCATTACACATGTTCATTACAGCTCCGGAGATGCAGGGTGTTGTAGGGATCGTGGGATGCTTGTGAATATGTTATGTTTGTGGTCGTGGCTAATAATACGAACTCGGGCATGCGTGCCCGACTTGAACCTAAACCGGCTGAGGTGTGCCTGGAGCCGGGTACGAGAGCAGCCTATAAGGGGGCTGCCCTGAAGGAGAAGATTTAATAAATAAGAGGAATGGGCGGGTGGGTTGAAGACCGGAACGCCTACCAGGTGAGGGTGAGAGGGGCTGATAAAGGCTCAAGCCCCTCCCACAAATGCAGGCTGAGCTTCAGCCTTACTAACTTGTGGTCATGGCTAATAATACGAACTCGGGCATGCGTGCCCGCCTTGAACCTAAACCGGCTGAGGTGTGCCTGGAGCCGGGTACGAGGGCAGCCTATAAGGGGGCAAAAAGTAAACCAAGATAGTTAATTCAAGAATTTTATTAACTCATAACACCAGAGATTGAAAGGCTTGCGAAATCTCTACCTGTGGGTTAGGCATATACCTGGTGAAACAAGACGAGCGGCACCTTCCCATGCTGCGGATGACATGAGCGGGGACCCTGTGCTGGGAAGCCGCAGAAGCAGCTCCAATGCGGAAGGAATGGCCAGATATAGAGCCGGGGTCAAACCCTAAGCCAGAGGCAAGAGTACGGATATGGCTGATGAATTGCACGGAGGTGAGAGAGCCATTAAGATGTGGTAGCAGTGGGCTGTGAGGGGGAGCTTCATGGATGGCGTGCATGAGCTGCCCAAAGACTTGTACCGGGCACCATTTATTGCCAGACTGGAAAAAATTAACCTCAACCGGGGGACCTGTTTGGCTAGTCTTAGTGGATGTTAATTTAAGCGTATAATGGTCCTGGTTCCGCACTAGCTGTTCCTTGGACAGACCGCTACGCCCCGCAGAACTGCAAGTGAATTCGCCTCGCCTAAGGAACCCGTGGAAGCCCAAGTACATAGCAGCTTTAATGGCTAAGCTGGAAAAGGGCCCAAAAGGGGCACCATCCAGGGCTGAAGAAAACTTCAGGAACATCTCCCCTGTGACTGCCTGTCTACGGGACGGGGGATTGACCCTACCTTTCTGGACCCCTCGCAAGGTGGCCTTGGCCGCATGTGCAGAAAAAATGGAGCCGTCCCCCCGGGTTGTGGAGCATGGTGTGGTGTTGGACGCCCGCAAGGTATAACTTGATGGTGTTGTATGAGAGATGCAAATGGTGATGACAATGGGCGATGAAGGCCATGATGTATGGGATGTCCGCTATGTCACCCTGTGGGTTCAGATTTAAAAATTCCCGGTAGGTTCTCAGGCCTGACTGATAGTTCCTGGCTGTATTTGGGGCGAGGGACTGCTGTGCCAGGTCCCTTGCTGAGGAGACGAGCGTATTTAGCCCATTGTCAGGGAACTGAATGCGGGGGTGGGACATCTGAGTGGATCGGCTTCTGGCATGACCTGAAAAAAGAGGGTGAAATTAAACCGGGATAGTGCGTCAGCCGCTACGTTTTGCTGACCCGGAATGTGGCTGCAATGTAAATGGAAATTGTGGGACAGGGCAAGCCATACCAGCTGGCGCAAAAGTGCCATGATCTTTTGGGACTTAGCCCTACCCTTGGCCAAGATGTCGACTAGAGCCTGATTGTCTGTTACAAACATCACTGGTGAGTTAGCCCAGAGATGACCCCATGCCTGAGCAGCTGCGACAATGGGGTATAACTCCAACAGGGAGGAGGTGCAGATGGACTCGGCATCCTCCAGGATAGACATGGGCCAACGGTCAACCAGCCAATGGGGACCCCAAATGGCTGCGTAACCACAGGATGCGGCGGCATCTGAAAAGATAGTCGGGAAGGAGGGAGACCACGGAGGGATGAAGAGGGAGATGCCGTTCCACTGGGCGAGGAACAACTCCCACATGGCCAGGTCTGCCATCCCCTGGCCGTCAAAATGGATGACGCTGTCCTGTTCGGGTGCTGAGGGAAGAAGCTGAAGTAGCCTCGACACGAATGTCCTTCCCTGGGGCCTGATCCTAGAGGCGAAATTAAGCCGGCCCAGATGAGATTGCAACTCGACCCTAGTGAGGTACCCAGAGGAGGCAGCGTGGGAAATTACCTCTCGGCACTGAGTAAGTTTCTCTTCCGGGATGCTGGCCTGCAGGCTGACAGAACCCAGGATGATAGCCAGGAACGAGACTCTAGTGGCGGGACCCTCAGTCTTGGCCTGGGCGACCGGAACATCTAGACTGGCGAACATCTTAAGGAGGACGGCGAGAATGCCAGATCCGTTCTGCGGGCTCTCAACGACCAGAAAGTCATCTAGGTAGTGGATGACCCTCTGAAGCCCACCGTGATGGACCAAGATCCAATGTAGCGCTTTGGCAAACTGATCAAATAACCAGGGGCTACTTTTAGAGCCGAACGTGAGTCTGTTGGAAAAGTAATATTGGCCGGCCCACTCGATACCATAGAACTGCCACAACTGTGGTTGGATGGGAAGGAGCTTAAACGCATCGGCGATGTCTGCCTTTGCCAACCAAGCGCCCCTGCCATGCAACAGAATGGCTCGTATGGCGTCGTCTATGGAGGAGTACCTCATGGCGAATTCCTCCGACGGAATGAGGGAATTGAGGCTGGGAATAGCAGAAACTGTGAGGGGCGGACATGTCATAGATCAACCTTTTTTTATTAGTGTTTTTCTTGGACACTAGGCCGATTGGGTTGATGCGCCATGACCCAAAGGGAATTAGCGGGAAAGGGTCTAAGAGGAATCCTTTCTCCACCTCAGACCAGATCAATTCGCTGGTTGCTGGTGGGTCCATGGTGGCTGATAGCAGATTCCTGCCTTCCCAGGGAACCTGTGGCAGTGTAATGAGCTTGTGTGGAACCCCTGCCAGAAGCCTGCCAACAGGAATGCCACGAAGTTCTGATCGTGGTGGTCCTGAAGGAGAGCTGCCAAGAGGTCCACATTAATGTCGGCTAGTCAGGATCCTTTGGCTGCCTTTTTAGGACAGGAGGACCGCGGATGGGCTCTAAAACACAAGGAGCATACGTGGAGAGATCTGCAACTGGCATAGGAGCAACCACCCGAATTGAAATTATTGCAGATCTGACTCCTTCCTAAGTAGAAGATGGGTCGGCCAAGTTTGTCAGTGGAGGGGTTGGACGGCTGAGACACGGAGGTTCCCGGGAGAGCCCTGTCCTGAGACGGGTGAGCGTTATTTGGGCACCATTCAGACGTGTGAAAAATAGACTGGCACATCACGCAGGTGGGTGCCCTGAGGCCAGCGAAGTGACGGCAGAAGAGTTCCGTGTCAATGGAGGCCCAGCTGGTGACATATTGGAACTGTGCCAAAGCTGCTGCCGCCTTAGCCGAAAAGAAACGATGGTAGTCGTAGAAGGCTGAACCACCATACTTGTGACCCAGGTCAGTGACCAGATACAAGTAGCTGTCCAGCTCTTCCCTCCTCTCAGGCTGTGCAGTGCAGACAATGTCTCTGAAGAGGCTAAACGCTAAGACAAACTCAGGAATAGACAACTTGCGGTTAAGCAGAGAGTCCTTGGCCCTGAGGACCACAGACACATCCCCACAATTGATCACCCTGTTCTCGGGCACATCCTGGGCGGCAATGAGGATCAATGCCAGATTAACGTCCTTCCCTGCCAGAATGTCCCTCTTGAGATTGTCAGGGATGAAATGCGAGGGGGCCACCTGGGGAATGGGCCTGGGCGTACCTGGTGTCAGCCAAACCGAAGTGGACGGCGCGATCAGCGGAACGGGTGCCGGGGGCGCAACGGATGGCCGGGACTCCAGCTCTGACACCCTCGCCCGGACGTCAGCTACAGAGTCGACCAATGAGTTCAAGGTAGACTGCAGCTGTACCAGTGATAGCTGGATGGAAGACGTCTCCGGTTGCACCACAGAAGTGCTGGTGTTGATCATGAGGAGCTTGTATAGCTCTGCCTTTCTGGCGGTGGCTGGGTGCGGGATGCCTCTTCGGTTAAGCTCCGCCAGCAACTTCGGAATGGTCCAACTCCTTAAGGATAATGGACCAGCTTGGACTGACATGACCGTCCCTGAGACAGATAGGCTGTCATCAATATCCGAGGCCCGAGACATAGTTGAGCTGTTGAAACATAAATGGCGTGACAGATAAAAAAAAATAAAAAAAAGAGAAGGTGATGGAGTAAAGGGACCGACGAGGTGCAAGACGGATATAAACACGTACCCGAAATAGAACCCGTAACACGGACTAGCAGAACCTGACCTGGCCGGATAGACGAAGAATCAAATTAACTGTGAATATTGACCCGAGGGGTATGCTAACGGAGTCAGTGCGAACTTACCTGCACAGGACCGATAGGAACCTGGGAATAGGGAAAAACCCTGAAAATAAAAAGCAACAGGCGAAATTTGAGAGTGCAGACTAAAGGATGACCCCATACCTGTTAGAACCAGGCGAACTGGCCAGGATGGGGCGCACCCCTAGGTCAAGTAAACAATCCGAGCGTATCTGATTGGTTATTTGATAGAAGGAGACCACCTGAGCGTACCAGGTGGGTGAAAGGAGCTATTGAGCGTTGCCATGAGATAGAGGCTGCGCGTAGCAGCGGCCCGCTAAGGGCGGTAGACTTACATGGAGAACCAGTGAGTCAGGGGAAAAAGAGCGTAGAACAACTTGTGGTGCAACCGGAGAATGGCCCCTAAGACAGCACAGCATGACAAGGACAAAAGCAAAGCAGAAAGGTGCGACGAGACCCACATATCAGAGAAGGAGAAAAGGATGAGGACCTGGGCGTACCAGGAACGTACCGTGCCCTGGGCGAATACAGGGGAGACTCTGTGACAAGACAAGACCACCGACTGTGCCCTGGAGAAAAAGATCTAAGTGGCTATGAACACAACGACAACAGAGGCCTGGGCGTACCAGGTAGATGAAACCGGCCTGAACGCAACCAGGTAGAGAGAAATTGAAAAGAAGCAGGGCGAATCCTGCAAAGGATGGCCACCTTAGCATTTAAGGTGGAGTTTTTTTTTTTTTTTACCCAAAGGCACCCAAGAGCATGGCAGAAGGCCCTGCCGCACCCCACCTGGGATGCTAGCACGCGGAACCCTGGCGCAGGAGAAAGTTAACCTGGTCTTGTACATTTATAAAACCATGACAACAGGATTCATGTTATGGGGGCAGGAACACCAGCCCTGCCCTCCTGTGGCCGAGCCCTCCGGGAGGCTGCGTGATTTCCCTCACCATACCCTGGGGCAGCCGAAAGGGACCGAAGGTGCTGCAGCCAGGAGGAGGCGCCGCGTGCGTTCCACAGTGGAACACACGCTGCCCCCCCCAGAACCGGCGCTTGTATTAGAGACGGGCCCACCTATGCAGCCAGCCAGGCAAGGAGCCGCGAGCGTTCCACGCTGGAACGCACACCGCTGACTGCTGCATAGGCGCCCGCAGGAGCCGGTCAACCCCCTGTCGCCAGCCTTGAAGAGGGGGTGCATGCGTTCCACGGTGGAACGCACGCCGATGCAGTCGCCGATGCAGTAGTACCGGCGACTGCCATGGGGGTGGGTCAAAACAAGCCGGCAGACAGGACCAGGAGGCACGTGCGTTCCAGCCTTGAACGCATGCCACTGACCTCTGCATATGCACCTATTGGAGCCAGCCAACCACCTGTCGCCAGCCATGATGAGGGGCGCATGCGTTCCACGGTGGAACGCACGCCGCTGTAGCAGTATCGTCAACTGCCATGGGGGTAGGTGAAATCAAGCGGGCAGCCAGGACCGGGAGGCGCGTGCGCTCCACGCTGGAACGCACACCGCCGACCGATGAAGTGTGCGCATGGGGGTAGGACTGCCGCTGTCCCCTGCTCGGCTTGGCACCGACCGGATTCCCCAACTTACCCACTTGAAGCGGAGCTGTAGCGTAAGGCGGCCGGCAGAACGAGGAAAGCACACGTCACTCTCCTACCCGGAAGTTGAAGACCGGAACGGCTACCAGGTGAGGGACAGAGGGGCTGATAAAGGCTCAAGCCCCTCCCACAAATGCAGGCTGAGCTTCAGCCTTACTAACATATCAAATTATAGTAATGTGTGCACATATTTACCCTCCCGATGGGGGGTGTAGACCACCTCTTCCTCCTCTTCTGGAGCTGGGGGGGGCGGAATCAGGTGGCTGGGAAGGTCCGGCCTCCTCCTCAGTGGCCTCTGTATCACCTACATCTGGGGGTGAAGTGGCCTGCACATTTTCGACCTCATCCTCCATGGGCGCCTCCACATTTTCTACCTCCTCCTTGATGTGCGCCATCTTTTTTTTTTTTTTTTTTTGTGGTGGCGGACCGAGGGAACGGGTTTATCTGTAATAATGACACAATATTAATAATTTACACAAACAACTCATAAACCATAACCAAGGTAAAGATCAAGAAATTCTTATATGGTGGACTCTGCATGGTATTATGAATTATACCAATAGTGGATATACCTTATTTAAAAAAATATATATATATATATATAAAAAACACGTTTATAGATGGGTAAAACTAGTCTAAGTTACAAGGTAGGATGAGGTAACATGGGATTTGTTAGGAAGGTGCCCTATAGGGTATTGTGACTGGGTAATAGATGTTTAGGTAAACCAAACAACAGTTTGGAAATTAGATAAGGGGTTATTGGATGGTGTTATGTTGAGTATATATTTTTTTGTGGCTGCCAGTTTAAAAAAACACCACTATATTAAAAGTTTGAATCACCACCCTTTCCCAAATTTACATATAAAACAATTTTTTCTAATACAAAACATGGTAAATTTAATGGTGGCATTAAAAAATGCATCTTGTCCCGCAAAAAAAAAGCCCTCATATAGCTATGTGAACGGAAAAATAAAAAAGTTATGGCTTTTGGAACATGACGGAGGACAAATCAAAAATGTAAAAATGAAAATAGGCCTGGTCTTGAAGGGGTTAAAGGGGAAATATTAAATTTAAAGTTACCGATATAAGATCGGATTGTATTGCGATTATATGTATGTGAGGTCTGAGCAATTAGATATTGGCCAGCCAAGCTGCGATGTACCTGTCTAGTTAAGTGACGGTACGGTATTGGGTGTACTTCTGGTTTGCATCCCCGTGGTGCACGTTGGGTAACGCTAAATGAACCAGCAAATACTGGCGGTCTGACAAAAAAAGATCATGGACATAAATTTAAATCTATATATATTGTGTGTATGGTATATAGTGTGTGGTATATATTGCATGTCAGGAAAACGGACGTGCTATGTGCATGTGATAGATATTTATCATTATCTGTTGTCCATACATACATGCTACTGACATAGTGCTGCAAAGTAACAAGAATACTCAGTGCACCAATCAGTAGTATCTGCCATTGGGGGGCGGGCGGGCGGCAGAGGAAAAAAAATAATTAGCATACACGAATATTTAGCAACACTCAATCTACATATAAATAATTTAGATGTAGATCGAGTGTTGCTAAATATTGTTCTGACATGCATGCAATATGAAATAAAATACAGTGCTGTAATACAATATTACTTACAGTGAGAAGAACTTCTTCTTCTTCCTTTTGAAATCGAATTTTGCACATTTTCGATCGCCGATTTTAATACAGAATGAACGCCAAACTCCACTAGAAGCAATGCAAAACCGAAACCGAAACCAGGGCACATGTCACGTGACAGGATTACGTCACTCATAATATCGATTCCTCACGCGATCATTCATAACATTCCCGATTTTCGGGTAAAAATCGGGAATTCGAATAACAAGATTAATTCCACCCTGCTTCTTGCAATATTGCGAATATTCGAAAAAATTATTTAGAATCGATCGATTTAGCTAATATAGTGGTATAATCTTATTTGTGGGCCAATGATTCATTGGCCGACAAGCAAGAAAGCAGTGAGGGATCATGCTTTTTCAGATGTTTAAAATTTACGAATATTCGATATAGCGAATATATAGCACTATATTCGAAATATTCTCGAATTCTCGAATTTGCGATATTCGAGAAAAAAATTCGCTATTCGATTATTCACGCTCAACACTAATGCTTATAGCAATGCGCCGCACAGACCTGAGACAAGTTACAAGAAGAAGGAGCGTTGGGCGGCCACAGCGCATGTAAGTATGCTGCTGACTAACTGACCATGGCAGCCAGGACTTCAGTAGTGTCCTGGCTGCCATGGTAACTAATCGAAGGCCCAGAATTACACTGCTGGGACTCCGATCGGAACTGCCGCTGCCACCAATGATGGGGGGGATGGGGGGGTTACTGTGGCTCTCCTGGCTTAAGGGGGCCCCGTGGGACCGCTGCAACCCCTATAGCTACGCCAGTGGCTCTAATGTCCTCCTCCTCCTCCAGTTCAGCCTCCACTTAGTGCAGGGAGAGACATCAGCAGGTGCTAGGGACAGTTTTAGAAAAAACTTAATTGTGCATTAACAGGGTTTATTACAAGGAAATATTTCTATGTCTTATTTGCCCTTGTGCGATGCAGTTATATATTCGAATGCATTTTTTGGCTTGTATTAGTGCAAAAAAAGGGCTTATGGTTGTGAAGTGCTAAAATTACAGCCCTTTTTGTCGTTTATTAGTGGCAAAAGACAAAATATATTTGCGGTTCAGAGTTGCAATTACATGTTCTAAAGCCTTTTGTGGCATGTATTAGTGGGAAAATAAATAATATATTCCGTTCAGCGGTGCAGTTATATGTTCTAAAGCCTTTTGTCGCGTGTATTAGTGGGGAAAAAAGGGCTTATTAGCCATTATGTGGTGAAGTGAGGATATTGCAGACTTTTTTGGGGTCTTTTAATTTCCTTTTTATTTATTTATTTGAGCTAACAGTATGTCAGACAGAGAAGTGCCAGGCCCTGCACAGGGGAGTGACAGAGGACTAAATGTTTCTGGCGCAGGCACAGTTCGCAGCAGAGTAAGGGAACTTGGCAGCAGGGGTCGCAGCAAGAGGCCTGAGCTCCCGGTGTCATCTAGCGGTCGTGTCTTCACCAGCAACCCAGCGGTTCTTGATTGGTTGACTCGGTCATACACTTTGTCCCAAGTGACATCAGACACCCCCAGCCAAGAGTCGGTGGGTTCGTCAGACACAACCCTTAGTTGGCATGGCCCGGGAGCAGGCCCTGTGCCCTCACCTGTCCTCAACCTGCCTCTGTCCTTTTCTGTTCCCTCAGCCAGAGAAGTATTGTATGCTGTGGGCTCAGCTGGACTATACAGTGAGGACGAGCTACTGACAAGCCAAGATGTGGAGGAGACATCTGCCTCTTCCTCCACTAGGTAGCCAAGTAGTAATGAGGAGAGTGGAGTGGGAGCTGGTGTTGCGAGCGGTCAGGCTCCTGACCCAGAGACGGTTGAGGAGGATATCAGTGACATGCAGACAGTACTCGATGATGATGTAGCTGATTGCACTTGGGAGTCGGGTGACGAAGGGGCTTCATTTTTTTTTCTTTATATAATAATGTAATATTATAAAATCCGGAGTCTCCATGATAAATCTGCAGCGTGGGGGCCCCATGTGGCTTTTACACACTTTTAAAATAATCCTTCAGCGGTGATAATAGATGCTGGATGAATGGGACGCTCCATGACCTTCCCAGGAGCTTCTATCGGGAGCAGCGGTTCATTTCTCAGATGTCCGTATAGTGCGGGGAGAATCCAAATACCCTCTCCATCTCCGTGCAGCACAGAATGTCCTCCTTCCCATCCATGATGATTGGGAACTAGTGATGTTATCCCTGACGAAGAGACCAGGGGCTGGTAGTTATAGTTTGAATCTTGATGAACTTCACAACACTTCCGGGCTCCAAGCAATCTTTAAGCTTTTTCTTCTCATTGTCTGTAGCTACTAGAGGCCTGTTCATGCCAGGCAGATTCCCTCAGAAGTATCTGGCTTGATACCATACTTGCATCAATCTTGACAGGATTCGTCTCCAGGTGGAGAGAAATTGTTTTTTTGGAATGCTTTCTCCATCGCAACCACATTCTCGAATAACCAGAAAACTGGCCGATTCTCTCCTGTCTTAGGCAACATTTTATTGAGTAATCGTGGAAAGTCAAAAAACTGTTATCCACTGCACCCAAAAAGGCCTTTCCGGCACTGGTTAACCACAGATAAGTCATTACAAGGACTGCCGCCAATTATCAGATCAAATTGTCCCCATTCTTCAATCTGTTTCCTGGTTATTTTCTGTATGTCGCCCACATATTCAATCTGCCCTGGATGGCGTACCCGTCCTATTGTGATGGCGTCCTCACACACCTCTGATGCCATATATTTTTCAATGTTGATTCTAAGCTTTTTGAGAACCAGTAATCCTGTCTGTTCTTTCCAACACAACCGGCACACTCGTGAAATACTCTGTGCTGCTGGGGACCCTGCTCTTTCCACCTTGTAACTCTTAGTCCACAATCTTCAGATCAGCACACTCCTCTCCTAAAATGCTCTGCACTGCTGAGGAATTCTTCTACTTTCACTCTCAGTGTGTGATATGCTACTTTTTAAAAAATTTTGTAAAAAATTCAAACAATACAATTCACCAAAAACACAACATTATTATATTATTTTCCCCTAATAAACCCTACCCCCCTGTTCATACCCAACCAACCCTTTCCCTGTGATGCGTCTCCCGTCCCTAACCCCCCACCCCATAAATAAGCGAAAATGGGGGGGATAATGAGGGAGTATAGGCAGGAAAACCTTAAAACTTCAATTCTCCCCAAATTTTAGTCCATTTTTCCTCAGTATTTCTCTGCTTATATAGAATGTTTTCATATCTCTTATGCACACGACCGTTCCGTTTTTTGCGGTCCGCAATCCCAAGCCCATTGTAGAAATGTCTATTCTTGTCCGCAAAAACGTACAAGAATAGGACATGTTATATTTTTTTTGCAGGGCCACGGAAAGGAGCAACGGATGTGGACAGCACACGGAGTGCTGTCCGCATCTTTTGCGGCCCCATTGAAGTGAATAGGTCCGCATCCGAGCCGCCAAAGCGGTGACTCGGATGCGGACCCAAACAACGGCCGTGTGCATGAGGCCTTAATCTTATTAACAAGGTTAACCTATGAAGTAATACTTGGAGTATTTAGAGAAAACCAAACACTAGCAATCAAAAGTCTCGTCAAGAACATTATTTTAATCAAAATAATCCTTTTATATTTTGGACATTCTACCTTGGTGAGGTCACTCAGTACCCAACATTCCACCTTAAACGGAATCTCAGCTTTCAATTCTCGGATAATAAAATTATAAATTGCCCCCCAATATTGTTTCAACTCTATACATGACCAAAACTGATGCAAGTGATCCGCCCCAGATAAATCACACCGTGGACAATTAAAAGTATTCCTTAAACCACATTTATTAAGCCATAAAGGTGTGATATAGATTCGGTGAAAAATATTAAATTGAACCAAAACGTGATTAAAATGATAAGAAACTAAACAATATATTATCCCGATATTCGAGGGAAATTCCCGACAATCAATTTGCCAAGCCCTTTGTCTTGGAAGACGCGTATTATTAAATCATGTTTTAGGCAACACTTGAAAGTTAAGAAATTTTAACCTTCTGTCCCATATTCCTTATAAATGAATAGACAAAGCGGGGAGAAAATGATTACACAAGGCATGGGGGAGGAGGGGGTTAAACATGGAGGCAGAGGAGGACGCGAAGCAACATATATTCAACATATACTTCAAACTTCAAACCTGTAACCAGTTCCCAGCCGACACCGAAGATCCAAGAATGGGGGCGGGCAGGAAGCAGTGGAGAATAAAACATCAGAAGGAGGGCGACCGCCCCATCTGCGAGCGAAGCAGCAAGCAGACACCACCAGACAATGCGGACAAATGCATGGGATCTGCTGAAAGTCCGGTCCAGAAGAACGCAAAGGGTCCAGAGGTGGGGGTGTCCCGCGGTTCAGATTGAGAGACTTGTGACTTGCATAGTGCGGCGGGATAGAACGGTCGGACGGAGGAGCGATGTAGCAAACCTACAAACCGGATTCCAAAAAAGTTGGGACACTATACAAATCGTGAATAAAAACTGAATGCAATGATGTGGAGGTGCCAACTTCTAATATTTTATTCAGAATAGAACATAAATCACGGAACAAAAGTTTAAACTGAGAAAATGTACCATTTTAAAGGGAAAAATATGTTGAATCAGAATTTCATGGTGTCAACAAATCCCCAAAAAGTTGGGACAAGGCCATTTTCACCACTGTGTGGCATCTCCCCTTCTTCTTACAACACTCAACAGACGTCTGGGGACCGAGGAGACCAGTTTCTCAAGTTTAGAAATAGGAATGCTCTCCCATTCTTGTCTAATACAGGCCTCTAACTGTTCAATCGTCTTGGGCCTTCTTTGTTGCACCTTCCTCTTTATGATGCGCCAAATGTTCTCTATAGGTGAAAGATCTGGACTGCAGACTGGCCATTTCAGTACCCCGATCCTTCTCCTACGCAGCCATGATGTTGTGATTGATGCAGAATGTGGTCTGGCATTATCTTGTTGAAAAATGCAGGGTCTTCCCTGAAAGAGATGACGTCTGGATGGGAGCATATGTTGTTCTAGAACCTGAATATATTTTTCTGCTTTGATGGTGCCTTTCCAGACATGCAAGCTGCCCATGCCACAAGCACTCATGCAACCCCATACCATCAGAGATGCAGGCTTCTGAACTGAGCGTTGATAACAACTTGGGTTGTCCTTGTCCTCTTTGGTCCGGATGACATGGCGTCCCAGATTTCCAAAAAGAACTTTGAATCGTGACTCGTCTGACCACAGAACAGTCTTCCATTTTGCCACACTCCATTTTAAATGATCCCTGGCCCAGTGAAAACGCCTGAGCTTGTGGATCTTGCTTAGAAATGGCTTCTTCTTTGCACTGTAGAGTTTCAGCTGGCAACGGTGGATTGTGTTCACTGACAATGGTTTCTGGAAGTATTCCTGAGCCCATTCTGTGATTTCCTTTACAGTAGCATTCCTGTTTGTGGTGCAGTGTCGTTTAAAGGGTTTCTATCACTTCGTATGCCATAATTAGCTCTCAGACACTAGCGATCCGCTAGTGTCTGCTCTGGCCAACCATCCGAATATAAGAGCTTTTTGGGCAGCCGTTTTGCTAAAAAAATAACTTTTATAAATATGCTAATGAGCCTCTAGGTGCTATGTGGGCGTCATTAGCACCTAGAGGCTCTGTCTACCTTCATATACAGCCACCGCCCAGCGCGTCCCTCCAGCCCGCCCATCTCCTGATGAATGCGATCCTCCGTGTGACGCAACGGACGAATTCTCGCGCATGCGCCGTGCGCGGCTGTATTCGGCGCATGCGCAGAGAATGTCTGACCACTTCCCTGCTCAGACATCTCCACTGCGCCTGTTCCTTGGAGCACTATGACGTCATCGGCGCAGGCGCAGTGGAGATGTCTGAGCAGGGAAGCGGTCAGACATTCTCTGCGCATGCGCCGAATACAGCCGCGCACGGCGCATGCGCGAGAATTCGTCCGTTGCGTCACACGGAGGATCGCATTCATCAGGAGATGGGCGGGCTGGAGGGACGCGCTGGGCGGTGGCTGTGTATGAAGGTAGACGGAGCCTCTAGGTGCTAATAACGCCCACATAGCACCTAGAGGCTCATTAGCATATTTATACAAGTTATTTTTTTAGCAAAACGGCTGCCCAAAAAGCTCTTATATTAGGATTGTTGGCCAGAGCAGACACTAGCGGATCGCTAGTGTCTGAGAGCTAATTATGGCATACGAAGTGATAGAAACCCTTTAAGGGCCCGGAGATCACGGGCATCCAGTATGGTTTTACGGCCTTGACCCTTACCACAGAGATTGTTCCAGATTCTCTGAATCTTCGGATGATGTTATACACAGTTGATGATGATAGATGCAAAGTCTTTGCAATTTTTCGCTGGGTAACACCTTTCTGATATTGCTCCACTATCTTTCTGCGCAAGATTGTGGGAATTGGTGATCCTCTACCCATCTTGGCTTCTGAGAGACACTGCCACTCCGAGAAGCTCTTTTTATACCCAATCATGTTGCCAATTGACCTAATTAGTGTTAATTGGTCTTCCAGCTCTTCGTTATGCTCAAATTTACTTTTTCCAGCCTCTTATTGCTACTTGTCCCAACTTTTTTGGGATTTGTTGACACCGTGAAAATTGGAATCAACGTATTTTTTCTTTAAAATTATACATTTACTCGGATTAAACGTTTGATCTGTCATCTACGTTCTATTACAAATAAAATATTGACATTTGCCATCTCCACATCATTGCATTCAGTTTTTATTCACAATTTGTTTAGTGTCCCAACTTTTTTGGAATCCGGTTTGTACATCATCATGTCTTCACCCCCTCTGACGAAGGGGCTTCATCATCGGCAGCTTGCCCGTGAGGCAGCGGCAGAGCCAGCAAGTCGCTAGTGTGGCTGGTAGTCAGCAGGGTGGCATGTTGTGCTTTTTCATAGGTATATATTTATATCTAAATATCATAATTATAAGGGTTGATTATATATAATAGGCCATATTGTGTTATATTCACCATTGTGTATGTATTTTAAAGTTGGCCGAGATGGGTTCATGGAGAGGACACAGTTCATATAATTTCTTCTTTGTAGATGTACCCATTTGTGAAGAGTCATTCTTGTCTCCTTATAGATTTATGACTGAGCTAAGGATATTTTCTAGATGCATTTGGTACTAATTATTTCCATGGTTTAATGTCTATCGATGAAGCACAAAATCTGTGATGTATATGTATAATGAACATTACATTTTAGTATGAGATAATCAATAGGACATATGTATTGTACTATGTTGTTGAATATTATGAAGGACGTCAATGCATCTATTATCTTATATATTTCTCACTAGGAACGCATACACTCTTAAAGCATGATGAGAAGAATTTTAAATGTAAACTTTGTTAGTAAGATAGTGTTATTTTAACTAACAATCAATCAACCGTTGGAGTAAAAGAGGAGACAAACATGTCTGTGATAGCACAAGGTCCATTATATTCTTATCAGTACCATAAATTTAGTAGCTTGGAAAATGTCTCAAATGGTACCCAAACGTCTGTTTTTTAATTGGTATATGTGTCAAAGATAATCCCTTAGCTCTTATTTAGGATTCCTTATGTTATGTGTATGGAATGTAGAAAATCAGACCTGGACATTTAACCCTTACTAGTATGATGCTAATAGCTTATGCAATAGTGCCACCTAGGTATGAATAGGAAACATTGCGCCAACAGTTGAAATGCATTTTGGATGATATAGTGACATCACAGTCATTATCATATGTACACGCCTAACCAACAATGATTGGAAAACTCCAAGTTAGGAAGGTGTGTCTAAATTATATGTTTGTGATCATAAACCACACACACATAAAGAGAAAGGAAGAACACAGAAATACAGAGAAACAAAGAAAGGAGAGACCCCAGGAGAAAAATCCCAATGATCAGAACGGACTTTAGAGCTGACTTCCCTTAGACTCCGCATATCAACTGCATTCTCGGGTAACGTATAACTTTATTATGTGTAGTATTGATTGAATTATTTGGTTTGATATTTAGTAACTCCTCGCTTCAGTGCAGATGTATAATGTTAAAAGTGCTACATCAATATTATCACTATTCAGTAAAGATGCATATTACTGAATAAAAGATCTAATATTGATATCGGAGAAAATCTCTGATTGGAATATTCAATTCCATAGCCAATATCTGGCCTGATAATTTATAAGTTGTGTAGCAATACTACCCGATATCCGAGATTGGTCATAGTTTGAGCAGAGCAAGGATTCGTATCTGTACTTAATCGCTATTATTTATTGTGTAAATGAACTGTTAGTATATCTCATAATTGTCGTCGGGATGTTTGCATTACATTTTTATATTTGAGAGGTGATATGGAATGCTGGTAGTCGAGTTAGAGCCTTCTAGTGGCAAATTTAGGGTACTGCATATCACTGTGTAATTTTTTTTTATATTCATTAAGCTTTGATTGTATTTTAAATTATTGTATAATAAATAATTTATATTTTTGCATAGACGCTTGTACCTTGTTTTGCTGATTGCACAATATAATTAAATTAATGACGATCTCTTTTTGAGGTGTTTTATATGTCCACCTCTAGTAATCAATTCCCCTTGAAATTTTTCCTTTGATTCTTTATTTTATATAAAGTATTTGCTTTATATACTCGACAGGCAGCAGTGGGAGGTCGGTAGCCAAATGTGCCCGGGGTAGACCACCCGCTTTGCAGGAGCCTACCTGCCCGGGAAGTAGCGGTGCATGGGTTCACGGAGGCAGCTGCGGTAGCAGTCAGTCAGTGTGTAGTGTTGGGGGTAAAATCACCAACTCGGCGGTGTGGCTGTTTTTTGTTATTCCGCCGGAGGAGGTGAACATGTGAACCGAGAGCAAGGCAGGTGGTTTGACTCCGCAACCAGAAAAGAGTGCGTACGCAGAAGTCAAGATTAAGAAAATTGAGTTTACTATAAATTGATAAAAGCAGGTTAACAGTGAAGTTACAGAGGCAAAGACAAGCAAAATATTCAAAACAGTATAAACAATACAAGTTAAATAATGCAACAATTTTCACCTTTGCTGTGTCCGTATTCGCAGTACAGACACTAAGAAATAATAGTCCAGAAAATGTCCCTAACGGACCCTAACTTTCAAGCGGGTGCGCACCCCCCTTTTCCCAGTGGTCCGCTTACAGTTTGTGGAAGTGCACGGTGGGGCCCGATGTCGTCCTTTTCCTTTAACCAGCGCAGGATCCGCAACAAAGTCCTCCTCAGCAGGCCGGAAAACCAGTTGAATATAATCCCGAATTTTACAGTTACTGTCCGGTACCTCGACAGTACTGTGAGTCTCTTTACTGTTTGGGGCAATCCACTCAGCCCAATGTCGGCTCCACAGGTTAGTTGCTGCACACAGTCCTTTTTAACTTGGCTTCACTAAATGCACGGTTTCTTTGTACTCCATCCGTCTCTAGACCGAAGTTCACACAGCTTGGCCACACAGGAAAGTCCTTTAGTTTCTCCACACACATCTTAGGGCTCTTTCACACTTGCGATGTTGTGTTCCGGCATAGAGTTCCGTCGTCGGGGCTCTATGCCGGAAGAATCCTGATCAGGATTATCCCCATGCATTCTGAATGGAGAGAAATCCGTTCAGGATGCATCAGGATGTCTTCAGTTCCGGAACGGAACATTTTTTGGCCGGAGAAAATACCGCAGCATGCTGCGCTTTTTGCTCCGGTCAAAAATCCTGAACACTTGCCGCAAGGCCGGATCCGGAATTAATGCCCATTGAAAGGCATTAATCCGGATCCGGCCTTAAGCTAAACGTCGTTTTGGCGTTCCGACGTTTAGCTTTTTCTGAATGGTTACCATGGCTGCCGGGACGCTAAAGTCCTGGTTGCCATGGTAAAGTGTAGTGGGGAGCGGGGGAGCAGTATACTTACCGTCCGTGCGGCTCCCGGGGCGCTTCAGAGTGACGTCAGGGCACCCCACGCTCATGGATGACGTGTCGCATGGATCACGTCATCCATGCACATGGGGCGCTCTGACGTCATTCTGGAGCGCCCCGGGAGCCGCACGGACTGTAAGTATACTGCTCCCCCGCTCCCCACTACTACTATGGCAACCAGGACTTTAATAGTGTCCTGGGTGCCATAGTAACACTGAACGCACTTTGAAGACGGATCCGTCTTCAAATGCTTTCAGTTCACTTGCGGTGTTACGGATCCGGCGGGCACTTCTGGCAAATGGAGTGCACGACGGATCCGGACAACGCAAGTGTGAAAGAGACTTTACACAACACAGAACTTGTTTTCTATCTTTCCAATATGGAGGCAGCTGCAGTTCAAGTCCTCTCTTCCTCATTCTTCCTGCTCACACTGAGGCAGGCTGACATCATAAGGGGCGTGTCACTTCAACACTTTGCTGCTGCCTTAAAGAACCAGTATCACGGTAATACACTTTCTCTATGATAAACTCCAATACAAATTGGTCCTATGCTGCCATCTACTGACCAAACAAATACTGCAGGCATTTTACATTAAATTTTAACACAGTTTACCAGGATAATAAAACTTAGAGACATTACATGACTGTTTCTTACAAACATGACCTTATGTAAAATCTGTGGGCAGAAGGTGAAGCATGGCCAGGGTGCCAATGTTGGCACCACGGTCCTGCATCGACATATGCACATATGCAGTGTCACCATAAAGTGGCCTGGGAGAACCATGGCTCCGATGTGGTGGTCCAGCCTGCCATCACCCAGTGGCACGCAGCCAATTTCAGGCAATAAAGTCTCCACCACCTCAGCCGAAGGGAGCTGTCTGTCCTTCCCATCATCTACCGGTCCTGATGATCCTGCTCCTCGTTCTCCTACTCCTCGTCACTCATTCCGTCAACAATCAATCAACAAAGCGATTGCCAAGAGACAACAGTATGCATGCACTCATCCAACAGCGCAGAATCTGAACATGCTCCTGGCTAAGTAGCTGGTGCTGCAGTCCTTCCCTTTCCAAGTGCTGGACTCTGCACCTTTCAGAAAACTGATTGCTTGTGCCGAGCCGAGGAGGAGATTCCTAAGCCATCATTTCTTTGCCTAAAAGGCAGTACCAGCCCTACACATACATGTAGAACAGAAGGTGGGCCAGTCCTTGAGGCTATCGGTGTCTGCCAAAGTGCATGGCAGCGCCGACGTGTGGAGCTGTAACTACGGACAGGGACAATACATATCCTTTACGGCCCACTGGGTGAATGTGGTTCCTGCACAGCCACATCAGCAACTTGGTCAGGTGACGCCGCTTCCACCTCCATGTTGTCACGCCGTTGGTCGTCTGACAATGTCTGCCTCTGCCTCCTCATCTTCCACCATGTCCTCAGCCTCCACTGCAGGGACAATTCACAGTGCCCCTTCATACCACATGTGCAGGCCACGGCGGTGTCACAATGTTCTTGATTTAATTATTACTTCCCGCCAGTTTGCTCCACAGAGAGGATCTGTTTTTTGGGGGTTATTGTTCTGACGGATCAGAGGAAGGGCAAAATGACGTCAACACAAACTTACTGCTGACATCCTCTCCACTCTGTCGGGGGGCTCTACTTGTGTAAACATTTACTAGAACAGGTTCTGTAGACATCTATGTGGAATCAGCTGATGACGGTGTAAAAAGAGGGCGCTTCTTCTTGGAGCTAACATTGACCTGTAAGGCTGAGTTCATACTTGAGTTATTTGGTCAGTTTTGGCCCTGTGCTTGCCAAATAAGTGAAGTGTGCAGTAATTCTAAGAGTGATGCCTGTCATCTGCATGTCATACTGACTCACAGTATAATTTTACTACCACAGAAGACTCCCTATGTGTGTTACTGAGAGGCACAGTGTTCTATACCACTATAAAGGCTCTCTGCAGCCAGGAAATAGCTGCTTTTAATGCGATTCGCAGCAAATAAATTCAGATAGAACCAAATTTTTTCAAAAAATTTGGCGAACCGTCCAAATTGAATTTATTAAAAAATTTGCTCATGTCTACCCACAGCATACAATACTTCTGTGGATGAGGGAGCAGAAAAGGACAGAGGCAGGTTAAGGATAGGTGAGGGCACAGGGCCTGCTCCTGGGCCATGCCAACTAAGGGTTGTGTCTGATGAACCCACCAACCCTTGGCTGGGGGTGTCTGATGTCACTTGCGATGAAGTCGAAGATCGAGTCAACCATTCAAGAACCGCTGGGTTTCTGATTAAGACATGACCGCTAGATGACACTGGGAGCTCAGGCCTCTTGCTGCGACCCCTGCTGCCACGGCCCCTTAGTCTTCTGCGACCTGTGCCTGCGCCACAAACATTTAGGTCTCTGCCACTCCCCTGTGCATGGCCTGGCACTTCTCTGTCTGACATACTGTTAGATCAAATAGCAGGGTTTCCCAGGGCCATCCCCATAGCCCTGCCCCAGAATTGGAAGAAATTGAGTGCACCGATGCCCAACCACTTATGTTTCAGGATGAGTACATGGGAGGACTATTGCAGCACGTCTCTGATGATGAAGAAACACAGGTGCCTACTGCTGGGGCGTTCTGCAGTGTGCAGACTGACAAGGAGGGCAGGGGTGAAGACTGGGTGGAAGATGATGTGGAGGACGATGAGGTCCTCGACCCCATATGGAATCAAGGTCATGTGAGTGACCTGTGTAGTTCGGAGGAAGAGGTGGTGGTCGTACAGAGCCACCAGCACAGCAGAAGAGGGAGCAGGGTGCAAAAGCGAAGTGGCCGTCCCCTAGACAGTACAGCTGCTACTTCCCACCGCAGCAAGGGACCGAGCACACCAAAGCCAGCTCCAAGGAGTTCCCTCGCGTGGCAGTTCTTCATACAATGTGCTGACGACAGGACACGAGTGGTTTGCACGCTGTGCAATCAGATCCTGAAGCGAGGCATAAACTTTCTCAACCTGAGCACAACCTGCCTGACCAGGCATCTAAGTGCAAAGCACGAGCTGCAGTGGAGTAGACACCTCAAAAACAAAGAAAGGCCTCTGGCTCCTCCTGCTTCCTTATCTGCTGCAGTCTCGGCCTCTTCATCTACCTCTGGAGTGATAGTGCCACCTGCCACCCCACAAACAGAGGATCTGCCAGCAATGCCACCACCTGGGTCACCAAGCATCTCCACAATGTCCCATGGAAACGTTCAACTCTCTATCTCCCAAACATTGGAGAGAAAGAGGAAGTACCTCCCTATCCACCCGCGATCCCTGGCCCTGAATGCCAGCATTTCAAAATTACTGGCTTTTGAAATGCTGTCATTCCGTCTGGTGGAGACAGAGAGTTTTAAAAGCCTTATGGCGGTGGCTGTCCCACAGTACGTCGTGCCCAGCCACCACGACTTTTCCATCCCTTCCCTGCACAACCAAGTGGGGGACAAAATCAGGTGTGCACAGCGCAACACCATCTGTGGCAAGGTCCACCTAACTACGAATACGTGGACCAGTAAGCACGGTCAGGGATGTTATATCTCCCTAACAGCACACTGGGTAAACGCAGTTGCGGCTGGGCCTGAGGCGGATAGCAGTTTGGCGCATGTCCTTCCACCACCGAGGATTGCAGGGCGCTTCAGTTTGCCTTCTGTTGCTTCCTATTCCGCTTCCTCATCTTCTACCGCCTCCTCATCCGATCAGCATAAAACCTTCACCACCAACTTCAGCACAGCCAGGGGTAACAACAGCAGGCAGTTTTCAAATGTATCTGTTTGGGGGACAATCCCCACACTGCGCAGGAGCTGTGGACGGGCATGGAACAACAGACCGATGAGTGGTTGGTGCCAGTGAGCCTCAAGCCCGGCCTGGTGATAATTGATAATGGGAAAAATCTCATAGCAGTTCTGGGACTAGCCGGTTTGACGCACATCTCTTGCCTGGCGCATGTGCTGAATTTGGTGGTGCAGAGGTGCCTTAAAATGAACCAGGCATGGATCCCACAGGACTTGTCCGTACCTTGTGCAGAATAGACATGTATACCGGCCTTACCCAGCCATTGTTATACTACAGCGCAATTGCTCATTGTTGTATGAGGGGTGTATGAGGGGTGTACCCTAATATAAACAAAAAAATAAATAAATAAAACCAGTGTTGGCTACCTCGTCCTCCTCCACCACCATTTCCACCTACACCGCTACGTCAACCGTCTCCTCAAACTCCTACTTCATATGGACCTCCACCTCATAGATCAAGATTATTTTATTTATTTATTTTACGTATTTTATTTTATTTTATTTTAAGTCATTTCACAAATTTGTCTGATACATTGTTGGGTTACATATACCAAATTTTTTGCTGTGATATACCCCTGCTCTACCTAATCGACAGGTTAATACATTTCACTAATTTGTCTGTTATATTGTCGGGTAAAATTCGCCAATTTTTCACTGTGATATACCCCTGCTCTACCTATTGGACAAGGAAATACATTTCACTAATTCGTCTGTTACATTCTTGGGTGAAATTTTACCATTTTTGCCGTGAATAAATCCCTGCTCTGCATAGGTGACAGGGACCTAAATTTTTTAAAAAAATCACCTGTTACATTGTCAGGTGACATTTTACCAATTTTGCCGTATGCAATCCCCTGCTCTGCATAGATGACAGGGACCTAATTTTTGTAAAATCGTCTGTTCAATTGGTGGGTGACATGAACACAGTTTTGCCTTGAATAAACCCCTGCTCTACATAGTTGACAGGGCCCGAAATTTTTTTAAATCGTTTGTTCCATTGGTGGGTGACATAAACCAATTTTTGCCGATGAAAAACCCCTGCTCTGCATAGGTGACAGGGACTTAAATTTCTAAAATTCGTCTTTAATTTCCCACATTTCAGCTCAATTACATTGCAGCCATTGACCTCCCTTGGATGTGGTATCCCTTTCTCCCGCTCCCGCTCTGGCGTGGAACCCTGATTCGCCGCTAACCGTGATCAACATGGTAGGCGCAGAAAAGAACATTGAAAGTTGATAGAGCAGATATCCAATTGGATCGTGGACATCATGGGGACATGCGACATGGTGGAGCAGTATGTGTGCACACGCCTACACGTACTGTGTACACTGATGGGTCTGCCCCCTTCAACCTCTGGGTCTCGAAATTGGGCACCTGGCCTAAACTTTCCCTTTACTCCTTGGAGGTGCTGGCCTGCCCTGCAGCCAGTGCATTGTCTGAACGTTTGTTTAGCATGGCTGGAGGGGGTTATCACAGGTTATATTTCCCAATGTTTTGGGGTGTACCCTAATTTAAACAAAAAAGTAAAATTAAAAATTAAAACAAAAAAACTGTGTTGGCTACCTCCTCCTCCTCCACCATCGCTTCCACCTCCACCGCCACATCCACCGCCTCCTTAACCTCCTATTCCATATGGACCTTGTCCTACTAGATCAAGATTATTATTTTTTATTTTTATGTATTTTATGTTATTTCAAGTCATTTCTCTATCCACATTTGTTTGCAGAGCACTTGCCATGCTCTTAACCACATTTTGATGCCATTTGCAGCCCTCTAGCCCTTTCCATGAACTTTTTAGAGCCATTTTAGTGCTCCAAAGTTTGGGTCCCCATTGACTTCAATGAGGTTCGGGGTCAAGTTTGGGTCAAGTTCGGCCGAACCCGTCGAACCCGAACATCCAGGTGTCTGCTCAACTCTAATTGAATTCATACCAAAAACTGTAACACATGCATTTTTTTGCTGCAAATCTTATTTGCGTTATTCGTTGTATATTTGCTCCAAGTAGCAAAGGCTGAAATCTGCAAAGAAAAATCACACAAAAAATTACATGTGGCGGCTTTCTAAATCCGCATACCAGGTCAAATTCTGCACAGAAAGAGAAAGCAAAGGGCACATGAGATTTGTCTAATCTTATATGTTTCCCTGGTATTGTATTAGGCCTCATGCACACGACCGTTCCGTTTTTTTTGCGGTCGGTAATCCGCGGATCCGCAAAAAACGGAAGCCGCCCATGTTGCCTTCCACAATTTGCAGAACAGAACAGTCGCCGCCACTCTTGTCCGGAAAGTGCGGACAAAAATAGGACATGTTATATTAGCGGGGCCGTGGAACTGAGCCACGGATGCGGACAGCACACAGAGTGCTGTCCGCATCATTTGCGGCCCCATTGAAGTGAATGGGTCCGCATACGAGGCGCCAAAACGGCGGCTCGGATGCAGACCCAAACAACGGTCGTGTGCATGAGGCCTTACTCTGTAGTTTTTCTGCACAAAAATCAGCTCAGAAAAGTCGCAGGTAATCCACATTGTGTGCAGTTAGCCTCACATTGCAATTAGTGTTGAACAAATTGAAGAGAAATTAATTGAATTCGGTCTGAATTTTCAGGAAAAATTTCCTATCACTTTGTAGTAACAAATATATTTTTTTGCAAAATGCCAGCTACACCGGGAATGCGATATGATCCATAATGCCGTGCAGCCAGCAAATCAGTAGATAGCCATCCCCTGTGATGTCACAGCCCTATAAAAACCTCATCCCGCTAAGTCTCTGCCATTTTACTGTGAGCTGAGCATAGTGACAAACATAAGCACTAGGGACAATGGTTAACAAATCTTTTCATTGCAGAAATATTGGATAGGGACAGTTAAGGGAACGTGCAGGGACAGTTTAGAGAGTGCATAGGGAGAGTTTTGTACACTCTAGGGAGAGCACAGGGAGACTGCAGGGACAGTGCAGGCTTACTGTTATTGCCCTTTGTATCTTCTTAATCTGCTGCGACACTCATTCTTAATCTGTTCCGCTATACATAGACTTACTGTGCATCAGACTTAGGGTGTCATTTATTAAGGCTGGCATTTTAGATGCTGGTCTTAATAAAGCCCCTGCTCTCGCGGTGGATTGACAAAGTTATGTAGAGGCTCAAGCCTCTACATAACTTTGTCGCATCCAGCGCTGCTTCTGAATGTAAGCCAGCTTCCTAGTTGACTTACATTTAGACCATTTGCTACACCTAAACCCTTAATTTCAACGAGTGGTCTAATATATAGGCGCATTTTCCTAGTTCATCTGCTTCCCCATATACACTGAATCTGTTCTGTTATACATAGACTTACTGTGCATCAGACTCATTGTCAACAGGTGGTCTAATGTATAGGCGTGTTTACCTAGTTCATCTGCTGCAACATTAATACTTAATCTGTTCTGTGATACATAGACATACTGTTCATCAGACTCATTGTCAACAGGTGGTCTAATATATAGGTGCGTTTATCTAGTTCATCAGCTGCACCATTTATACGTAATCTGTTCTGTTATACATAGACTTACTGTGCATCAGACTCATTGTCAACAGGCAGTTTAATATAAGTGCATTTACCTAGTTCATCTGCTGCGTCTTTAATAATTAATCTGATCAGTTATACATAGACTCAGTGTGCATCAGACTCATTGTCATCAGGTGTTCTACAACATAAGTGTGTTTACCTAGTTCATCTGCTGTTCCATTAATCTGTTCTGTTATAGATAGACCTACTGAGCATCAGACTTAGTCTTTACAGGTGGTCTGATATACACGTGCGTTTACATATTTCATCTGCTGGACGATTTATACACAATCTGTTTAGTTATAAATAGACTTACTGTGCATCAGACTCATTGTCAAAAGGCTGTCTAATACTGTACATAGGTGTGTTTACCTAGTTCATCTGCTGCAGAATTAATACTTAATTTGTTCTGTTATATATATACTGTGCATCAGACTTCCTCTAAACAGGCGATCTAAAATATAGGTGCGTTTAACTAGTTCATCTGCAGCACCATTGATACTTAATCTGTTCCGTTATACATACATTTACTGTGCCTCAGACTTTCTCAACAGGCAGTTCAACATATAGGCATGTTTACCCAGATCATCTGCTGCGCCATTTATACTTAACCTGTTCTGTGATGAATAGACTTTTTGTGCATCAGACTCATCGTCAACAGGGGATCTAATATGGAGGCCTGTTTTTCTAGTACATATGCTATGCATTCATATTTAATCTGTTACATTACTGATTTAGTTAATGTATACTAAAGCCAACAGACAGTTGCCTGGGCCCTCAAAAGGAACGGGCAGTGGTGGCAGCAGCAGCCACAGTAACAGGCCAGAGTTTCTACTGTAATCCATTGGTCGTGTTTTGACTAACAATTCAGCTGTACTGGAATGGTTGACTCGCTCTTCAACATCATCTCAGGTGACAACAGACAAACACCTTCAGGAATCTGTGGGTTCCTCTGACACCAGACTTAGTTGGCATGGCCCAGAAACAACCTCTGTGCCCTCACCTGTCCTGCAATTGCCTTTTTCTTTTGCTGCTCAGGAAGTAATGCATGCTGACAGCTCTGCTCTGCTTTTCAGCAAGGAAGAGCTAAGTGAGGATAGACAGCAGCTATAGCAGCTACAGGTCAGCACAGACTTGAAGGAGAGGTCCACTGCATCCCCCTTAGGAATGCAACTAGCAATGATGACAGTCAGGTAGGAGAATGTGGTGCGAGTGGTTAGGGATGTGGCTATGAGACTGGTGAAGGTGACATAAGTGATGACCGGACAATAATGGATGATGATGTAGACGATCGTATGTTGTAGGCGAGTGACGTGGGAGCATCATCCTTATCATCAAGCGGTGAGGGTGACAGCAGGCCCATGAGACAGCAGCAGGGTGAAGATGTGCTGATAAGCCAGCAGAGTGGAAGCAGTGGAAGATCTGGGACCAAACGTGCCTGGGGTAGACTGTCTGCTACTCAGGAGCCTACCTGTCAGGAAACAACTAGCAGCGCACGAGTTCATACAGGCAGAGGCAGGAATTCACCACGGAGTGGTGGGGGTAAAATGCCATACTCAGCAGTGTGGAATTTTTTTTCACATTCCTGGAGGATGTTAGTGTGGTGGTATGCAGGATATGTGGGGAGAAGGTGAAGTGCAGTCACGGTGCTAATGTTGCATGGGCCTGCCTCAACACATGGAGCCTCACCATAAAGTGGCCTGGCAAAACCGTGGCACTAATGTAGTGGTAGAGACTGACTGAGCAACTGCTGTATCTCCCAGTGGCTCGCACTCCTTCTCCAGCAGTCAGGGCTCCTCAACCTCAGCAGAAGGAAGCTGTCATTCCTTCCCTTCGTCTATTGCTCCAGGTGCTCCTCCTCCTCGTTACATCAGCAATCGATCACCAAGAAGATGACAAAGAGACAACAATATGCATGCATCCAACGGTCCAGAAGCTGAATATGCTCCTGTCCAAGTTGTTGGATTACAGTCCCTCCCTCAGCCTCCACTGTAGGCACAGTTCAGAGTGGTCCTCCAGCATACCACCTATGCAAAGTACAGTGTTGTCACGTGGTTCTGCACCTGGTCAGCCTGTGCAAATGGAGTCACATTGGGGAGGAATTGCTCCACGTCATCAACCAAGATAATAAATCCTGGATGTCTTCTCACCAACCGGAGATAGGAACCACGGTCACCAATAATGGAAAGAACATTCTGTATGCACTGCATCAGGGAGGGCTGACCCATGAGCCCAGCATGGTGCACATCTTCTATATGGTTGTCACCTGGATCCTGAAGTCTGTGCATTCAGCCACTCTTACCGTGCAAAACACGCCTTCCTTGACCTGCTAAGGCAGAATGGTATTCCCCTTTATTGCCTCATATGTGACGTTTCCACATGTTGGAATTCCACGCTCCACATGTTGTACCAACTGTATGAGCAAAGGAAACCTGTGGCCAATTTAATTTAATGATGCATACGGACAGGACTACTCCCCTGTCTAACTTTGATGTTTGACAGTGGCGGCTCATGCGTGACACCTGCCGTTTGCTCAGACCCTTTCAGGAGGCCACTTAATTTGTCAGTTGCCAGGACTACGGGATGAATTATATTATTCCACTCCTTCGCATCCTGGAGGGGATGCTGATAAATACGACTGTCGAGGGGACAGAAGATGTTGCGTCTACAATTCATGGCCACCTGATCCCTGTCAAGGCTGAACTGGCACAGGAGGAGGACATAAAGCCCAGGAATTATATACAGAACTAGATGATTTATCTGTTCAAATGACAGGAGAGGAGCCTGAGGAGCTAGAGGGCGACAGTGTAGACAATGCAGATGACCCCAACAGATAGTGGCTGTATGCAGTGGAGATGGAGGCAGGGAGTCCCTCCAAGTCCCTTGTGCAAATGGACAGATGCATGCTAAGTTGCTTGCGTAGTGACAGCTGCATTATCACCATTCAGCAGAGGGATGACTACTGGCCTTTTTTACACCTTCTGAGAGGGATGAAAACCTACTATTGTAGTCGGTTGGTTGCTGCCTACTCGTGCTATCGCCCATCCTCATGAAGGTCTAACTGGCAGGACCCTCTGAGCTCAAGCTCACCCTCCAGGACTGCTGGAAATGGGTGGGGGCAGGAGCAGCACCAGCTCCATCAGCACCAACTTAAAGGCAACCTGTCATCTGGATTTGGGGTATAGAGCTGAGGACATAGGTTGCAAGATGGCCGCTAGCACATCCACAATACCCAGTCCCCATAGCTCTGTGTGCTTTTATTGTGTAAAAAAAACGATTTGATACATATACAAATTAACATTAAAGAGTCATATCTTACTTATGGAAGAGGCTTAGGCTATGATGAGGGGGAAGCGCTTCCCCTGACCTAAACTTGTTGTGTTGTGACGGGAGCCAGGGGCGAGGGTAAGCCTAGCAGTGGGCGTACCCTAAAGGGAGTGTTTGAGAACAGGGTGGGTGGGTATGAACAGAAGCGCCCTGAGGTGCTGGGGGCTGGAGCTTAAGAAGGTAAGACGCCCCTCCCACAAATTCAGGCTGACTTTTCAGCCTTCCACTTATGGGAGAGGCTTAGGCTATGATGAGGGGGAAGCGCTTCCCCTGACCTAAACTGGCTGTCTTGTGCCGGGAGCCAGGGGCGAGGGTAAGCCTAGCAGTGGGCAAAAATAGACGAGGAGAGCAGAGTAGTGTCCAAATCATTTAATTCCTCTCAGAGAGCAAGGTTACAGAAAGCCTGGGAAATCTCTACGTTTGGGTTCGGGATGTACCTCGTGAAGCAAGAAGAACACCAGCGACCCATGCATTTGATCACGTGCGCCGAGACCCACTTTTTCATGCTGAGGACGCGGCCCCGAAGCGATTGTCCTGTGATGGCCAGCGGGTTGTGACCGAGACCTGAAGGCAGCGTTCTGATGTGGGACACGAACTGGATCGAAGTCCTGAAACTCCCATGCCAAGGAAGCAGCGGGCCATCTAGGGGGGGCATCTGGCAACAGGGCTACCAATCACCGGAGGACCATGACCGGGCACCAATCGTTCGAAGTTTTGGAGAACCCGACCTCCCTTCGTGGAAGGGAGCCAGAGGACAAAGGGGTCATGGACCCAGGACAATTGCCGCACCTGCAATCCCTGATGTTTAGGGGAGGTGCTGGTGAACTCACCTGGCCTAAGAAACCCATAAACCCGAGATACAAGGCTGCCTTAATAACCAAACTAGGGGAGTGCCCAAAAGAATGTCCACCCAGCGCGGACGACAGTCTCCTAAACATCTCGCCGGAGACAGGCTGTCTACGGCCGGTAGGGGCATCCCCGCACTTCTGGATCCCCCCAAGCGCCGCCTTGACTGTCTGCACTGAAGAAAAGGAACCTCCATTTGGATTATGAAGCATGGCGCAGTGCTGTATCCCCGCTAGGTACAGCCCGATGGTGTTAAATGACAGCCTGAGATTGCGGTGACAGTGGGCTATGAACGCCAGGGTGTAGGAGACACCGTCCAAGCCACCTTGCGAGTGGGACCTGGAAAAAACTTTGTAAACCTTGACACCGGCTTGGTAGTTTCCTGATGGTATGGGAAAACCCCTGAGCGTTTTCAGGCAAATATATTGGATCCTGAGCGATTCAGGCAACTGCGTACACCCTGTGGGAAATAAGACCTGAGCGATTCAGGCAAATACGTACAACCTGTGGGAAATAAGACCTGAGCGATTCAGGGAAATATGTGACCTGAGAGAATCAGGAAAATACATACAACCTGGAAATACAGTCAACCTGAAGAGACAGAAAAAAACAAACCTCCGCGATTCGGGGAAATACATAACCCTGAGCGATCCAGGAAAGTACATGGCCCAAGCGATTCAGGGAAATACATAAACCCGAGCGACTCAGGGAAATACATAAACCCGAGCGACTCAGGGAAATACATAACCCGAGTGATTCAGGGAACTGAGACCTGGGTGAATCGTGGAAATACGTGAAAATTTGAGCTAATCAGGGAAATATATGGAACCCGATTCAGGAAAATACACCCTGAGATATTCAGGAGAGTACACATACATATATTTCCCTCTCTCTTTTTTTTTTTTTTTCCTTTTTTCTTTTCCTTTTGAGCAGTGGCCGAGTGACCGGCGAGAGTGGAAAGGAAACAGGAATGACCATGGTATAGAAAGGATCGCAACCTACCCGACTCGACGGACAGCGCTGCCAACTCTCCGGCGATACTGAAGACCTAGGGATGGAGGCTCGTGATGAATAAAGGAAGGCTCCGAGCTGCGGAGGAGTGTAAATCCGCCACTCGGTTGGACCTTACCTGAACCGTGGAGTGACCGGACACGGAGGAGCCCTGCGACACAATTGAGGATGGATCGAAATTCCGGTGGCCTGAGGCCCTGCTTACATGACAATAAGCTTGCGTTGGTACGAGACCCGGAGAGAGGTGCGATCTGGTGGCACTGGGATGAAGCGACGGAGAACCAGGATGCAGCCTGGGCGCCATGGCCAACTGCTGGGTGACCCTGAACTGCCAGAATCAGGGCCCGAAGTCACGCTGCATGCAACGAGACCTGCGGGAAACAGGAATCCAGACATGCAGGACACGAACCGGGTAACCGGGAACCAGCCGGACCCTGCTGAAAACTCCTGAGCTTTCAAGGCAGATGCATGGAACCTGAGCGATTCAGGCAAATACATTGGATCCCGAGCGGTTCAGGCAACATGGAGTCCTGAGCGAATCGGGCGATTACATACGCCTTTCGTGAAGATGACGGACCCTGGGTGCGTCGGGCATTACCTTGGACCTGGGTGGACCTGGCCACTACCTACCCACTGAGAGACCAGGGAAAAATACAGAAGCCTGAGCGATTCAGGCCAATACTTAAACCTGAGTGATTCAGGGGAATACATAACCAGACTGTTCCAGGAAAAATATGCAATAACTACACTCACCTAAAGAATTATTAGGAACACCATACTAATATGGTGTTGGACCCCCTTTTGCCTTCAGAACTGCCTTAATTCTACGTGGCATTGATTCAACAAGGTGCTGATAGCATTCTTTAGAAATGTTGGCCCATATTGATAGGATAGCATCTTGCAGTTGATGGAGATTTGAGGGATGCACATCCAGGGCACGAAGCTCCCGTTCCACCACATCCCAAAGATGCTCTATTGGGTTGAGATCTGGTGACTGTGGGGGCCATTTTAGTACAGTGAACTCATTGTCATGTTCAAGAAACCAATTTGAAATGATTCGAGCTTTGTGACATGGTGCATTATCCTGCTGGAAGTAGCCATCAGAGGATGGATACATGTTCTCATTCTGTTTGCGCCAAATTCGGACTCTACCATTTGAATGTCTCAACAGAAATCGAGACTCATCAGACCAGGCAACATTTTTCCAGTCTTCAACAGTCCAAATTTGGTGAGCTTGTGCAAATTGTAGCCTCATTTTCCTATTTATAGTAGAGATGAGTGGTACCCGGTGGGGTCTTCTGCTGTTGTAGCCCATCCGCCTCAAGGTTGTGCGTGTTGTGGCTTCACAAATGCTTTGCTGCATACCTCGGTTGTAACGAGTGGTTATTTCAGTCAACGTTGCTCTTCTGGAAAACTTTGTCCAGCTCACCTCCCTGGTCGAATGTGTAGTACCGGCTCCAGAGGCCCTAGGGGAGTGTTCCCGTAGCAGGCTGCAGATAAGTAAAGAAAAGGTCCCGGAGACAAATAGAGTTCCTCTGTCAGCTCTTCTTTATTATTCACGTATGGTTGACAGACATAACCACCAAGTACACGGCAGGAACATTGACGCGTTTCGGGTGAGTACCCTTAGTCGTAACACTTTGCCATGTGTGACCCTTCAATATAAAGGAGTTGGAACACCCCTCCTCCAATAACGAGGAAGGAGTCTCCAACTCCATAGGTTGCTACACACTTTGACACACCTTTTTCGTTTGCTGCATCAATCACGGTTGTAATTGATGGCACACTGTGTGGACATTTCTCTAGACATATTAACCCTGGAAATACCAGTGTATTCATTCATTAACAAGAAAGCCGCACAGTGTGAACATACCATTGTTCCGTCAATTAAAAACATATAATACATGCAAGACCAAAACCAGAAACAGAAACAAAACAAATATGACCTTCTGCCTACCGGCAGGCTGGAATCCGTTATATTATAGCAGATAACAAAAACGGATTCATCTAAAATGCTGATGATTATTAGCAGAAAAATAGCAACCTTGCAATCATAACGGCAGCTTGAAATTTCTGCTATTTGCAAGTAATAAAGATTGTATATGTATAACATAGTGAAGTACATGACTTCCAACATATCCTGGGTGCGCTAAATCAAATATTTCCATGCACAGCCAGAATAAATAGGAAGAACCGCCTTGTCTGACCAGCGTCCTATATGCAGATGAACAGAGATGTGTATAAAACCGGACAGCCCGGACTGCCAATGTTTGTTTATTAGGTAACATCAATTGGATAAGTATGCATATCCTATCATATTAGATTTTTGCATAGTATACATTAAGACCAAAATGTATATTTTTGGTAACTTACTGGTAGATGTATATTAGTTCTTTTTTCAAATTAAGACCTACTGGAACCCTAGTACCTAGGGTTCCAACAAATCCTGGGTGCGCTAAATCAAATATTTCCATGCACAGCCAGAATGAATAGGAAGAACCGCCTTGTCTGACCAGCGTCCTATATGCAGATGAACAGAGATGTGTATAAAACCGGACAGCCCGGACTGCCAATGTTTGTTTATTAGGTAACATCAATTGGATAAGTATGCATATCCTATCATATTAGATTTTTGCATAGTATACATTAAGACCAAAATGTATATTTTTGGTAACTTACTGATAGATGTATATTAGTTCTTTTTTCAAATTGAGACCTACTGGAACCCTAGTACCTAGTCTAAAAATCCAGTAGGCCTCACGGAAAAGGATTTTCTTCCGATGATCCCCGCCCCTTTTGGGGGCCAGAACTCGCTCAATGGCATAAGCCTGAAAAAATGATACCTGGCGGGCATGTACTTGTATGAAGTGCCTTGCTATGTTCGAAATATTCAAAATATTCGGATTACTAATGTAGTTTAGGTGTTCGAGAATACGACTTTTGAACTTGCGAGCTGTGCTGCCCACATACATCAGGTCACAATGGGTGCATCTGATGACATAAATGACACCCTCCGTATTACAATTGATGTAACTACGGATGGGAAACTTGCATGAATGGACTGCATTGTCAAATGATTTTGTAGGGAACACATAGTCGCAAGTCTTACAAGGATTACCTCCACACTTTGTAAATCCTTTGTAAATAAGCCAGCTTGATTTGAAATTTGTTCCTGTGCTGCTGGCAGTGTGGAGAGACGGAGACAGCGAGCAGGACAGAGTGGGGGCTTTTCTGGAAACAATTCTGCAACCTGATTTAAAAGCTTGATATAAAATATCATCATCGAACAGAATAGGTAAGCATTTTTTTATTGCAGAACTAATTGTGTTGAATTCACTACTATATGTCAAAGATAAAGTAGGAACACTGTCCTGGTCACCGTCTCCCCGTGTCTCCACACCGCCAGCAGGGGTTTTCATATTTGGCCTATATTTTGGCTTTCCAAATAGCATTTCTTTTCTTTCTTTTTGTAATGCTATCTCTCTCCCTCTTTTTATCCCCCCTTCGTCCCATAGTCTCTGGCATTGGCTCACTGACAGAGCGCCTGGGTAGTTGGCTGGACAATCTTCTCCAGCCTCTAGTCAGGCGCACCCCAGGGTTCTTAAAGGATACGGGAGATGTACTACGAGCTATGTACAATTTCAAGTGGGAGGAGAATTATAATTGGATTACGGCGGATGTGGTCTCCCTTTATCCTTCCATTCCCCACGGGGTTGCTCTGTTGGCAATGGAGTACCACCTCCATCGATATACCGGACTCAATTCCGGCTATATCGACTTTGTTTGTGAAGTCACAGCATACCTATTAACCCACAATTATTTTGTGTCTGATGGTGTGCACTACCTACAGACCCGCGGAGTGTCAATGGGGGCCAGATTCTCACCATCCCTGGCCAATCTGACCATGTCATATTGGGAGGAGAAGTATATTTACAACTTGGATAACCCATTTATGCCGGGTTTGGTCTGGTACGGCAGATACATCGACGATGTGCTCATGGTGTGGGCCGGCGGTGTGTCTGCCGTCCCAGACCTCCAGGCATATCTAAATCACAACAACTATAACCTACAATTTACATGTGTAGCACATGAATCTCATATAAATTTCCTTGATTTGACACTCCGCGGGATCCCAGGTGAGATAGTGCACACCATCACGTATAGGAAGGAGGTGTCAGGTAATTCTATTCTAAATGCAAAAAAACATCACCCCATGCATACCGTCAGAGCAATCCCCGTGGGTGAATTTATGCGTACTGCTAGGAATTGTAGTGAAGTAGTGAAATTGGAAGAAGAATTTAACAAAGTGGAAAAAAGATTGAGAGACAGAAATTATCCAAACTGGATGATAAAAAGAGGGAGAGAGATAGCATTACAAAAAGAAAGAAAAGAAATGCTATTTGGAAAGCCAAAATATAGGCCAAATATGAAAACCCCTGCTGGCGGTGTGGAGACACGGGGAGACGGTGACCAGGACAGTGTTCCTACTTTATCTTTGACATATAGTAGTGAATTCAACACAATTAGTTCTGCAATAAAAAAATGCTTACCTATTCTGTTCGATGATGATATTTTATATCAAGCTTTTAAATCAGGTTGCAGAATTGTTTCCAGAAAAGCCCCCACTCTGTCCTGCTCGCTGTCTCCGTCTCTCTACACTGCCAGCAGCACAGGAACAAATTTCAAATCAAGCTGGCTTATTTACAAAGGATTTACAAAGTGTGGAGGTAATCCTTGTAAGACTTGCGACTATGTGTTCCCTACAAAATCATTTGACAATGCAGTCCATTCATGCAAGTTTCCCATCCGTAGTTACATCAATTGTAATACGGAGGGTGTCATTTATGTCATCAGATGCACCCATTGTGACCTGATGTATGTGGGCAGCACAGCTCGCAAGTTCAAAAGTCGTATTCTCGAACACCTAAACTACATTAGTAATCCAAATATTTTGAATATTTCGAACATAGCAAGGCACTTCATACAAGTACATGCCCGCCAGGTATAATTTTTTCAGGCTTATGCCATTGAGCGAGTTCTGGCCCCCAAAAGGGGCGGGGATCATCGGAAGAAAATCCTTCTCCGTGAGGCCTACTGGATTTTTAGACTAAGTACTAGGGTTCCAGTAGGTCTCAATTTGAAAAAAAAGAACTAATATACATCTACCAGTAAGTTACCAAAAATATACATTTTGGTCTTAATGTATACTATGCAAAAATCTAATATGATAGGATATGCATACTTATCCAATTGATGTTACCTAATAAACAAACATTGGCAGTCCGGGCTGTCCGGTTTTATACACATCTCTGTTCATCTGCATATAGGACGCTGGTCAGACAAGGCGGTTCTTCCTATTTATTCTGGCTGTGCATGGAAATATTTGATTTAGCGCACCCAGGATTTGTTGGAAGTCATGTACTTCACTATGTTATACATATGCAATCTTTATTACTTGCAAATAGCAAAAATTTCAAGCTGCCGTTATGATTGCAAGGTTGCTATTTTTCTGCTAATAATTATCAGCATTTTAGATGAATCCGTTTTTGTTATCTGCTATAATATAACGGATTCCAGCCTGCCGGTAGGCAGAAGGTCATATTTGTTTTGTTTCTGTTTCTGTTTTTGGTCTTGCATGTATTATATGTTTTTAATTGACGGAACAATGGTATGTTCACACTGTGCGGCTTTCTTGTTAATGAATGAATACACTGGTATTTCCAGGGTTAATATGTCTAGAGAAATGTCCACACAGTGTGCCATCAATTACAACCGTGATTGATGCAGCAAACGAAAAAGGTGTGTCAAAGTGTGTAGCAACCTATGGAGTTGGAGACTCCTTCCTCGTTATTGGAGGAGGGGTGTTCCAACTCCTTTATATTGAAGGGTCACACATGGCAAAGTGTTACGACTAAGGGTACTCACCCGAAACGCGTCAATGTTCCTGCCGTGTACTTGGTGGTTATGTCTGTCAACCATATGTGAATAATAAAGAAGAGCTGACAGAGGAACTCTATTTGTCTCCGGGACCTTTTCTTTACTTATCTGCAACGTTGCTCTTCTATCAGCTTGAATCAGTCGGCTCATTCTCCTCTGACCTCTAGCATCCACAAGGCATTTTTGCCCACAGGACTGCCGCATACTGGATGTTTTTCCCTTTTCACACCATTCTTTGTAAACCCTAGAAATGGTTGTGCGTGAAAATCCCAGTAACTGAGCAGATTGTGAAATACTCAGACCGGCCCGTCTGGCACCAACAACCATGCCACGCTCAAAATTGCTTAAATCACCTTTCTTACCCATTCTGACATTCAGTTTGGAGTTCAGGAGATTGTCTTGACCAGGACCACACCCCTAAATGCATTGAAGCAACTGCCATGTGATTGGTTGACTAGATAATTGCATTAATGAGAAATAGAACAGGTGTTCCTAATAATTCTTTAGGTGAGTGTATATGTGACCAGAACGTAGTACGACCGGTGCCTACGAGAAGGCTTGTGTCGGTCTGGGTACGTACCTGGGCTTAGAGGATATTACCTGTACCGATGTCTTGGGTCACCTGACCTTGGTCCAAAATGTCGTACCAGTGAACGGTCAGGACACGTTCCTGAGAGGGCAAATCCATAAAGTTCGGAAAGAAAAGAGAAAGGGGAGGATGACAAGCCTGGGCGAACCAGGAGACAGAAGTAGGTGTGAGCCTGGGCGAACCAGGAGACAGAGGTAGTTGCGTGCCTGGGCGATCCAGGAGGCAGAGGTAGGTGTGAGCCTGGGCGAACCAGGAGACAGAGGTAGGTATGAGCCTGGGCGAACCAGGAGACAGAGGTAGGTGCGTGCCTGGGCGATCCAGGAGGCAGAGGTAGAGGTAGGTATGAGCCTTTCAAACCAGGAGACAGACATAGGTGCGAGCCTGGGCGATCCAGGAGGCAGAGGTAGGTATGAGCCTGGGTGAGGCCAGGAGACAGAGGTAGGTGCATGCCTGGGCGATCCAGGAGGCAGAGGTAGAGGTAGGTATGAGCCTGGCGAACCAGGAGACAGACATAGGTGCGTGCCTGGGCGATCCAGGAGGCAGAGGTAGGTATGAGCCTGGACGAGCCAGAAGACAGAGGTAGGTGCGTGCCTGGGCAATCCCGGAGGCAGAGGTAGGTATGAGCCTGGGTGAAGCCAGGAGACAGAGGTAGGTGCGTGCCTGGGCGATCCAGAAGGCAGAGGTAGAGGTAGGTATGAGCCTGGGTGAGGCCAGGAGACAGAGGTAGGTGCATGCCTGGGCGATCCAGGAGGCAGAGGTAGAGGTAGGTATGAGCCTGGCGAACCAGGAGACAGACATAGGTGCGTGCCTGGGCGATCCAGGAGGCAGAGGTAGGTATGAGCCTGGACGAGCCAGAAGACAGAGGTAGGTGCGTGCCTGGGCGATCCCGGAGGCAGAGGTAGGTATGAGCCTGGGTGAAGCCAGGAGACAGAGGTAGGTGCGTGCCTGGGCGATCCAGAAGGCAGAGGTAGAGGTAGGTATGAGCCTGGCGAACCAGGAGACAGACATAGGTGCGTGCCTGGGCGATCCAGGAGGCAGAGGTAGGTATGAGCCTGGACGAGCCAGGAGACAGAGGTAGGTGCGTGCCTGGGCGATCCAGGAGGCAGAGGTAGGTATGAGCCTGGACGAGCCAGGAGACAGAGGTAGGTGTGAGCCTGGCGAACCAATAGAGGAGAAAACAGCATATAACGTGAAAATACATACATATAACACATGGCACTGACGCCCCATGGAATAGATGACTGTAGTGAGTATTGTGACCGCTGAATGAGTATGGTGTGTGATGATGACCTGGCCCACTTGTATTGGGACCCCCCAGTTTCTTTGAACACCGAACTGGAACTAGCGCCCTTTCAGCCCAGCGGGGACCCCGGGGACCCTCCCTAAATGAGGAATCGGGGATGACCTTGTGAGCTTGTGGTTGGGCCCTACTGAGGGATTTTTATTTTTATTTTTTTATTTTTTTTGCGGCTGTTTGTGGACGTGGCCGTTGTTGCCCAGGGGCTAGATACCCCTACTACGTATGGCCTGTTTTGACGGGGGTGCCAGGCTTGCCTAAGAAAATGTGCAGGGGGGGTGACCATGCGGACCAGCAGACTGGGGGACGGGGACCACCCATCCTAAGTAGTACGTAGGGCGGGAGACCTGGTTGTGGGGCCAGAATCAAGGTGTGTATCGAGAGGGGGAAGGACCCAGTGGGGACAGGATTAACTCAGGCTGGAGCCACCGCACTGGGGCCGCCACGTCGCATGAATCTGCCGGGCCTGAATGAAGATTCCGGCGTGCGTTCCACTCTGGAACGCACGCCGAACACGTGACCAGGCCCAGGCCCGGCGGAGGGACTCCGGCATGCGCTCCAAGCTGGAACGCACGCCGGGCTGCAGTGGAGCCCTAAGTAAGGACGGGACGGGGGAGGCCATGTGGAGGGGGGGACCCGCGGGCCGGACCTTGCCCCCCCTGCTGCCTCGGGAGGGAGTTGGATGGGGAAAAGGAGACAAGCAAATACAAAAAAAAACTTGGGGTAGGAATGTGTATAGGCATGTGTTCCACGCTGGAACGCACGCCGACTCAGGGAGCCGAAGTGTCACGAGTTGGAGGTCCCAGGAGAGACCACCGCGTCGTCAAGAAATAACAAACGGAAATCAGGTACAGACACATAAGAGAGCTGACCAGAACTGAGGAAACCTCAGCCTTATATACAGGTTCCATGGGTGCAGCAGAGAAGCCACACCCATGGAGCAGACAGAGGATTAACTCCAAATAGGCACACAGGGGAGTTAACCCATAAAGAACCACAAATGACACACAGAAACGAAGCTGCAGCGAGAGCATAGACAGAAAGTCACAGCCAAAGGTGACGACTGTGACACGAAGTATGGCACAGAATTTACCTCTCCAGAAGACGTGAACGGCAGTGTATGAAACGAAACGAAGCAGATGAAAGCAGCTCACGACGTGCGCGGATGCAGTACCAGAGCAAGCGACTCCCTATCCAGGTATGAACAGAAGCGCCCTGAGGAGCTGGGGGCTGGAGCTTAAGAAGGTAAGACGCCCCTCCCACAAATTCAGGCTGACTTTTCAGCCTTCCACTTGTTTGACCAGAGAAGAGTCATATTTTCAAGCTCTGACTCATCTCAGATTAATTAGCATATGTATCAAATCGGTTTTTAAACACAATAAAAGCACACAGAGCTATGGGGACTGGGAATTGCGGATGTGCTAGCGGCCATCTAAGATAAACAAAAAAGGAAGAAAAAACTGGAACTGCAAATAGTATTTGCTCCTTGGGCGCTGCTCGGCTGGATATATAACGCAGGAGGTGAATAAAAAAGTATTTATTGGTCTACGCGTTTCGAGGGAATTGGACCCTCTTCCTCAGGACAATCATACAATACAAGACAGTAAACATTTATTTATACACTTGTTTTTGGCGCCTAACCTCGATTTGGGGGGCGGGGCTATGGGCGGAGTTAATATGCATATAAACAAACATGAATTTAAAAAATCGGTACTATATAAGTAAAAGCAAACTTAGACATACTTTTACAAGGACGTCCGGTAGTTACTGGAGTGAAAAATATGCACCAGTGATGGATATAAACAAAGAGCGGCAGGGGGAGGTGATGCGTCAGGACGGGTCGCTAGGCCACGCCCACATTTGTGACGTAACACTGAGGGGGAAGTTGGGTTTTACTAAGTAATAGAAGCGCTGGGGGGGGCGGGGCTATAGGCGGAGTTAATATACATGTAAACGAACATGAGTTAAGATAATCCCGACTATATGGGTAACAACAAACTTAGGAACACTTCGTATGGGCGTCCGGTAGTCACTGGAGTGAAAAATATGCACCAGTGATGGATATAAATAGAGAGCGGCAGGGGGAGGTGATGCGTTAGGACGGGTCGCTAGGCCACGCCCACATTTGTGACGTAACACTGACGGGGAAGTTGGGTTTTACTAAGTAATAGAAGCGCTAGGGGGGCGGAGCTGTAGGCGGAGTTAATATACATGTAAACAAACATGAATTAAGATAATCCCTACTTTATGGGTAAAAACAAACTTAGGGACACTTCATATGGATGTCCGCTGGTCAATAGAGTGAAAAATATGCACCAGTGATAGATATAAACAGAGAGCGGCAGGGGGAGGTAATGCTTAGGGACGGGTCGCTATGCCACGCCCAAATTAGTGACGTAACACTAAAGGGGAGGTTGGGTATTTGCTGAGTAATAGAAGCGCTGGGAAGCGCTATAATATACTATATATATATATATATATATATACTATACTACGCAGAGTGGTAGGACACGCCCCCACTACCTTGGCACGTAAGCTGACGGGGCGGGCCCTTGGAGATGCCGTTCGGTCCTGTATAACAGTGAATAGAGCGCTATCCAGATGTGTCCTCAGCTCTATACACAAAATCACGGTGACATGTTCCCTTTAAGTCGTAATTCAACGGTTCCTGTCGTTTGAGCGTCCATAATGCCTCTATCTCATGGTCAGTATTTTGCATCAGGATTTAATCATGATTTGTAAGTCAAAAGCAGGAGTGGGTCCAAAACACAAAAGACATGCAAATATTTCCATCGCATGTTAGCTTTGTTTTGGACCCACTCCAGTTTTTGCCTTACAAATACTGATGCTCAAACTACAGGATCCGCTTTTTGGGGGCTGTTCTTCTGATGGATCAGAAGAATGAAAAAATAAACACTGATGTCAACACAGCCTTATTGCTGACACCCTCACCGTGGGGCTACTACGTGAATCTTGGGCCACTGCCAAACAGATAAATTAGAGCTGATGCTAACATTGACCTTTAAGGCTGAGTTCACACTTCTGATATTTGTTCAGTTATTTCCATCACTAAGGGTGCATTCACACGTCAGTATTTTTACCTTTCCAGATAAACGTTCCTGTTTTTTGTGGATCCATTTTTCAGTACAACCTTCTGTTTTTTTAATAAAGTGCTTCCGAATCCGTTCCGTGTTTTCATGATTCCGTATTTTTTAATTTTTTTTTTCAAAACAAAAAAGAGGAGGAGGAATAGATGTTGCTAGGGTACCAAAAAAAAAAAAGTGGTGAAAACAGAGGACATCTTCTAGACCAGGTGCCATTTTATGTAGTAGGAGCTGTGTTAGAAATCTCTGCCTTGCTAGCTTAGTTTTCTACAGTTATCTCACCGATCGTCATGTCTGAAGACTTGAATAATGTACTCCTTCACTGGCTTATTTCTCGGCGATTCGGACGGCAATCAGCTATGTTGGACGAAAAGTCGGGGACAAAGAGGAGATGACACTGGGTACATCCGATTATTGCTCAGAGACTTCAGAAAGGTCAATTCCACACATTATTTAATGACCTGCGACAGGATCCCTATAAGTTCAAATCTTACTGCCGTATGTCCATGGACGCTTTTGACCATCTTATGGTCTCTCTCCACCCTGACCTCAGTTTCCAGGACACAAGTATGTGGCGCTGTATATCTCCAGAGCAAAGGTTGATAGCCACCTTGAGGTAAGTGTATTTTTCTTATTATAAATAATATATCTAATAATAATTTTTAAAAATGATTGTTAGCAAACAAATTTTTTATTTTTTTTTCAGATTCCTTGCTACTGGGAACTCATTCGCTTCTCTGCACTTTGAGTTTCTACTAGGAATCTCTACAATCTCTGGGATTGTCTGTCATACCTGTAAAGTTATATGGCAGCGTCTCAGAGAAGCGGTGATGCCCACCCCCAAGGCGGAAGATTGGCTACGGATCTCCGAGGGATTTTACCAATCAGCGCAGTTTCCTAACTGCATTGGGGCACTGGACGGTAAGCATATCCATGTGAAGAAGCCGCCTCACTCAGGGTCCCTGTACTTCAATTACAAGCAATATTTTTCTGTAGTGCTGATGGCCCTTGCAGACAGTAACTACAGGTTTGTAATTGTGGATATCGGGGCCTATGGGAGCACTTCAGACGCCCGCATCTTTAGTGCTTCCAGAATGGGTGAACGGCTTCAGACAAACCAGCTTGCCCTGCCAGAGTCCAGTAGACTACCCGGATCTGTAGGTCCGCCGGCTCCATTTGTGATCATGGCAGACGAAGGATTCGCATTGTCACCCCACATGATGCGGCCCTTCCCTAGACGCGATCTAGATGACAGGAATCGCATCTTCAACTATCGACTGACTCGCGCCCGTCGGTATGTGGAGAGCGCTTTTGGAATACTGTCCACTAAGTGGAGAGTATTCTTGTCATCTATACAGATGAATCCGGAGAATGCCACCCTGGTGATACAGGCTTGTGTACTACTACACAACTTCACCAGGATCCATGATGCCTCCACAGATGCAGAATTGGGCCTAAATATGACTTCTCCTGTCAGTTTAGACCTGAGCCGGCCTGGACGACCTGGAACAGCTGGACTAGCTGTTCGGGAACTCTATGCCGACTACTTCTGCAGCCCTGAGGGGGCATTGTCGTGGCAGTTGGATGCCATCCGTGGAAGACGTTGATTTCAGCTGGAATCTGGTTTAAATTTTTCCAAAATTTTTAAAATCTTAGTTTAGTTAGATCCCCTGTTGTTAGTTTAGATTAGGGACTCGCAAGAGATTGAGGACCCTTGACGTGGGCTTGCGGGCTGAGGTATTTTGTAAAAACCTAATTTTTGGTGAAAATACCTTCTAATACCTCATTTTTAATTACGTCTCATTTTAAATATAAAATTTGAATTTTATGTTAAAATTACTTGTTGTCCAGGTTCAGAGCTGAACTCTAATATGTCCCATATATAATAATTTTTAAATGGGATATGTCTGGGTTCATCTCTGAATTTGAACAACACATGACGTAATCAGACCCGCAATCCACAAAGAATTAACTTCTATACTAGGTAAGTATAGAACATCAGCATTTAAAGGGGACAGCACATGTTTGTTTCTTTTTGTTTGTAGTAAGCTACATTCTGTACATGCATTCTAGTGATTTAAACAATGCAAGCCATCATGTACTGTCTAATTTAAAGCAGAAATTTAACCGAGTTTTTTTTTTACATTTATTTTTTCATTTTATGTTATTGACCTACACTAATAGTAGTTCATTAATATAAAATGTATTTCTAATAAAAAAAAAAAAACATCTGCATGTTCCGTTGATGCAACAGCCGGCCAATTCCGTGCTGAATTTATATAACTGTTCTGCTAGTTTTCTGCTCCAGCCCCATTCATTGTATAATGTAATTGTGCACAAGTGAATGGGGCCAGTGCAGAAATATAACACCACATTGATCTACCTTAATGGATCGTAAAGACTGATCCCCCGCAGGAACACGGATCCTGCTCACACCATTGTAAAAGTTATATTTTTTTTTTCTTAAAAAAAGACGTTCAATATCATTGTAAAAAAATTTTTATTAACATTTAACATTAACAATATATTATTTAAATGTAATAAAGTAATCTTGAAATATAAAGTATTTTTTTATAAACCAATTTTTTATATATCAAATAATTCCCTGGTAAAAGGGCCCGGTGTATGTATCACTGGAGGTTCTGGCCTATTTAACCTGTATACAGGCGTTTCTATATTGAGTTGCTGATCTCGTAAAAGCTCCATTCGATGCACAATTTCAAATGGTTCACTGTGTCTATATAGATCAATTAATAAGCACAGTGAGGAGAGACAACGTGTTTGCCGTTCCTCAGGCACACGAGCAAGACTTGATGCCAGACTTCTTATGGTTCGTTCTTCTAAACTGTGCGACCGATTCTGATTTAGAAATTGTAGAACCCGAGCATCAATCAAGTTCCTAACTTCTAAATCTGAATCGGCCGCGTGTCTGCGCCGTCGTCTGCCTGAGGAAGGGCGAACAGGTTGCTCTTGAACAGGAGTAGTATCCACATTTGCAGGAATTTCTGGAGAAGATGTAATAATTGGTTCACTACGAATTTCCGGAATTTCTTCTCTGGATTCTTCAAGTGGTGCCTGAGAGGCCTCTTGGGAAATATTCCCTGTTGCGTCCAGATTTGGAGTTGATTCCGTTGACAGATTATCAACAGTTCTATAAATGAAAAAAATATATAAAAATTCTATAGAAATATACATATAAATCATTTCAACTAACGTGCTAAAATTGAACAGTAGTAGAACCGCTACTTGACTGGACAGTGCATAGCGCGTGCACAATTAAATAATCTAAACAACCTTAAGAAACCTGAAAAAAAATATTCAAAAATTTAAAAAAAAATCTAAACAATAAGTAAATAACAGTGAAGCTCTATTTTAAAAAAAATTCAGCCTCTCTGCAGCAGTGATCTTCCTATAGGGCAGTCATGTCCAACCTGCAGCCCTACAGTAAGACTACAACTCCCAGCTTTCATAGATAGCTTACAGCTACTAGGGCATGCTTGGAGTTGTAGTTTTGCTGCAGTTGGAGTGGCGCAGGTTGGACATGACTGCTATAGGGGCTTTTTTAAATATATGGGTAGTCAGGCTGCTGATCCCATGCTATTGTGTGGCCCTGTTCACATTTCAGTTTTTTGATCACTTATTTCTATATTGAGCCAAAACCTGTTGTGGGTCAAAAACTCAGAACAGGTGCAGTTATTTTTATTATTCCTAATCTCTGAGTAGCCTGTCCTGTCTGAAGTGCTATGTCCATCTAGGTCGTCGGCCATGCATGACCAGTGCAAAACTGGGTACACACACACGGACACAGCGTTATCACACAGAATTTTTATTACATTGGATATATATTTAAAATAAAAAAACTCTTACCTCCTTAAATCCATAATCGGTTTCAAAAATTCAAGCTGCCGAGTATACAAATATGTTTTTTTTTTTAAGGAGCCATCTCCACTACGAGCCTTCAGATTCTGTTCGCGGCGATATTGATCCCGGCACGAGTACCAGCGTTTGTTTAAGTCTTTTACTGTTTTTTTAAAAAGCTAAATAAATTTTAATTAATAATTTTAGAAGAGACTAGCATAATCCTTGCAGCTACCACAATCAATTAAAAACCAATTTTGCACAAATGCATCCATGAGCCATCTGAATAAATAACAAAATCCATATGACCCTATCAGCACCTACACTACATATGTCCAACCTGTGGCTATCCTGATGGTAAGAAACTACTACTCCCATCATTGCCTGATACCCCGCAGCTATCAGCCTACATAAGGTCATGCTGGGAGTAGTAGTTTTCCAACTGCTGGATAGCTGCATGTTGGCCAGCAATAACCAATCCTAACACACACATCATTCTATATAAATCCTGAAAAGTGACTATATTAACATTCAATTTTCTATCAAAAATAATAGATGTATGCAATATGAAGGAGTTAATGGATTTGCAAATATTTTAAAACACGGTTGCTATGCAACCTCATGTTTTAATGCATTGCACAAAAGGAAAAAACAATGTATGCAAAGCAATAAAGACTAGGCCTTGTACAATAAAATCTAAACCAGGGATGCTCAACCTGTGTTCCTCCAGCTTTTGCAAAACTACTACTCCCATCATTGCCGGATACCCCACAGCTATCAGCCTACAGAAAGCAATGCTGGGAGTAGTAGTTTTACAACAACTAGAGGTCCGCAGGTTGAACATCTCTGAACTACAAATCGCTGTGATTGTCCATGTCCAGAAGCAGCATAGAAAATGTTCTAATGAGCACCCAAATATCACTGATACTCAAAAGTACACTTTCTATGCTGTTCCAGGACAGATAGGACACAAAAAACAGACCTAATATTGAATCTGTACACAAAAAAATTAGACATTACATATTATACTCACTAATTTTATCACGCTTGGCGATATTAGCCGCCTCCCAGGCTTCAGACATCAATTCGGTGGCAATCTTCTCCCAACAGCAGTCCTTCAATGCACGGTCCTGATATTGGTCCTTTCTTGTATCCCACAAGGATGGCCGCTCCTGGATCATGATGATCAAACGTTCCACCTCATATGCCATTTTTGCACAAACTTTTCACTGAGGAGACACTCAGCACAGCAGACAGGATACAGCTTTCCCTGGTGCTGAAAGCACATGGCACAGGGGGCTGGCCTTTTTTTTTTATTTCCTGTCAACGGATCCGAAAATCTGGATGACATGAGGATACTTTTAGCATGTTTTCCGCATTTTTGACGGATCCATTGACTAGAATGGGATGACGGAACGCAAAATCGGACAAATAGTAGGACAGGGTATATTTTTTTCCAGGATCCGAATAACGGAACCCACGGAACGGAACGGAATCACGGAATCGGAGAGCACCATGAGTGCTGTCCGAATATTTGCGGAATCCATTGAAAATGAATGGATCCGCATAACGTTCCATTTTTAATCGGAACGGATGCAGAACACCAAAACGGACGTGTGAATGGACCCTTATTGTGAGGCAAATTCAGGAGCCAAGCCTACTCTCGGATTAGGTTTCATAAATAGATCTGTACCTGCTTTGGGATGATAATAACTGATGAGAATAACTGACCAAATAAGTGAAGCTTGAACTAAGCCTAAGGCCCCTTTCACCCGGGCAAGTTTTACGCGCGGGTGCATTGCATGAGGTGAACGCATTGCACCCGCACTGAATCTGGACCCATTCATTTCTATGGGGCTGTGCACATGAGTGGTGATTTTCACGCATCACTTGTGCATTGCGTGAAAATCGCAGCATGCTCTTTAGGCTACATGCACATGACCGTTGTGTGTTTTGCGGTCCGCAAATTGTGGATCCGCAAAACACGGATGGCGTCCGTTCCGCAATTTGCGGAACGGCATGGACAGCCATTGATATAACTGCCTATTCTTGTCCGTTTTGCGGACAAGAATAGGACAGGTTATATTTTTTTTGCGGACCACGGAGTGCTGTCCGCATCTTTTGCGGCTCCATTGAAGTGAATGGGTCTGCATCCAAGCCGCAAAAACTGCGGCTCGGATGCGGACCAAAACAACGGTCGTGTGCATGAAGCCTTATTGTGCATTTTTCACGTAACGCAGGCCCCATAGAAGTGAATGGGGCTGCGTGAAATCGCAAGCATCCGCAAGCAAGTGCGGATGCGGTGTGATTTTCACGCATGGTTTCTAGGTGATGATCGGGATGGGGACCCGATCATTATTATTTTCACTTATAACATGGTTATAAAGGAAAATAATAGGATACAGAATACTTAGTAAAATAGGGATGAAGTGGTTAAAAAAATAAAATAAAAATTAAACTCACCTCATCCACTTGTTCGCGCAGCCCGGCTTGTCTTCTTTCTTCTTCTTTGATGACCTGGGTGGAAAAGGACCTTTGGTGACGTCATTGCGCTCATTGCATGGTCCATCATCAAGTGTGATGGACCTGTGATAAATCCAATCCAGCACTATTCTGATATTTGTAACTGCAGCTCGACCATGGGTAAAGCCCACCTACGCTGGATCTATAAGGGGCAGGAGAATGGAGGCCAAACGATCTGCCATGATCTTAGACAGAAGTTTGATGTCAACATTAGGATAGGATCATTTCCCGGTTTTAATAACAGTTTGATGTATGACATAGCTGCAGATGATGGTAACACCTCCAGTCCTCCATTGTAGAGCAACACTAAGGTGTCAACCATCTGATCTTTCAAGACCCTATAGAATTCTCCTGTTAGTCCATCTGGATCAGGAGCTTTCATGGGTTTGTGAGATTGAATCGTGCCTGCTACCTCCTCAGATGTGATAGCAGCATATAGTGTCTCCAATTGCTCAGGAAAGAGGGATGGGGGACCAACCTCAAGTTAGGTATCATTTTTGATGGCTCATTCAGAACAAAGAACAGTTTTTTTTCCCCCATAGAACCATGTGTGTGTGTGTTTAAAACCATCTGCCACCAATAAGGGACAATTTTTGTAATGTTTTTGACACCATCAACCATATGTTTACCAATAGATATATGAGTCAGTGTCACTTTTGCTATTGCTGTCATTGTGTTAAAGAGCTTAATGGGGTGAGGGGGGGGGGGCAGAATTGAAAAAAAGAGGGAGAAAGATCTTGCACCAATTTTCAGGACAATTGGAGTACTTTTGATCAGACCCGAATTGCACAAATAAGACCCAAAATAAATTTCAAGAAGTTTGCTTATCTCTAATACCGACATAGATTATTATTATTTTTTTTGTTTAGTTATTTCTGATCTTGTGTGCTTTGCGTTTTATTCTTTCTATTGTTGTCTTATACACATGCCCTCTGTTGAATCATTGATGCATTACAGCCCCTTATCCTTGTTCCAGTGTACAAGCACAATGTGAACTGCTCTCGGACTCAATGCCAACACTGCATGGTTATGTCATGTGCTTGTCACTACATGATGTGTAATAAAACCCCTTTGGCAGTCTATTTAAATAATGCGTTGGAGGACCAGAATGAGAGAGGTCAAATCTCAAATGAAAGTCATAAAAGTATTGGATACTGGTCCGTGCTGCTTATGTCTTCATAAAACAATCAGTCTAGACCGAGATACAATCTTCTTGCAGGGATTTTCATGTAGTCATAGGAGATACCACACATAATTGTTCTTCACTGTCTATGGCTTCTGTTTTGCATTCCATCCTATGGATTCCGTTATGTTCCGTTATAACCCTGTTATAACGGAAAGCCATAACGGAATCCCTAACGCTAGTGTGAACCCACCCTTATTCACCCAATTTGAGAATCAAAGCGTAATAGAATTGCTTATCTATTTTCAATTAGATAGGTCTGTGCAGGGATTGATGCAAAGTTGGCTGTCTTATATGGATCTCTTCAGCTTCAGATCACAAAGCCTGCATTGTCCCTGCAGTCTCCCTGCGCTCACTCTACAGTGTGTAAAAACTCTTCCTACGATCTCCCTACACTGTTCCTGCACTCTCCTTATCGAATATACCCCAAATAAAACTGAGAACTGTCCTACTGCTTGTCACATCTCTCCCTATGCTCAGATCACAGTGAAATGGTGGAGACCGCACGGGATGAGACTTTTAAAAGGCTGTGACATCACAGGGAATGGCCATCTGCTGGCTGCATAGCATTATGGGTCATATGGTATTCCCAGGCTTCTTACTCTCACTTTGTAAAACATGTAGCTGTCATTTTAGGAAAAAACAATTAGTGTCACGGATGGTGTTGCAGAAAACAAGTAGTAACAAATAAAGATCCGACTGACTTGATCCCAAACTAAGGAACATATGGGTGAGCCATAAAATAGCCCTAGAGCTCTCCCTGACTGCTCAGCCCATGCAAAGATCTCTATTATAGAAAATTGCATGTCCACGTACCTCGACTGAGTGACACCTGAAAACCCTATAATAGTGAGGGGACACGGCCACCGGCTCCCTGCACTGAATACGGAGGGAGTCAGGGTCACCTAGGATCAAGCCAACAGGAAAACACAAATAAAGGAATAGACTTATCTGAGGAACCAGCAGTTGCAACTTCTAGCAGTGAGCACAATCCAGGAAGTAGTATAAACCGCAAAGTGAGGCAGTATGGGAGGGGATATAAAAGGGAGGCAATCACTGCTAATAGATGACAGCTGGGAGAGGGAGAAGAGATGTCAAAGTGAAACCAAAACAAATGAATATCATGCAGGAGGTACTGAAGAACGTCTGTCAGAACTTCTCAGAGATCTGGCGGTGACAATTAGTTACCACAAAGCACGAGGAAATTCGGATTTGTTGCAATCAGATCAAATTCCACTTCTGATGCTTCGATTCACTCATCACAATCTATTATGCACACTTGTTGAATATAAGTCAGTTAGTTTATTGTCAAGTTGCCCAAATTAGGGGGTGGGATGTCATTTGGGTAGTCATGGACAGGTTCAGTCAGATGGTAAATTTTATATATTTGCCTGGCTTACTTTCTGCTGATATGCTGGCTAGTCTCTTTGTCCAAGTCGAAAGGGTATACCAGAAAACATTGGGGCACATTTACCTGTTTCCAACTGTTTTATTTTTTTTAAGCAGGGGCATTGCTAAAGTCTCAAAAGATCCAAGGACCATGCCCCAATGCATATGGCCCCAGTCAACGTCCCCCCCCCTGCCGCCTGCACTAGCACTAAAGACATTTTACTTGCTTTACTTGCTGCATAGACACTATCAATCATAAAGAAGTATGCAGCAGAACCTACTTCTCACATCCAGAGCCTCTCAATTGAGGTCTCCTCTGATCTAGATGTTTTCTTTCATCTTCTTCTTTTGGTCCGGACAACTTCTTTCAGCCACTTCTCGTCTCTGCCGAGTTTGACAACATCTTAGCTTCCTAACTTTTCTATCATTATCCCCATCCTCCAGTCCCATAAGTGTTATCCTGCTGCTCGCTGTGCTCTCCAGTACCCCCAAATGCCATATATGGATGTAGTAGAGTTAACACTCATGATTTATGAGACGTGTTATCTAAACTAAATGCGTTAAGCAAACACCTTCAATTGCTTTTCAATGGCTTTTGTCTCAAGATAACGCGATGAGTTAAGAAATTTGAGTTAAGAGCTTGAGGGCTAATCCTGCTACATCTGTAGATAGCCCCCCCATAACAATAGTGATCCTCAAAGTCCCACCAATAGTAATTTCCTTCTAAAATGCCCTCATTAGTAATACTTCCTCCTACTGTGCCCTCAACAGCGATAATGCTCCCCAAGAGTGCCTCCATTAGTAGAAGAGCCCTCCAGTATTAATAATACCCTCACAGATCCCCCAGTAGAAATAAGGCCCTCCTATTGTTCCCCCAGTAGAAATAAAGCTCTCTACAGACCACTCAGTAGTAATAAGGCCGATGTACGGTATACACACTCCTGAAGAGCCCCCTGTAACAATCAGGACCACAATAACCCCCTTAAGGACCCCTGCCATACATACAAGGCGCTGGTGGACGTGACTTAGGACCAGCTGCGCCCGCCCGATTAGCGGCACGGACCTGGCACTCACTGACAGCAGGGCCCCTGCTGCATACTCCAGCATCAGTGAAGACACCGATCCCAGCGTATTAAACCCTTGTATGCCATGGTCAAAGCTGACCGCGACATGTATAGGGTTTGCAGAGGGTACGTGAGCCCCCTGCATCTCTATCGGGTCCCCATGCTGCAGTGACGGGGACCAGATAGCAGAAAAGGCAAGCCCGATGCCTTCATAGGCATCGGGGCTTGCCTTCTATGAAAGCCTGTGAGATCCTTAGGCTGGGTCTCACAGGCAGGCTGTCAGCAGAATAATCTGACAGCCAATGCATTACAATACAGACCCCAGAAGTTGAAGTCGCAGAGTAGGACAAAAAAAAAAAAAAAAAGTTTCAAGTAAAAAAAAAAAGCCCCTTTCCTAAAATAAAGCACATAAAATTGTAAAAAATAAAAAAAATATATATAAAAACAGACATATTGGGTAATGCCATGTTCGTAACGACTGGTTCTATAAAATATCACATGATCCACCACTTCACATGAACGCAGTAAAATATAAAAAATAAAAACTGTGCTAAAACAACCATTTGTTTGTCACCTTACATCACAAAAAGTGCAACACTGAGTGATCAAAAAGGCATATGCCCCCCAAAATAGTATCAATAAAACCGTCACCTCATCCCGCAAAAATGAGCCCCTAATTAAAACAATCGGGCAAAAAAAAAAAAAAAACGATGGCTGTCAGATTATGGAGACACTAAAACACGATTTTTTTTGTTTCAAAAATGCTTTTACTGTGTTAAATGTGAAAAAATATAAAAAAAGTAGACATATCAGGTACTATCGTGTCTGTAACAACAAGATCTATTAAAATATCACATGACCTAACTCCTCAGGTGAACTCTGTAATAAAAATTAAAAAAATGTTGTAAAAAAAAGCAATTTTTTGTCACCTTACATTACAAAAAGTATAATACCAAGCAATCAAAAAGTCATATGCACCCCAAAATAGAACCCCATCTTTTGCGGCCCCATTGAAGTGAATGGGTTCGCATGAGGGTCTGCATTGTGTGCATGAGGCCTTAGAAACATCACTCCCTCCCAAACCGTCTCCATCATACATCCCCATGTAAGGCTACATGCACACGAATGTAAAAAATAAATTTAAGAAAATACGTTAAAAGCAGACTGTCATCTTTCTTATGACCATTTTCTAACCCTATGTGCATCTATTTTCTTGCCATCTGGCTGTTAGAAATGGATGAATTTTATTAATGACCCCAATTGTAAAAATTGCCCTAATAGAGGCCCTCAGCATAAATAATGTTCCCCATAATGGCCCCCAGCAGTAATAATATCCCCCACAGTAGCCACCAGCATTAATAATGTTCACCATAGTGGCCCTCAGCATTAATAATGTCCTTCATAGTGGTCCCCAGCATTAATAATGTTCCCTATAGTGGCCCCCAGCAATAGCAATGTCCCCTATAGTGACCCCCAGCATTAATAATGTTCCCCATAGTGGCCCCCAGCATTAATAGTGTCCCTCATAGTGGCCCCTAGCTTTAATAATGTGCCCCACCGAAATTTCCTTTTGACTGCCAAAGAAAAAAAATACCTCATCCACTTTCGTGCGGGACACTCACTCCTCACTGGATTCAGTAGGACCTGACGTGATCATGTGATGTCATCACGCTGGGAGTGCAGGTCCTGCTGCATCCAATGAGGAGTCAGTGTCCCCGCGCATTGGACAAGGTCAGTATTTTTTAAATTATTTTAACTCCTGAAATGTCATTTATGCCCACTGTATCTGTTTTTATTGGCCATTACACGGATGCACTCCTGTCTAAATGGCCGTTACAAATGGTCCCATTGATTTCACGGCCAAAAATAGGACATGTCCTATTTTTTGTCGGCTGCTATTTGCTGGTGTGACGGTAACGTACACTACACACAGGGGGAGGATAGTGACCACTGCGCTCCACCCTCACCCCTGACCCTGCCTACTTGCCTCGCAAGTCCTAATGACAGGGGACAACTAGACGGCAGTCCCTAACTTAGGATACGTGCTGGAAAGACAGACAAGACAAATAACGGAACGTGAACGGACCGGGTCAATACCTAGAGAGCTACGCAGTACTAAGGAATGAGCAGAGAATAGTCAGGAAAAGCTGAGGTCAAATACCAGGAGAGAAACAAACTACAACAGGAGTCCGCAAAGAATCGTCAGGTGGAAGCCGGGGTCAGGATACCAGGAGAGATGCGCAGTACAGGAGGAGCAGGCAGAGAATCGTCAGGGAACACAGGATCAGGTAAGTATGCAGGAACAAAACAATCACCAGATACCTAAAATTAACAGGCAACCTGTGGCCAGCAGGCTGCCTGTATTTATAGTGGGGAGTGAGGGTCATGTGACATGGCCAGCATCACATGACCGACAGACCTACCAGTCGAGCACCGAGTGATCAGCTCGGCGCTCAAGGCAGACCTAGGAGCAGGGAGCCTCCCAGCTAGCAAAGCTGCCCTGGGAACAAGGTCAAACACAGATCCTCGCTCCCGAAGCTAAGCAGCAGGTCTGCGGCTGATGGGAGACCGAGTGCGCCTTCGGCACCCCGTTACAGTTGGCCATAAAAATAAAAAAAACACAGCCGTGTGAACAGCCACCTAGACTGCAATTGGTTATAAAAATGGCCGTGTGATGGACGCTACTTAAACTGCTGTCACATGGCTATGTTTTTTTTATGTTTGTGTGCGTGTAGCCTAAATAACAACATCACGCCCCTCCATTATACAGTACCAAGTAAATAACATCACTCTCCTCCCTTCAGCCCCTCCAACATACAGTCTTATGTAAATAGCATCACTCCCCTCCCTTCAGCCCCTCCAATATACAGTCCCATGTAAATAAGATCACTTCCCTCTCTTCAGCCCCTCCAATATATAGTCCCATGTAAATAAGATCACTTTCCTCCCTTCATTTCCTCCAATGTGCAGTCCCATGCAAATAACATTGCTTCCCTCCCTTCAGCCCCTCCAATATACAGTCCCATGTAAATAACATCATTTCCCTCCCTTCAGCCCTTCCAGTATACAGTCCCATGTTAATAACATCACACCCCTCCCTTCAGCCCCTCCAACATACAGTCCCATGTAAATATCACTCCCCTCCCTTTAGCCCCTTCAATATACAGTCCCATGTGAATAATATCACGCCCCTCCCTTCGGCCCCTCCAACATACAGTCCCATGTAAATAACATCCATCCACATGTAAATAACACCCCTCCCTTCAGCCCTAACATACAGTGCCAGGTTAATAACGTCACTCCCTCAATCAAGCAGGGAGGTGGTGTAAGAGAGAAGAACGACAATTCCCAGCATTACTCTGGCTCTCACACACTGAATCTATTTCTTCACTTACCTCTCCTCATGTCACAGAAGTCATCACAGGGTCTTCTCCACTAGTTCTCCTCTTCACAGCTGAGCTCTGCCCCTTCCTGCACTGATCACATGACGGTGACATCATCGCAGGTCCTTCTCCACCACTGACCTCTGCCTCTAGCACAAATTACCTGACTGTGATGTCTTCACAGGTCCTTCAGTTCCTGCAGTGCATCCTGGTCAGTCTGGTTAGACTTTGTTTTTTTCATTATCTGTGGACCAGCTGAGCAAGGGGCCCTGGTCAAATGATTCAGTGTGGTAGTGCTGTAGCTCTGGGATTCAATTGTACAGTAATATGTGTCCAGCAGGCAGTACATTCGGGGTCTGGGACAAAATATCCGGGGCCCAACCCCGAATGTTTTAACCTAGTGACGCCCATGTTTTTAAGGCCTCATGCACACGACCGTTGTTGTGTTCCGTTCCGCAAAATGGGGTTCCGTTGTTCCGTGATCTGTTTCCATTTTTGTTTCCGTGTGTCTTCCTTTATTTTTGGAGGATCACGGAACATGAAGGAAAGTAAAAAAAAATCTAAGTCAAGTTTGCCATTCAAATGATAGGAAAAAAACGGACGCGGATTACAATCTTGTGTGCCTCTGCGTTTTTTCACGGTCCCATTGACTTGATTGGGTCCACGAAACGTTTTCCGTGAAAAAAATAGGACAGGTTATATTTTTTTGACGGACTGGAACCACGGATCACGCGGATGACAAACGGTGCATTAGCCGAGTTTTCAACTGACCCATTGAAAGTCAAGGGGGCCGCAGAAAATCATGAAAAACGGAGCAACGGACACGGAATGAAACAACGGCCTAAGTCTCATTTACTAATTGATTTTGCACCTGTTTTGGAGGCATTTGCACCAGTTTCTCCTATTTTGAGTTTTAAGACTAATTCAGAAGTTTTCAAACTTTTCTGCCTATTTTCCGACATATTTATGTAAGTGCGCCTTATTATGCACCTCATTTAGTCGTAAAAACTCTCTAATTTCTACTTAACTCCAGGGCTGGCATATTTTTGTGCCTGTTTTTGAGTGAGTTGCTCCACATTTTGCCTACTTTCATGGAGACGTTCACCTTATTTCAGCTCACTTGCACCACTATTTCATGCTCATACGAATTAGATCAGTGTTACTGAATATGAACCTGTCAAACAAGAAAACAACCACTAGATATCAGACTTAAACCAAAAAAAGAAAATTCTGATTTATTAAAGGGGTTTTCCAAGATTTTTATACTGATGACTGCGCTTGAGCAAATTGACCTTCGGGTTATAGATCCAAGATCAATTCGTTCAACTACTTTGATTTTAATGCTGTTTCCGTACAGCATTAAGATGTATTGGCTTCGTGGAGCCAAAGTTAGTCTCGGCCGAAGTCGTGCAAGACTTCGGTGAATTACTACTGCATTTATATCTGCGTAGTTAAAAACTATTTAAGCCCTTCTATCCCGGGCCAGTTTTCACCTTCCTGCACAGGCCATTTGTTGCAAATCTGACATGTGTGGTAATAACTTTGGAACACTTTTACTTATCCAAGCCATTCTGAGATTGTTTTCTCATGACACATTGTACTTTATGACATATTAATGAAAAAATTCAAAATTTATAAAAAAAATTGGAAATATTGGCAAATATTGGCAAAACAGAATGTTATACCTCATAAAATGTTTATTACTTAACCACCTCAGCCCCCAGTGCTTAAACACCCTGAAAGACCAGGCCACTTTTTACACTTCTGACCTACACTACTTTCACCGTTTATTGCTCGGTCATGCAACTTACCACCCAAATGAATTTTACCTCCTTTTCTTCTCACTAATAGAGCTTTCATTTGGTGGTATTTCATTGCTGCTGACATTTTTACTTTTTTTGTTATTAATCGAAATTTAACGATTTTTTTGCAAAAAAATGACATTTTTCACTTTCAGTTGTAAAATTTTGCAAAAAATAAACGACATCCATATAGAAATTTTGCTCTAAATTTATAGTTCTACATGTCTTTGATAAAAAAAAAATGTTTGGGTAAAAAAAAAATGGTTTGGGTAAAAGTTATAGCGTTTACAAACTATGGTACAAAAATGTGAATTTCCGCTTTTTGAAGCAGCTCTGACTTTCTGAGCACCTGTCATGTTTCCTGAGGTTCTACAATGCCCAGACAGTACAAACACCCCACAAATGACCCCATTTCTGAAAGTACACACCCTAAGGTATTCGCTGATGGGCATAGTGAGTTCATAGAACTTTTTATTTTTTGTCACAAGTTAGCGGAAAATGATGATTTTTTTTTTTTTCTTACAAAGTCTCATATTCCACTAACTTGTGACAAAAAATAAAAAGTTCTATGAACTCACTATGCCCATCAGCGAATACCTTGGGGTCTCTTCTTTCCAAAATGGGGTCACTTGTGGGGTAGTTATACTGCCCTGGCATTCTAGGGGCCCAAATGTATGGTAAAGAGTTTGAAATCAAATTCAGTAAAAAATGACCTGTGAAATCCGAAAGGTGCTCTTTGGAATATGGGCCCCTTTGCCCACCTAGGCTGCAAAAAAGTGTCACACATCTGGTATCCCCGTACTCAGGAGAAGTTGAGGAATGTGTTTTGGGGTGTCTTTTTACATATACCCATGCTGGGTGAGATAAATATCTTGGTCAAATGACAACTTTGTATAAAAAAATGGGAAAAGTTGTCTTTTGCCAAGATATTTCTCTCACCCAGTATGGGTATATATAAAATGACACCCCAAAACACATTCCCCACCTTCTCCTGAGTACGGAGATACCAGATGTGTGACACTTTTTTGCAGCCTAGGTGGGCAAAGGGGCCCATATTCCAAAGAGCACCTTTCGGATTTCACTCATCATTTTTTACAGAATTTGATTTCTAACTCCTTACCACACATTTGGGCCCCTAGAATGCCAGGGCAGTATAACTACCCCACAAGTGACCCCATTTTGGAAAGAAGACACCCCAAGCTATTCCGTGAGGGGCATGGCGAGTTCCTAGAATTTTTTATTTTTTGTCACAAGTTAGTGGAAAATGATGATTTTTTTTTTTTTTTTCATACAAAGTCTCATATTCCACTAACTTGTGACAAAAAATAAAAACTTCCATGAACTCACTATGCCCATCAGCGAATACCTTGGGGTCTCTTCTTTCCAAAATGGGATCACTTGTGGGGTAGTTATACTGCCCTGGCATTCTAGGGGCCCAAATGTGTGGTAAGGAGTTTGAAATCAAATTCAGTAAAAAATGACCTATGAAATCCAAAAGGTGCTCTTTGGAATGTGGGCCCCTTTGCCCACCTAGGCTGCAAAAAAGTGTCACACATCTGGTATCCCCGTACTCAGGAGAAGTTGAGGAATGTGTTTTGGGGTGTCTTTTTACATATACCCATGCTGGGTGAGATAAATATCTTGGTCAAATGACAACTTTGTATAAAAAAATGGGAAAAGTTGTCTTTTGCCAAGATATTTCTCTCACCCAGCATGGGTATATGTAAAATGACACCCCAAAACACATTCCCCACCTTCTCCTGAGTACGGAGATACCAGATGTGTGACACTTTTTTGCAGCCTAGGTGGGCAAAGGGGCCCATATTCCAAAGAGCACCTTTCGGATTTCACTCGTCATTTTTTACAGAATTTGATTTCAAACTCCTTACCACACATTTGGGCCCCTAGAATGCCAGGGCAGTATAACTACCCCACAAGTGACCCCATTTTGGAAAGAAGACACCCCAAGCTATTCCGTGAGGGGCATGGCGAGTTCCTAGAATTTTTTATTTTTTGTCACAAGTTAGTGGAAAATGATGATTTTTTTTATTTATTTTTTTTCATACAAAGTCTCATATTCCACTAACTTGTGACAAAAAATAAAAACTTCCATGAACTCACTATGCCCATCAGCGAATACCTTGGGGTCTCTTCTTTCCAAAATGGGGTCACTTGTGGGGTAGTTATACTGCCCTGGCATTCTAGGGGCCCAAATGTGTGGTAAGGAGTTTGAAATCAAATTCTGTAAAAAATGACGAGTGAAATCCGAAAGGTGCTCTTTGGAATATGGGCCCCTTTGCCCACCTAGGCTGCAAAAAAGTGTCACACATGTGGTATTGCTGTACTCAGGAGAAGTTGAGGAATGTGTTTTGGGGTGTCTTTTTACATATACCCATGCTGGGTGAGATAAATATCTTGGTCAAATGACAACTTTGTATAAAAAAATGGGAAAAGTTGTCTTTTGCCAAGATATTTCTCTCACCCAGCATGGGTATATATAAAATGACACCCCAAAACACATTCCCCACCTTCTCCTGAGTACGGAGATACCAGATGTGTGACACTTTTTTGCAGCCTAGGTGGGCAAAGGGGCCCATATTCCAAAGAGCACCTTTCGGATTTCACAGGTCATTTTTTACTGAATTTGATTTCAAACTCCTTACCACACATTTGGGCCCCTAGAATGCCAGGGCAGTATAACTACCCCACAAGTGACCCCATTTTGGAAAGAAGAGACCCCAAGGTATTCGCTGATGGGCATAGTGAGTTCATGGAAATTTTTTTTTTTGTCACAAGTTAGTGGAATAGGAGACTTTGTATGAAAAAAAAAAAAAAAAAAATCATCATTTTCCACTAACTTGTGACAAAAAATAAAAAATTCTAGGAACTTGCCATGCCCCTCACGGAATACCTTGGGGTGTCTTCTTTCCAAAATGGGGTCACTTGTGGGCAGTTATACTGCCCTGGCATTTTCCAGGGGCCCTAATGTCTGGTAAGTAGGTAAATGACCTGTGAAATCTGAAAGGTGCTCTTTGGAATGTGGGCCCCTTTGCCCAGCTAGGCTGCAAAAAAGTGTCACACATCTGGTATCTCCGTACTCAGGAGAAGGTAAGGAATGTGTTTTGGGGTGTCATTTTACATATACCCATGCTGGTGAGAGAAATATCTTGGCAAAAGACAACTTTTCCCATTTTTTTTATACAAAGTTGGCATTTGACCAAGATATTTATCTCACCCAGCATGGGTATATGTAAAATGACACCCCAAAACATATTCCCCAACTTCTGCTGAATACGGAGATACCACATGTGTGACACTTTTTGCAGCCTAGGTGGGCAAAGGGGCCCAAATTCCTTTTAGGAGGGCATTTTTAGACATTTGGATACCAGACTTCTTCTCACGCTTTGGGGCCCCTAAAATGCCAGGGCAGTATAAATACCCCACATGTGACCCCATTTTGGAAAGAAGACACCCCAAGGTATTCAATGAGGGGCATGGCGAGTTCATTGAAAAAAAAAAATTTTGGCACAAGTTAGCGGAAATTGATTTTTTGGATTTTGTTCTCACAAAGTCTCCCTTTCCTCTAATTTGGGACAAAAATTTCAATCTTTCATGGACTCAATATGCCCCTCAGCGAATACCTTGGGGTGTCTTCTTTCCAAAATGGTGTTATTTGTGGGGTGTTTGTACTGCCCTGGCATTTGAGGGTCTCCGCAATCATTACATGTATGCCCAGCATTAGGAGTTTCTGCTATTCTCCTTATATTGAGCATACGGGTAATGAGATTTTTTTTTTCCGTTCAGCCTCTGGGCTGAAAGAAAAAAATGAACGGCACAGATTTCTTCATTCGCATCGATCAATGTGGATAAAAAAATCTCTGCCAAAAAAAGAAAAAGGAGGGGAAAGGCGTCTGCCAGGACATAGGAGCTCCGCCCAACATCCATACCCACTTCAGCTCGTATGCCCTGGCAAACCAGATTTCTCCATTCACATCAATCGATGTGGATGAATAAATCATTGCCGGGATTTTTTTTTTTATATATACAAAGTGTTTGCCAAAGTATATGAACACCGCCACCTCCTCAGCTCATATGCCTCGGCAAACATATCTTTTACTGCAGAGGAGAAATCTCGTCTTGCAGCGCCGCATACACCGACTTGCGTGTAATCTGACAGCAGCACAATGCTTCTGTCCGAATGCACATCAGTGCTGCAGCTGGTCGATCGGTTGGTCCACCTGGAAGGTAAAAAAAAAAAAAAAAAAAAAGAAAAAACCAGGCCGCAAAGCAATAACTTTATTAACTTTAGAACAGAACATATTAACTTTTTTAAACTTTTTTAACTTTTTTACTTACCGGTAATTTTTTTTTTGTTTAGTTTTTTTTACCTTTATAGAACAAACCTCTCCTTCCCCATGGGACAATGTGCAAAGCGCAAATCGCCCAAAGATGTGGCGAAGTACGTTATGCACTTTATCCCAGGTGAAAGGAGAGGTTTGCAGCAGCTGAGAGTAAAAGGGCCCTAATAGCCCTGTGTGCCTGTCCTGTGAGATGCAATCCCTATGCTAGGTGTACCTGTGTGTGGTACTTCCGGAAACACTCTCCATAGCATAGGGCAGGGTGGTCAGCACAGTCAGGACAGAAATAGCGGGTGTCACGCCTTATTCCACTCCTGCTACAGACACGACATCTTTTTCGGGGTGACGGTTGGGTTGAGGTACCAGGAACGACACTGGGGAAATGTCGCTCGTGTAGACGGCTAACTACACTGGGGGATGGGGCCACGGAACCTCCTGGGTAAAGGAGGTTCTCGATGATCTCTTCCTGGAATTTGAGGAAAGATCGTGTTCTCCCAGCCTTACTGTAGAGAACAAAACTATTGTACAGCGCCAATTGAATTAAATATACAGACACCTTCTTATACCAGCGTCTGGTTCTGCGGGAAACTAAATACGGAGACAACATCTGGTCATTGAAGTCCACCCCTCCCATGAGCGCATTATAGTCGTGGACACAGAGGGGCTTTTCAATGACACGGGTTGCTCGCTCAATTTGGATTGTCGTGTCTGCGTGAATGGAGGAGAGCATGTAAACGTCACGCTTGTCTCTCCATTTCACCGCGAGCAGTTCTTCGTTACACAAGGCAGCCCTCTCCCCCCTTGCAAGACGGGTGGTTACAAGCCGTTGGGGGAAGCCCACGCGACTAGTTCGCGCGGTGCCACAGGCGCAAATCCGTTCTAGAAACAAATGCCTAAAGAGGGCCACACTTGTGTAAAAATTGTCCACATAAAGATGGTACCCCTTGCCGAATAAGGGTGACACCAAGTCCCAGACTGTCTTCCCACTGCTCCCCAGGTAGTCAGGGCAACCGACCGGCTCCAGGGTCTGATCTTTTCCCTCATAGACACGAAATTTGTGGGTATAGCCTGTGGCCCTTTCACAGAGCTTATACAATTTGACCCCATACCGGGCACGCTTGCTTGGGATGTACTGTTTGAAGCCAAGGCGCCCGGTAAAATGTATTAGGGACTCGTCTACGCAGATGTTTTGCTCGGGGGTATACAAATCTGCAAATTTCTGGTTGAAATGGTCTATGAGGGGCCGAATTTTGTGGAGCCGGTCAAAAGCTGGGTGGCCTCTGGGACGGGAGGTGGTGTTGTCGCTAAAATGCAGGAAACGGAGGATGGCCTCAAATCGTGCCCTGGACATAGCAGCAGAGAACATGTGCATGTGATGAATCGGGTGCGTTGACCAATATGACCGCAATTCATGCTTTTTTGTCAGGCCCATGTTGAGGAGAAGGCCCAAAAAATTTTTAATTTCGGAAACTTGGACTGGTTTCCACCGGAAAGGCTGGGCATAAAAGCTTCCCGGGTTGGCGGATATAAATTGTGTGGCATACTGGTTGGTCTCTGCCACGACTAAGTCCAAGAGCTCCGCAGTCAAGAACAGCTCAAAAAATCCCAGGGCCGAACCGATTTGAGCCGTCTCAACCCGAACTCCAGACTGGGTGGTGAAAGGGGGAACTACAGGTGCGGCTGAAGTTGGTGACTGCCAATCAGGGTTTGCCAGCACCTCAGGGATTCTAGGGGCTCTACGGGCCTGTCTTTGCGGTGGCTGCGACGGGGTAACTAGTGCACGTGCCACCGTACCAGCTTCAACTGCCCTTCTGGTGCTCGCCACGTCACCATGTTGTACGGCAGTGCTGGTACTAGGTCCAGGGAGGGCTGCGCTGCTGGTGTATGCCTCACCACGTGATCCGGCAGCGACAGCCCCACTCTGCTGCTCTTGAAGCGGATCCTGCATAACCTGTGGTCTAGCGACATGGGGCCGGGTACGCCTGGTGCTGCCAGGGACCTCCACCTCCTCGTCCGAACTTTGGGTCAGAGAGCCACTGCTTTCCACAGGTTCATATTCTGACCCGCTAGATTCATCAGATGAGGGTTCCCACTCCTCATCCGACTGGGTCAGAATCCTGTAGGCCTCTTCAGAAGAATACCCCCTGTTTGACATTTTGGACTACTAAATTTAGGGGTATTCCCTGAGACTACCCAAGAAAAAAAGCAAACCTGTCTTACAAAGGGGAGGCTAGCGAAGTACCGGAGGCCGCTGCGGTTGATAAAAAATATCAAAACTGATTTTTTTATCGCCGCAGTGCGTGTAAAATGAATGTGCAGTGATCAAAAAATATATATTTTTTGTCACTGCGGTGGGGCGGGCGTGGGTGAACGCACGTGTGGGCGACCGATCAGGCCTGATCGGGCAAACACTGCGTTTTGGGTGGAGGGCGAACTAAAGTGACACTAATACTATTATAGATCTGACCGTGATCAGTTTTGATCACTTACAGATACTATAAAAGTACAAATGCTGATTAGCGATACGCTATTCAGCGAATAAAAGTGACTGCGGTGCGGTGGGGTGGGCGCTAACTGACGCTAACTACCTAACCAAGGGGCCTAAACTATCCCTAAAACCTAACAGCCAATACTAGTGAAAAAAAAAAGTGACAGTTTACACTGATCACTTTTTTTCCTTTCACTGGTGATTGACAGGGGCGATCAAAGGGGTGATCAAAGGGTTAATTGGGGTGCAGGGGGGTGATCTGGGGCTAAGGTGTAGTGTTGGTGCTACTCACAGTTCAGTCTGCTCCTGTGCTGGATCCAACCGACGAAAAGGACCAGCACAGGAGCAGAGAAGCCATATAACAGATCATATTTACTAATATGATCTGTTATATGGCTTGTGATTGGATTTTTTAAAAATCGCCAGCCTGCCAGCCAATGATCGTTGCTGGCAGGCTGGTGACGAACTTGTTCTTTAACTTTTGCCGGCCCGCGATGCGCATGCGCGGGCCGGCTTGGAGCGAAATCTCGCGTCTCGCGAGATGACGCGTATATGCGTGACTGTGCGCAGCGCTGCCCCCTCCGGAACGCGAATCTGCGTTAGGCGGTCCGGAGGTGGTTAACATTCCCCATATGTCTACTTTGACATCATTTTGAAAATGTAATTTAACTTTTTTGGACATTAGAAGGCTTAGAATTTGAGAAGAAATTCTTAACATTTTTAAGAAAATTTCCAAAACCCACTTTTTAAGGACTAGTTCAGTTATGAAGTCACTTTGTGAGGCTTACATAGTAGAAACCACCCTATTTAAGAAATTACACCCCTCAAGTTATTTAAAACGGATTGTACAAACTTTGTTGACCCTCTAGGGTACTTTCACACTAGTGTTAAAGGTTTCCGGTATTGAGTTCCATCATAGTAGCTGAATACAGGAAAAAAAAAACACATCAGTTTTATCCTAATGCATTCTGAATGGAAAGCAATCCATTCAGTATGCATCAGGATGTCTTCTATTCCGTCCTTTTTACGGTATTTGGCCGGAAAAAATAACGCAGCATGCTGCGGTATTTTCTTCCGCCAAAATTCCGGAACACTTGCCTGAATTCCAGATCTGCCATTAATTTCCACTGAAATGTATTAACGCCGGATCTGGTTCCAAGTGTTCAAGAAATTGCCACATTGACGGACCTGCATGCGCAGACCTTTAAAAATGTAAAAAAAAAATACCGGATCCGTTTTTCCGGATGACACTGGAGAGACAGATCCGGTATTTCAATGCATTTGTCAGATGGATCCGCATCTGGATCCGGAATCAAATGATCTCCGTTTGCATGTGGATTTCCGGATCTGGCGTGCTGGATTCTTCTAACGCTAGTGTGAAAGTACCCTTAGGTGTTCCACAAGAATTAAAGGAAAAGGGAGATAAAATTTCTAAATTTCACTTTTTTGGCATTCTAGTCGAACAAAACTCAGCATCTATTATCCTGACTCTGCAGTTTACAGAAACACCCCACATGTGGTGGTAAACTGATGTAAGGGCATACAGCAGGGCGCAGAAGGAAAGGAGCGCCACATGGTTTTTGGAAGGCAGATTTTGCTGGACTGATTTTTTTTTTTTTTTTATGGTGTTCACCTGACGGCTAGATCATGTGATATAGAGCCGGTCGTTACTGATGTGGCGATACTTAATGTGTGTGTGTTTTCTTTTCTTTTTATTATTATAATAATCAGGTTAATGGGATTTTTTTTTTTACTTGAAACTTTATATTTTTTTATTAGAAAAACACTTTATTTTTCCTTTTTATTTTTTTTTACTTTTTTTCTTACTTTATTTCTGTCCCACTCTGGGAATTCAACTTTTAGCCTTATAAACAACTGGTATTGTTACAATAAATTACAGCAAAAGTGCCACTAAAATGGGATGCCAATTGCTGGCATACATAAGAATGTAAAACTATGGTGGGTTGTAACTACTGTTGAGCGAGGGGAAACAAAACGGAATATGGTCAGAAGTTGAGGAACACATCAATATGCAACAAAGCCAAATTTCCTCATGCTTCTTGGTAACGAATCACGTTTTCCTAAAAAAGTGCCTGCATGTGTTGCAAAGTGAAAGTAAGATGCCCAGGAATGCAAGATAAAAAATAATGTCGTGCAGCCAGCTAATCCACAGGTATCCATCCCCTGTAATGTCACAGCCCTATAAAAAACCTCATCCTGCGCCACTCTCTGCCATTGTCCTGTGAGCTGAGCATAGGGAGAGACGTGGCAAGCGCTCATGCACTAGTGATAGTCTTGCTGCAATAATCCAGCGGCCATATTTGATCCATCCAATATGTTCGGCATTTGGTTTTAAGCCTAATAATTTTTAAATTGAAATACAGATGTGGGCGAGCTAAACTTGATTGTTAACGTATTAAGTAATTAATTGCACATGGTTAACTAACTCTTTCAATGTATTTCAAATGTCACAAGATGGCACAAGATAACCATGTCACATGGTTATCAGAGTCAGTTTTATCTTGGTTACATCTGTACCATTAGGTTCATAGTAGGGAGGGATCACGGACCTTATGGAGGGATCCACAGTCATCCCTGTTGTGAATCACTAAATTTTATTGCTTTGATGAAGGTTTTCCCTCCTAAATGCGGTGTATGATTTCTGGTACCATCACACAAGAGGACAGGGGGTTCTGCATACACCCTTCGGCTCCCTGCCAGGGAAAGCTGAAGCACACCTGGATGAACACAACATCTGAAGGGTTAAAAGTCTGCTACCAGCAATACCGCTGTTTGCGGACATTAGTGCCGGGTGTCTGCTAACACCCAGGCCTTTACACTGTGGTTGGGCCACCAAGTGGGAAGAATATTATTAGGCAGAATGATTGGGTATACTTGATTTTTTATTCGGAACAAATCAAATGTATTTCTCCACTTCTCTACGGCAATAGTGTTTGAAAAAGATTATTTAATCTGACCAAAACGTCACGCAACACATATGGATTGCCTGAAAATAAAAATGATTTCACCCGAACTAAGGAGTACTCATTACTTTTTAGTTATAGTCACAAGGTATGTTATGTAATTTGTGCAATATATATTTAATAATTGTTTAAATATTTGAATACTACTACAGAAAATCAATTCTATGCAGGTGATAAAACAGTACAGTAGATTTCACTGATTTAGTTATCCATATAAATCTCATGATGCTCACTGGTTTGCAGCTGTCTGGCAAGGCTAGAATTCCTTTACTTGCTTTGTCAGTAATAAAATCATTTTAAACAGCTGTGTGTTACCATGTTCCAGTACTTTCTCATTTTTTTTTTTCACTTTTGTGACCTGCTCTCTTAGACCATGTGAATATTTATCTAAAGCCTCATGCACATGACTGTTCCATTTTTTGCGATCTGCAAACCGCGGATCCGCAAAAACACGGAAGCCGCCTGTGTGCCTTCCGCAATTTGCGGAACGGGCGGCCCATTGTAGAAATGCCCATTCTTGTCCGCAAAACGGACAAGAATGGGACATGTTATATTTTTTTTGCGGGGCCCCATTGAAGTGAATGGGTCCGCATCCGAGCCGCAAAAACTGCGGCTCGGATGCAGACTAAAACAACGGTCGTGTGTATGAGGCCTAAGTTGTTATTTTCTGGATTGATTGGTTAGCAGTGTAATCATATGCGCTCCACCCTGACAGGTTTAAAATTGGATCCAGCTTGTTCAACCAAGTCATGAGAAACACTTGTTCTACAGTACCACGTCAAAATTATCTTACTTTTAATTAATGTGAATGAAAGTTTTATTTTATTCCATAGCTGCAACACCCATGAGGCAAAAAGAACACTGACCTAGCACTGACAATATGAGTAACTATTATGACTGACTACAATAAGGCTTGTACAATAAGGCTCTGCAGTTTTGCCTGTGCATAACCTTCAGCATGACAGGAAGATGCGCATTAAGGAATTCAATGTATGGCTTGGTGAATGGTGTCTGAACCAAGGGTTTGGCTTTGTGTCTCATGATAGCTCTTGTTGGAATGGAAAAGAACTGTACAAGAAAGATGGTTTGCATCTTTCTCTCAAGGGAACGAATGTCCTCGGTGAACAGTTCCAAGTATTTGCTAAGAAGCATTTAAACTAGGAAAGGGGGGCAAAAGACTGATAATCCAGCAGTCCGACTACCCCCCGGAACAATGCCAGAAGAGGCCAGTAGCACAAAGGTTAAGAAATGACAAGCTCAGAGTCTTGTCTACAAATGCTCGCAGTCTAGGGAATAAGATCAATGAGCTTGAGGCTATAATGGCATCTGAGAATATAGATGTAGTGGCTGTTACTGAGACGTGGTTCAAGGGGAGTAATGACTGGGATATATCAATACCAGGGTTCTCTCTATACAGGAAAGACAGAGAAGGCAAGAAGGGGGGAGGGGTGGCCCTGTATGTGAAAGATAGCATAAAATCGAATTTGATACAAGTTAGTGAGAACAATTTAGAGTCAGTTTGGGTTACCTTGCAGCTTGATAATCATAAGGTAACTCGTGTAGGTGTTATATATAGACCACCTACCCAAGTCAAAGAATTAGATGATCTACTAGTTGAGGAAATAGCTAAAATGACATTGAAGGGGGAAGTTATCATTATGGGAGACTTTAATCTTCCAGATGTAAACTGGAAAACCAAAATAGCTAGTTCTGCCAAGAGTACAGAAATTTTAAATTCCCTACTGGGATTATCTCTACAGCAAGTAGTGGAGGAGCCAACCCGGAAGGAGGCCATTTTAGATTTAGTATTCACAAATGGGAATTTGGTATCTGATATTACTGTAGGGGAAAGCTTGGGATCTAGTGATCACCAGTCAGTGTGGTTTACTAAAAGTACAGTGACTGAGTCACACCACACAAAAACAAAAGTTTTAGATTTTAGAAAAACTGACTTTTCTAAAATTAGATTAGTGGTATACGAGTCCCTATCAGACTGGAACTGTTTCATTGGAGTCCGGGAGAGATGGGACTACTTAAAAGTGGCACTATTGAAGGCAACAGAAGATTGCATTAGGCTTGTCAGTAAAAGCAATAAAAAGGAAGAGACCACTGTGGCACTCAGCAGAAGTGGCCAAAATCATTAAAAACAAAAAGATAGCATTTAGGAATTATAAAAAATAAAAAAAACGAGGATGACAGACAAATTTATAAGATTAGGCAGAGAGAGGCCAAACAAGTTATAAGAGCTTCTAAAGCACAGGCAGAAGAGAAATTAGCTCAGTCAGGGAAAAAAGGCGATAAGGCATTCTTCAGATACATAAATGAAAAAAGGAAACTAAAACAAGTAATTACCAAATTAAAAACTAAAGAAGGAAGGTATATGGAAGAAGATAAAGAACTAGCTGACTGCCTCAATGAATACTTCTGTTCAGTTTTTACAAAGGAAAATGAAGGAGAAGGACCTCAGTTGGGAAAGAAGACTAATGAATCTTTTGACGCATGTGTCTTTACAGAGGAAGAGGTTCTAAGTCAACTGTCTAAAATTAATACAAATAAGTCACAGGGGCCTGATGGGATACACCCAAAGCTATTAAAAGAGCTCAGCGGTGAACTAGCAAAACCATTAACAGATTTATTTAACCAATCACTAGCAACAGGAGTCATCCCAGAAGATTGGAAATTAGCAAATGTTGTGCCCATTCACAAGAAAGGTAGTAGGGAGGAATCGGGCAACTATAGGCCAGTAAGCCTGACATCAATAGTGGGGAAATTAATGGAAACCATACTTAAGGAGAGGATTGTGGACCATCTAAAATCCCATGGATTGAAAGATGGAAAAACAGCATGGTTTTACTTCAGGGGAGATCATGTCAAACTAATCTTATTGATTTTTTTGATTGGGTGACTAAAATAATAGATGGAGGAGGTGCAGTAGACATCGCTTATCTAGACTTTAGTAAGGCTTTTGATACTGTCCCACATAGAAGGCTTATCAATAAAGTGCAGTCATTGTTGAATGGATTAGGCAGTGGCTGAGGGACAGGCAACAGAGGGTTGTAGTCAATGGAGTATATTCAGACCAAGGTCTTGTTACCAGTGGGGTACCTCAGGGATCTGTTCTGGGACCCATATTGTTTAATATCTTTATCAGCGAAATTGCAGAAGGCCTCAATGGTAAGGTGTGTCTTTTTGCTGATGACACAAAGATTTGTAACAGGGTTGATGTTCCTGGAGGAATACACCAAATGGAAAAGGACTTAGGAAAACTAGAGGAATGGTCAAAAATCTGTCAACTAAAATTTTATGTTGATAAGTGCAAGATAATGCACCTGGGACGCAAAAACCCAAGAGCAGAATATAAAATCAGTGATACTGTCCTAACCTCAGTATCTGAGGAAAGGGATTTAGGGATCATTATTTCAGAAGACTTAAAGGTAGGCAGACAATGTCACAGAGCAGCAGGAAATGCTAGCAGAATGCTTGGGTGTATAGCAAGAGGAATTACCAGTAGAAAGAGGGAGGTGCTCATGCCGCTCTACAGAGCACTAGTGAGACCTCATTTGGAGTATTGTGCTCAGTACTGGAGACCATATCTCCAGAAGGATATTGATACTTTGGAGAGAGTTCAGAGAAGAGCTACTAAACTGGTACATGGATTGCAGGATAAAACTTACCAGGAAAGATTAAAGGACCTTAACATGTATAGCTTGGTAGAAAGACGAGACAGAGGGGATATGATAGAAACTTTTAAATACATAAAGGGAATCAACAAGGTAAAAGAGAAAAGGATATTTAAAAGAAGAAAAACTGCTACAAGAGGACATAGTTTTAAATTAGAGGGGCAAAGGAAGTATTACTTTACTGAGAGAGTAGTGGATGCATGGAATAGCCTTCCTGCAGAAGTGGCAGCTGCAAATACAGTGGAGGAGTTTAAGCATGCATGGGATAGGCATAAGGCCATCCTTCATATAAGATAAAGCCAGGGGCTATCCATAGTATTTAGTATATTGGGCAGACTAGATGGGCCAAATGGTTCTTATCTGCCGACACATTCTATGTTTCTATGTTTCTATATTGTAATTTGGTCAATTTTATTATAAAAAAGGCAATACTTAGGGACTGATACTGTAAATGAGTAATGTTATGACAGTAAGTATGAGCTATACTGTTCGGTTGGTATACATGTCACTATTAATGTGCACTGATATGTTGCAGGGATGGTTAGCAGTGTTAACAAACAGTCTGTTTAAAAACACACTGCACTGTCAGATTTGTTAGGCCCCTTTCACACGGGCGGGTTTTCCGCGCGGGTGCAATGCGTGAGGTGAACGCATTGCACCCGCACTGAATCCGGACCCATTCATTTCTATGGGGCTGTGCACATGAGCGGTGATTTTCACGCATCACTTGTGCATTGCGTGAAAATCGCAGCAAGCTCTATTTTGTGCTTTTTTCACGCAACGCAGGCCCCATAGAAGTGAATGGGACTGCGTGAAAATCGCAAGCATCCGCAAGCAAGTGCGGATGCGGTGCGATTTTCATGCACGGTTGCTAGGAGACGATCGGGATGGAGACCCGATCATTATTATTTTCCCTTATAACATGGTTATAAGGGAAAATAATAGCATTCCTAATACAGAATGCATAGTACAATAGGGCTGGAGGGGTTTAAAAAAATAAATAAATAATTTAACTCACCTTAATCCACTTGTTCGCGCAGCCCGGCTTCTCTTCTGTCTTCATCTTTGCTGTGCACAGGAAAAGGACCTGTGGTGATGTCACTACGCTCATCACATGGTCCGTCACATGATCCATCACCATGGTAAAATATTATGTGATGGACCATGTGATGAGCGCAGTGACGTCATCACAGGTCCTTTACCCAGGTCCTGAAGAAAGAAGAAAAAAGAGAAGCTGGGCTACGCGATCAAGTGGATTAAGGTGAGTTAAATTATTTTTTATTTTTTTTAACCCCTCCACCCCAATTGTACTATGCATTCTGTATTAAGAATGCTATTATTTTCCCTTATAACCATGTTATAAGGGAAAATAATACAATCTACTGAACACCTAAACCAAACCCGAACTTCTGTAAAGAAGTCCAGGTTTGGGTCTGGGTACCAAACATGCCGATTTTTCTTACGCGCCTGCAAAACGCATTACAATGTTTTGCACTTGTAATGCGCATTTTCCCGCAACGCACCCGCATCTTATCCGGGCAAAAAACATGACGCCCGTGTAAAAGAGGCCTTAAGCTTTTTAAAATTAAAAAGGTTCCAAAAATGTTCCCTTATTGGGGGAAAATGTTTACCTTTATTTATATACATATATTCCAAAGAAGCAGTAGCTAATTCTATAGAAGCATCCCAAAATTCTCTTTTTTGGGAAGAGCGGCAGCAGTACAGTGTAGATGTGAAACCTCACAGGCAAAGCAGAAGATATACAGCTGTGTAGGGGTAATAGTAGTGGCAGCAGTAGCAGTACAAGTAGTAATCCCAGTAACATCCACTGTGGCAGCAGCAGTACAATATGGAACCTGATGTATAGAGAATGTACAGCTGTGTAGTAATAGTGGAGGTAAGGGGAGGAGCAGCTGCAGATTCAGGCAATACAGTAAGGAACATGGACAGGGCAGACTGTGGTAGTGGCAAAATAGGTCCGGCAATAAATAGCCACTGACAGCAAGGGCAGAGGCTGTTCATTAGTCCTCAGCCACGAGGTATGTGAAAATCCTTTCTACACTTATGGAGATCCATTTTGTCCTCTTGGGTATGGTGACACATCTGCTTTAATGAATACCCTCTCTGACAGTACAATGGAGCTTGAACAAGACAGTACACCAATAGTAAAATGACCCATTTTTGGTCACTGTCCCAATCTGCTTGTCTTGAATTCCATAATTAAGTCTTTATTTTCTCTTATCTTGGATGACATTTTGGTACTTTGAAACCAATTACTCAAGTTACAATGGTTTCAACATACAATGACAAAAAAATAAGATGGCTGCACAGGTAGATGGGCGTGTTCAGGTCTAAAAGTAGTAGCACCTCTGAGACTATCTGAGACTTCTGAGCAGAGTACGTTTGTAGCTGGTTCCTATACTGCCCTGAATATTGTAGGCTTAAATAAGTCCAAAGTGAGGCAGTATATTTAGTGTTAGGGACCCATCTGCAGAAGCCACCTTGACGCCTGGTAGATGGGCCCGACACGTATGTGCGCTAAGAGCTTCCATTACTCATTTATAGTCGGTATTGTACCACTTTTATCTAGAATGATCCCCATTTCTTAGCTCTATTGTTTGTATATATATAATGGTGTACAGCCATCTTGTTTTTGTAATTATGTTTGCTTCAAGGATATGCACCTGTGATTCTGAAGGTTTAGTTAAATTTTCTTGCTTCAACATACAATGGTCATCCTGAAACCCAATAGTATTGTACTTGCGGACCACTGTATTTTTTTTGCTGATGTGCACCAGGTGGAAACAGTGAATGAAAAAAAATGTTCATCATATTCAAACTGAATTGGCTGCTCCTGGCGTTACTATGTTTCCTGCCACTTGTAGCAGAGATGGTGGGAGGTCAGAGACTCAGCAGGGGTCGAGAGGGGCCTCCCGGTCAGAAATGCGAAGGGCAGGCATATGTTCAGTGAAAGCACCTCAAGCTGGGTACAGAGGATACACTGGTAACACATTAGTTTTTCCTCCCTTTTGGTATCTCGTCAACATTGCCTCATTTTTATTTGATAGTGAGGGTCTAGAATTAAGGCAATCTAGTAGTCATCTCTTTGTTGGTTTAGTTGCTAACAATATGCTTGTGAGCACATAAGCAACCAAGCATGCAGCTTGTCATGCTCACCTGCATACCCAAGGACCTGGTTCCTTCATGCTCTGTCCTGAACTGCAATGATGGTCATGGCTAGAGTTGAGCAGACCCCTGGATGTTCGGGTTCGACGGGTTCGGCTGAACTTAAAAAAAAGTTTGAGTTCGGGACTGTCACGCCTTGCCCTGTGAATGTGCGGGATCTGTCAGACTGGCTGCACATGTCTGACTTCTCTGTTTGTTTTGATTTGGGTTTGAGCTGGATCCACCTTCCCTCAGGTGTACTAGGTTTCATTGTTAGTGAGGCTATTTATCCCTCCTTCCTCTAGTGGCCTGTGCGGGTTATTGTTCTTTCCTGGGAGCTCTTGATTTGTGGAAAACATCTGCTCCAGCTCTGCTCAAGATAAGTCCTCTCCTTCATTTCCCTTTATGTGTTTTATCTAGGCCTCTAGGGAGACACTTGCTTTCTCCTGGTTTGAAGAAGCAGGTTGCCTCTTCCCTTTTCCCTGCTGCTTAGGGTTTGCCCAGGGTGTTTAGGTTTAGGCACAAGGGCATGTGCATATGTATCCTAAGGGTATGCACATGGGCACAGCAGTTTAGGGAAAGCTTTTAGGGATTGCTAGGAGGTGACCCTTTTCTCCCTAGCTTTTGGGACTAGTCGTTTGTTCTGTTTGTTTTCCAGTGTTTGGTTATTTCCCTGCTCACCTACCTATTATGACATTATAACCCGCCTAAAAAACTGTCATATCCCTACTGTTTGCGAAATGGAGGCTATGGATTGCCTTGGTGATCGCATGCAGGGATTATCGCTGGAGGTTGCTGATCTCCGCAGTTCTGTTGCACGGTGTCTGAATGCTCTGGCGTCTGGCGCTGTTGGAGGAAATCAGGTCTGCTTAGAGCCTAAAGTCGCTCTCCCTTATAGGTCTCAGGGGGTGGTGATGACTTTATTCGGTTCAGGGAGTCCTGCAGGTTGTATTTTCGTCTGCGGCCGATGTCATCTGGTGCCGAGAATCAAAGAGTGGGGATCATTATATCTCTGCTCAAAGGGGACGCGCAGAGATATAATGACAGGGTCTCTTGGCTAAATCTAAGCTGCGCAGTTTTGTACAGGAGAACGTACTGTGGAGTCGTATTGTGCAGAATTTAGAAGATGGGCAACTGATTCGGGGTGGAATGATCCTGCACTCCGGAGTCAGTTTTGTCAGGGGCTATTTGAGAGGTTGAAAGATGCCCTTGCTTTTCATGAGTATCCCAATTCATTGGAGACGGCCATGTCTTTGGTAATGCGGCTTGATAGACGTCTTAGAGAAAGGTATAAGATTCCTCTCGAGTGGGGGGTCCCGTCTGTAAGTGGATCGTCCCACCTAGTCCCCGGGGTGATATGACTTTTGAATCTGGGGCTGGAGAGGAGCCTATGTAGTTGGGCCAGGTTTCCTTTGGCTCAGGTAATAGGGATTTTAGGAAGCTGAATAAGCTATGTTAGTTCTGTGGAAAAGAAGGTCATTTTGTTTGTGCATGTCCTTTTGCTAAACCTCAAAGCGGTAATGAAAAACTACGGAGATATTCACATAAAGAGAAAAAAAAGACTTCCCTACTCTTGGTAGTGTAAATGGGGAGTCTGAGCAAGCAAATATGCATTCTCCCTGCAATACCCATTTCCTCCTGCCTGCCATGGTGGCGTACACTCAGGAAATTTTGATTTTGAGGTATTTGTTGACAGTGGTGCGGGGGTAAACCTTATTGATTTTCAGTTCCTCCAAAATCTTGGTTTTAGAACTAGCACTTTAGATAAAGAGATACCAGTGTTTGCTATTGATTCCTCCCCTCTCTCACAAAAGAGTCTTACTCATATCGTTCATGACATTCAGTTAAGGGTGGGTGATTCACATGTTGAGTCCATTTCTTGTTTAGTTATGAAGGTGTCACTGGTAGAGTCACGGCAATCAAGATAGAGCAGAGGTGCACCCTCTGAGCTGCCAGCCAGTCCCCTGTCCCTGCCTACTTGCACCACCCACCCTAGGTGACGGAGCGCAAATGGGCGATAGTCCCTAACCTACTAAGTGCAAGCAGAGAGAAAGAGACAGCAGGGAAGAGGACAGCCACTGAAAAATTACAATAAGCAGACAAGAGGTAGAACAAAAACGGAAGGCGAGGCGGGTCAACTAGCCGAGGTCAGTCCAGGAGGTTACATCAGAACAAGGGAACAGAAAAAGACAAATCTGTAAACAATCCGAGGTCAAAATCCGAGAAGTAGCGTCAAGGTGCTGGGAGCAGGCAGAAGAGGTGTCAAGAGGCGGATCGAGGTTCAATTCCAGAGGTAGCTTAATAACAATAAAGTACACAGCCTATAGGACATAAATCACAGGCAACCTGTAGCCAGCAGGACACCTGTATTTATAGTGGGGAGTGAGGGTCATGTGACATGGCCAGCATCACATGACCGACAGACAGACAAGTCGAGCACCGAGTGATCAGCTCGGCGCTCAAGGCAGAGCTAGGAGCAGGGAGCCTCCCAGCTAGCAAGGCCGCCCTGGGAACGAGGCCAAACACAGATCCTCATTCCCGAAGCTAAGCAGCAGGTCTGCGGCTGATGGGAGACCGAGTGCGCCCCGTTACAGTACCCCCCCTTTTACGAGGGGCCACCGGACCCAAGCATTGTGAACGAGGTTTCTCAGGGTGTTCCCGGTGAAATTTTGTAATTAACCCGGAAGCATGCATCCTAGACATAGGTATCCAGGACCTCTCCTCAGGTCCAAAACCTTTCCAGGGGACCAGGTATTGAAAGGAATTTCTAATTTTTCTGACATCTATTATTTTAGAAATAATGAATTCCTCCTGACCCTCAACCTCCACAGGTGGAGGAGGTTTTTTAACCGGAATATATTTAATATATAACATATTTCTTAAGTAACGACTTATGGAACACTTCATGTATACGGAGGGAGTCCGGAAGCTTAAGTCTAAAAGATACTGGGTTAATAAGGTCAATAATATTGTATGGTCCAATGAAATGCGGCGAGAATTTCTTAGAACATTGTTTGAAAGCAAGATTTTTAGTCGACAACCACACCTTATCGCCGAGTACAAAATGTACCCCCTTGGAACGTCTCTTATTGGCATGTTTACAGTTTACACTAGGTTTCCAGGGCCTTTTCCAGGTTCGATTGAGTGAGGATACAGAGGGATTAGAACTAAAGCGAGGATGTAAACCACTGTTACAAAGAAAGGAGACACCCCCGTGGAAGAATTAACCCGATTGTTGATGGCGAATTCTGCCAATGGGAGGTATCTCACCCATAGGAGTTGATTATGCGATACATAGCACCTTAGAAAAAGCTCCACTGCCTGATTTAACCGTTCCGTCTACCCATTGGTCTGTGGATGGAAAGCAGACGAAAAGGACAAAGAGATTTCGCATCTTCTACAAAATGCCCTCCAAAAGCTAGAAACAAACTGAACGCATTCTCAGGGACACCATGCAGACGTACCACATGTTCAATGAACAAGGATGCTAAGGTCTTTGCATCAGGGAGCTTACTTAAAGGAACAAAGTGCACCATCTTGCTAAAACGGTCAACCACTACCCACACCACTGACTTCCCCTCAGAGAGGGGCAGATCAGAAATAAAATCCATGGAGATGTGAAACCATGGCTTACAGGGAATGGGTAGTGGTTGTAGTTCACCAGCGGGATGTGTTCTTGGGGTCTTAGACCGGGCACAAACATTGCAAGCTAAAACATAAGACCGTACATCTTTAGACAAAGTGGGCCACCAGAAAGACCTCAGCAGCAATTCCTTAGTGGCAGCAATACCTGGATGACCACAGAGCACGGAGTCATGACATTCACCCAATAATTGAACACAAAAGCATTCAGGAACAAACAACTTATCTGCCGGTGTTTGTGGAGGAGCAAGTTGCTGAGCCTGTTGAATCTCAGAGGAAAGATCTGCAGAAACTGCTGCCACAAAGAGGTTTGTTGGCAAGATGGGTTCCGGGGGGAAGGAGTATCAGGAGGTTGGACGGCATTAAAACTCCGGGACAAGGCATCTGCCTTAACATTTTTACTTCCTTGTCTGAAAGTAACAGAAAAGTTAAAACGAGTAAAAAACAGGGACCATCTGGCTCGTCTAGGATTAAGGCGTTTGGCCGCCTCAAGAAACACTAAGTTCTCATGATCAGTGAGAACAGTAATACGGTGTCTAGCCCCTTCTAAAAAATGCCTCCACTCCTCAAATACCCATTTAATGGCCAGTAACTTGCGGTTTCCAATATCGTAATTTCTCTCTGAAGGAGAGAACTTGCGAGAGAAGAAGGCGCATGGCCTTAAATTAGTGAGGTTAGACGACCCCTGTGAAAGGACGGCCCCCACACCATCCTCTGAGGCATCAACCTCCACCACAAAAGGTTCCTCGGTATCAGGCTGAACCAAGACTGGAGCCATTTGGAAACAATTTTTTAGAGTATCAAAGGCTCGACAGGCCTCCAACGACCAGTTAACCAGATCCAAACCTTTTTTAGTTAGATCTGTGAGGGGTTTGGCAATAACAGAAAAATTCTTTATGAATTTACGGTAAAAATTGACAAATTCAAAAAAATGTTGGAGTGCCTTTAAGGAGGATGGTCTTACCCAGTTTTGGATAGCCTGAACCTTACTGTGATCCATTTTGAATGAATAAGGAGTACGAATATAGCCAAGATAGGGGATCTCTTGAACTCCAAATACATATTTCTCTAATTTAACAGACAAATGGTTCTCCCTGAGGATTTTAAGAACCAGTCTCATGTGAGACACATGAGAATCCCAGTCAGGTGAAAAGACAAGAATATCATCGAGATAAACAATCATAATTTTGCCAATAAGTTCTCTAAAAATATCATTCATGAAATTCTGAAACACAGCTGGGGCATTGCAAAGACCGAATGGCATAACCAGATACTCAAAGTGTCCCTCTGGAGTATTAAAAGCAGTTTTCCACTCATCTCCCTCCTTAATACGAACTAGGTTATGAGCTCCTCTCAAATCAAATTTAGAAAACCAAGAAGCACCCAAAATCTGGTTAAACAAATCAGGAATCAACGGGATGGAATACTGGTTCCTAATAGTAATTTTTTTAACAAAAAAGAATCCTGCTCCCAGGGAAGAGGTGGAGGGCCTAATATGTCCCTTCTTGAGACTCTCCTGGATGTAGTCTTTCATGGACTTGCGTTCAGGACTGGACAGATTATAAATCCATCCTTTAGGAAATTTGGACTCAGGTATCAAGTCAATAACACAGTCATAAGACCTATGGGGAAGGAGAGTATCTGTCTCAGTGGTGGAAAAAACATCTAAATAATCAGCAATAAAATGAGGAATATCTGATGAGACCCCAGCTTGAACTACGGTTAAGCAAGAATTACAGTTAGGCCCCCATCTCTCTAACTCGCCCGAACTCCAGTTAATGACTGGATTGTGTTGCTGAAGCCAGTGCATACCAAGGACTACCTGAACTGGAAGATTCTCTAAAACAAAGACGGAACATTTCTCAGAGTGGCAGATCTCTACAGATAGGATAACCTCTGGAGTATGGAGTTTTACTGTGCCCCCTAGCAGGGGGGTAAAATCGATGGCGACAACCTGGATCGGGGTGGGTAATTCTAGTATAGGAATTCCCATTTGATCAACGAATTTGTAATCAATAAAACTAAAAGCTGACCCTGAATCCACAAAGGCATTTTCTGACCCCTTTAAGACCACAAAGGCAATAGAAACCAGCAGCAATCGTTTACTTCTTACCACCTCCAGGAGTACCTTGTCCTTGAATCCCTCAGACTTGGATGATTTTCCAGAAGGCGGAGCTTTAGGACACTGACGGATCCAGTGTTCGGGATCCCACAATAAAAACAAGAGCCGCGACGACAACGACGTAGTTCTCTTCGCGTCATCCCGAGTTGCATGGGTTCGTCCAAGTAGGCTTCCGTTCTGGGTTCAAGGGGGGAGTCTCAGGTTGAAGAAGGGTATGAGGAGAAAAAAAAATGCTCCCGCTGTCTCTCTCTGATCCATCTATCTAATCTGATGGCTAGCGTCATGGTCTCCTCTAAAGAGTCAGGACAGGGATAACAAACCAACATATCCTTTAACTTTTCAGTCAAGCCTGCCCTAAATTAACATTTGAGCGCTGGTTCGTTCCAACCCGAAGGAACACACCACTTGCAAAACTGCGTACAATAATCCTCAATGGGACGATTTCCCTGAGTGAGGGCCTTAAGATTGGATTCTGCCACAGAGGCTCGGTCAGGTTCATCATAAAGAACCCCTAACGCCTGGAAAAAGAGGTCCACAGAGCTAAGACAAGGGGAATCTGGTGGTAAAGAAAAGGCCCATTCCTGGGGGTCCCCTTGAAGCAAAGAAATGATAATACCAACCCTCTGTGGGTCAGGGCCGGAGGAGTGGGGTCGTAGTCGAAAATAAAGTTTACAGCTTTCCTTGAAAGCTAAAAAACTTTGGTGGTTACCCGAAAACCGATCGGGCAATTTAATGTGAGTTTCCACCTGAACGGTGGCGGGAGCAAGAATAGGGGGAGTTCGGACGGTCTCCTGAACTTGTAGTCTCTCCCCAAGTTCCTGTACTATTTGAGCAAGACCCTGCACATGTTCGGTGAGGCTCTGTATAGGGTCCATGCTGAATTTGGGCCTGTGATTCTGTCACGGGTAGAGTCACAGGAATCAAGATAGAGCGGAGGTGGATCCCCTGAGCTGCCACCCGGTCCCCTGTCCCTGCCTACTTGCACCACCCACCCTAGGTGATGGAGCGCAACTGGGCGACAGTCCGTAACCTACTAAGCGCAAGCAGAGAGAAAGAGACAGCAGGGAAAGGACAGCCACTGAGAAGTTACAATAAGCGAACAAGAGGTAGATCAAAAACGGAAGGCGAGGCGGGTCAACTAGCCGGGGTCAGTCCAGGAAGTCACGTCAGAACAAGGGAAGAGGCAAAGACAAATCCGTAAACAAGCCGAGGTCAAAATCCGAGAAAAAGCGTCAAGGTACAGGGAGCAGGCAGAAGAGGTGTCAAGAGGCGGATCGAGGTTCAATTCCAGAGGTAGCTTAATAACAATAAAGTACACAGCCTATAGGACGAAAATCACAGGCAACCTGTAGCCAGCAGGATGCCTGTATTTATAGTGGGGAGTGAGGGTCATGTGAAGTGGCCAGCGTCACATGACCGACAGACAGACAAGTCGAGCACCGAGTGATCAGCTCGGCGCTCAAGGCAGACCTAGGAGCAGGGAACCTCCCAGCTAGCAAGGCCGCCCTGGGAACGAGGCCAAACACATATCCTTATTCCCAAAGCTAAGCAGCAGGTCTGTGGCTGATGGGAGACTGAGTGCGCCTTCGGCGCCCCGTTACAGAAAGGCTTGCCTGCTCAGATGGTTCTGGGTTTACCGTGGTTGATAAAGCATAACCCTACTATTGATTGGCAAACAAGACAAATCAGTAGCTGGAGTGAATTTTGTTCGAACAACTGTCTTTGTGCTTCTATCTCAGGGGTGTCAACTACGATCCTACCTCAGTTTCTCTCTGATTTTGCGGACATATTCTAGGAGGGTGGAGCTCAGGAGCTGCCTCCCTATCGAGAATATGATTGTCCGGTCAATCTCATCCCTGGAGCTAAACTGCCAAAATCTCGACTATACAACCTTTCCCAACCCGAAAGAGAAGCTATGCGGAAGTATATTGGCGAGAGTTTGGCAAAGGGACATATTAGGCCATCTAAGTCCCCTGTGGCCGGCGACTTCTTTTTCGTAAAGAAGACCGTGTTTAGATTTCAGGGAATTGAATCTCATTATGGTCCGTGATCCGTATCCCCTTCCTTTGATTTCTGATTTATTTCATTAAATTGTCGGAGCCAAGGTATTCTCCAAGTTGGATTTGAGAGGAGCTTATAATCTGATCAGAATTAAGGAAGGATATGAGTGAAAAACGGCCTTCAAAATACCCGAAGGTCATTTCGAGAATCTTGTCATGCCCTTTGTTTGAACTAATGCGCCAGCGGTCTTTCAGTGATTTGTCAATGATATTTTCCATCATTTAGTTGGAAGGTTCATTGTTATTTACCTTGATGATATACTAATTTACTTACCCGATTTGGAGACCCATCAGGATCACATGAGACAGATGTTGTCGATCCTTCGGGAGAATAAATTGTATGCAAAATTGGAAAAATGTGTATTTGCTCTCCAGGAGCTATCATTTTTAGTATACCTGCTTTCTGACTAGTTTTCGTATGGACCCCGAAAAGGTCCAGGGCGGTACTGGAATGGGACCGACCTGAGAATCAGAAAGCTCTGATGCGATATTTGGGTTTTACCAATTACTACAGAAAATGAATCTTGAATTATTCCACCATTGTAAAACCTTTGACAGATATGACTAAAAAAGGCGCCGACTTTTCTGCCTGGTCGGATGAGGCATTACAGGCCTTTTCTGCTATAAGAAATGTTTTGCATCTGCTCCTATTCTGATGCAACCTGATGTGTCTCAACCGTTCATCGTGGAGGTTGATGCATCAGAAGTGGGGGTTGGAGCAGTTCTGTCGCAGGGTCCATCCCCTAGCAAATGGCGTCCATGTGCTTTTTTTTCCAAGAAACTCTTGGCCGCTGAAAGAAATTATGATGTAGGACAGTGGTGCCCAACCATTTTTCGTCTGAGGGTCGCACTAGACTTGGTATAAATTTTGCGGGGCAGAACCAGGTAGCTTTGCCAGAAAGAAATGCAAACGCTATGAGGGGGCACGTGTGAGCATTACTACTGTGAAGAGGGCACATATCTGGCATAACTACTGTGAGGGGGCACATATCTGGGCATAACTACTGTGAGGAGGGCACATATCAGGGTATAACTACTGTGAGGAGGGCACATATCAGGGTATAACTACTGTGAGCTGTGAGGAGGGTACATATCAGGATATAACTACTGTGAGGGGGCACGAGTGAGCATTACTACTGTGAAGAGGGCACATATCTGGCATAACTACTGTGAGGGGGCACATATCTGAGCATAACTACTGTGAGGGGGCACATATCTGGGCATAACTACTGTGAGGGGGCATGTGTGAGCATTACATCTGTGAAGAGGGCACATATCTTGGCATTATTACTGTGAGGGGGCACATATCTGGGCATAACTACTGTGAGGGGGCATGTGTGAGCATTAAATCTGTGAAGAGGGCACATATCTTGGCATTATTACTGTGAGGGGGCATGTGATGTATACATGTGTGTAATGTATGTAGTGCAGTATGTGATGATCACACACTGCACTACATACATTACACACATGTATACGTCACATACTGCGCTGTCACCTTCTTCTGCAGGTCTACCTTGATGTCTGGTCTTTAGGCTTCAGTCAGATCCTCCACCGCCATGCTTGCGCCGTATACCCGACACCACCAGGAGCTGACCCCTTCTCCTTTCATCTCCCGCCAGCTTCTCCTACAGCAGGGCGCTCTATCACTCCAGTGCCCGCCCAATCTTAACAATCAGGGGCGTAACTAGAAATTACTGGGCCCTATAGCAAAAAAAATTATGGGCCCCCCCTCCCGGATCTCCCACCCCCACATACCTATTGGACCTCCCACCCCTTCCAGAGCTCCCACCCAAACACCCCTCCAGGACCTCCCACCCCAACATCCCCCTAAATGTCGTCCACAGATCCCCCCTTCAGTGTCCTCCACAGATCCCCCTTCAGTGTCCTCCACAGATATCCCCCCCACCCAGAGCCGCTACCTAGCTAATTTATTCACTGCACTTGCCTCTGTGAAATTGAAGAGAAGCGCCGTAATCTCGCACAGGCGCACTGGCAGAGGCCAGGAAGACGGTGCATGCGCACTTCGATGCCTCTGCCAGTGCGCCTGTGCGAGATTACGGCGCTTCTCTTCAATTTCACAGAGGCAAGTGCAGTGAATAAATTAGCTAGGAGGCGGCGCTGGGCCTGTGCCGTTCGCAGCGCGCCCTGCGCTGATAAAGTCCGGTCACTGCGCGGGCCGCATGACACGGCTTCGCAGACCGCATTTGGCCCGTGGGCCGTAGGTTGGGTATCACGGATGTAGGAGATAGAGAGTTGCTGGCCATTAAATTGGCCTTTGAAGAATGGCGTCATTAGTTGGAGTGGGCTCCTCATCCTATTACGGTATATACTGACCACAAGAATTTGGCTTACTTGCAGTCTGCTAAGCGCCTGAATCCTAGACAAGCTAGATGGTCGCTGTTTTTTACTAGATTCAATTTTTTGGTCACCTATCGCCCTGGGGTTAAAAAGGTCAAGACAGATGAGTTATCACATAGTTTTCCTGGGGGGAGTGATTCGGAGGATCCCGCTCTGATTTTGGCTGATGGGGTGGTGGTTTCCGCTCTGTACCCCGAGTTGGAGATGGAGGTGTTGGGGGCCTAGGAGGAGGCTCCTGATTCTTGTCCTCCAGACAAGTTGTTTGTTCCTGCTGAATTGCGATACAAGGTGTTAAAGGAACATCATGATACAGTCCTTGTGGGACATCCTGGAAGCAAATCCACCATAGATTTTATTTCCCGGAGATTCTGGTGGCCAGGGTTGTGCAAGGGTGTGGAGGGTTATTTGACAGCTTGTGAGACCTGTGCACGCGCGAAGGTGGCTCACACTCGGTCTTCAGGATCCCTTCTTCCTTTATCCATCCCGTCTCGTCCTTGGACGCATTTGTCCATGGACTTTATTACCGATTTACCGAGTTCCTCTGGGAAAACTGTGATTTTGGTGGTAGTGGACCCCTTCAGTATGATGGCCCTCTTTGTACCGTTGGCTAGCTTGCCCAATGCCAAAACTCTCACTCAGGTTTTTATTGATAACATTGTGAAACTACATTGCATTCCCTCTGATGTTGTGTCTGATAGGGGGACGCAATTTGTTTCCAGGTTTTTGAGGGCGTTCTGCTCTCGTCTGGGAATTGAAATGTCTTTTTCTTCGGCTTTACATCCCCAGTCAAATGGTCAGACAGAGCGCACTAATCAAAACCTGAAGACCTATTTGAGGTGTTTTGTTAGCGAGAACTAGGATGACTGGTCCTCGTTCTTGTCTCTAGCCGAATTTGCCTTGAATAACCGTAGCCAGGAGTCCACTGATAAGTCGCTATTTTTTGGCACATATGGTTTTCACCCACAGTCTGGTACTTTTTCTGGGACTAGATCTTCTGGGATGCCAGAAGAGGAGAGATTCTCTTCCGCCTTGTCATCTATCTGGCGGAAGATCCAAGTTAATTTGGAAAAGATGGGTGAAAGATATAAACGGATGGCTGACAGGAGACGTATTACTGGTCCGGACTAGAGTTGAGCGGACACCTGGATGTTCGGGTTCGACGGGTTCGACAGAACTTCGGAAAAAAGTTTGAGTTCGGGACCCGAACTTGACCCCGAACCCGAACCCTATTGAAGTCAATGGGGACCCGAAATTTTGAGCACTAAAATGGCTGTAAAAATGTCATGGAAAGGGCTAGAGGGCTGCAAATGGCGTCAAAATGTGGTTAAGAGCATGGCAAGTGTTCTGCAAACAAATGTGGATAGGGAAATGACTTAAAATAACATAAAATACGAAAAAATAAAAAATAATAATCTTGATCTAGGAGGACCAGGTCCATATGGAGTAGGAGGTTGAGGAGGCGGTGGATGTGGCAGTGTAGGTGGAAGCGGCGGTGGAGGAGGAGGAGATAGCCTACACTGCTTTTTGGTTTTAAATTTTATTTTTAAAATTAGGGTACACCCTAAAACATTGGGAAATATAACCTGTGATAACCCCCTCCAGTCATGATAAACACAGACAATACACTGGCTGCAGGGCAGGCCAGCACCTCTGCAGCCAGCCAGTAGCGCAGGGGCAACACGTGAGGTGCACTGTGGACCGATGAGGGGCCAAATAATTACACACAGTTCATCAGTTTACTTACGGTTAGCAGAAAGCCTCCCTGGACTGGCAGCACAGTGTTGAGGTGGACAGCACGAAATCCTCTGGGGCACGCTCTGTGGTAGGGAAGCATCAGCCAAGATGGTGGTTGAGGTGCCCTTGATGTTAGGGGTGCTTAGGGTGCTTGTTGCGGCTGAGTCCCTTGATGGTATTCGTTGTGACGCCAGTACCGTTAATGGTGGTACAACCAATAGTAGTAATAATGAGGTAGACAGTGGTAAGATGCAACTCACAACTTTTACTTGGGTTGAATTTGGCTGCAGCATTACAGAATACAGTCTCTTGTTGGTATTAGAGTTAGTCTGCAAATCCACTGTTCATAGGCTTTCTTGGCTGGATTTAGGCTGTGGTTATGGAGTACCTTATTCCTGTTGGTATGCTCAGTCCTATACCTCGTCCTTTCTCTCCAAGCTGAATATTGGGACAGGTAGCTAATCTGTTTCCCAGAGTTATGGTGTGGCTGCCAGAAGCTATAAGTCCTCCACCATGCGCAAAGGTGTCTGTGGCCCTAAATAATGGCTATTATCACCAATGAATCTTTCTGATGCTTGTTTCTATTCCAGGGATGCAAACTCTCTCCTACTGGTCAGGGATGCAAGTATATAGTCCGGCCACAGAAGGAAAACGCTCTTCTGCGCCTCACACCTTGGTACTACCACATAACGAATTTGGCTCCACTCACTAATCTGTGGTGTGAAGTCTTCACTCTGCATAATCTCTCCCACTACTCCACTAATCTAATCTCCTCTGATCTCCTCTGTTCTGCCTAACCTCCACCCACTAACTAGGCCTGACCTAGGTATTTATACGACCTAAGTGCTATCCCCACCTAGTGGTGGGATGTATAAATTACACCTAATCTGAGAAAAAGTGTTTTTAAGCAGTGCCCACACACATGTAGTGGGACGCTGCATAACCCAATGGTAAAATCTAAGTCTCCCTCGACGTTGGTAATGTCTGAAGCTGTGGACCTCTAAGCCGTGTCCTGAAATACACCAAATACACACCACCACATATGCACATGTGAATATAGACATTGCAATGTATTATCATGACTCTTCAATAACCTCCTGTGAATAAAGGGTTATGCACAAAAATACATTCTAGGCAAATATATAAAATATATCACTGCAAAGAAAAAGGGGGTCAGTCAGCACATCCCAAAGCGCTACGGCACATAACAGGTATATTTAGTGTTAGGAACCCGTCTAACTAGAGATTGCCTTGACGTTCGGCAGACGGGCTCAAATAATTTTGTACAAAACGATTTGCCAAGTATCTCTAACTTATTAGTTCAGCATTTGCTATTATGATGCAATTTTGTACCTTATTTGATTTGCAGTGAGCTGTTGCATTGCTTGTTTTGTTTAACAGTCTTGTTCTCAGCCATAGCAACGTGCCCCTGCACTTTGGGATGTGCTGACTGACCCCCTTTTTCTTTGCAGTTTGTACTGGAGGTGTGGCTGCCTCCCCAGTCGTGCACTCCTTCCAGCTCGTCTGTCCCACAGGTTGATTTTAATTAGTGTTAGTATTTAGCTTGGCCTGCTCCCCCCCACTCACTGAAGCCATCTGGCACCAGGAGAGAGATAGTGTGTGGACTCTCATTGCAGTCCTTGGTGACCACGTGGCGCCAGGGGTGGTGTGGAGTGGGCCCGGCGTGCATGCTGGTAACTGCTTTCCCTGGATATAATGGAGGCCATTTTGGCACCGAAAATGACGGAAATTCAGGCGGATCCAGCATGTAAGTGGAACCTACACTTTATGAATTTTATGATAGCCGCTACGGCACATAACAGGTATATTTAGTGTTAGGAACCCGTCTAACTAGAGATTGCCTTGACGTTCGGCAGACGGGCTCAAATAATTTTGTACAAAACGATTTGCCAAGTATCTCTAACTTATTAGTTCAGCATTTGCTATTATGATGCAATTTTGTACCTTATTTGATTTGCAGTGAGCTGTTGCATTGCTTGTTTTGTTTAACAATAAAATATATCACATACATTTTTTTTTTTCATGGTAGATGTGTTACGGCCAAAAATGGTTATTAAAGAATGATCTCACATAAGGGCAGTAAAGTCCATGATATGGTTTAAAGTTAAAGTCCATGACTAAAATGGGGGTATAAAACATGTATAAAACTTTTTAAAGTGCAAAGATCTTGTTGTAAAAAGGATGAGCACAGAAAAGTCTTTCTGGGTAGTATGCTTTAAACGTTGCGTTAACATAGTCCCTTGATAACCTGAAAATGGGGTAAAAAGGGGTTAAACAGGATAAAACACACAAATGAAGTGCAAAACTTTCTGGATTCAGGTGGAGTCCTGGATGGAGGCCTTGCAAATAGAACATAGAGAGGGGCTCAAAATAAAAACAATAAGAGAAGTCCTCTCAAAACAAATGTCAGCTCCTGCTCCATATAAATAATTGGTGAACGGCCTACTTAATTGTAGGGATCGGAACATGATGACACATCCGTAGGAATTGGGCTTTCAGAATCCCATGAATCAGGGGAAAATCGTTCTGGCTGTCCCTCCATTATTCTCTGTTTGGGTGTGGATGGCAAGTTAAGTTCCTTTTTCACCTTTTCGAAGATAGGGGGCTGTTCTTTTTTTATGTTGAAAATCAGCCCAACTGCAGGGTCAATCCTGGTCACAGGGTTAAATTCCTCAGGTGGATCTTTCAGTGCTGAAGAATCTGCTGCTTTCTCATCATAAGGCCTATTGCACACGACCGTATGGCTTTTTCAGTGTTTTGCAGTCTGTTTTTTACGGATCCCTTCTGTTTTTTGTTTCCGTTTTGTTTCCGTTTCTGTTCCGTTTTTCCGTATGGCATATACAGTATACAGTAATTACATAGATAAAATTGGGCTGGGCATAACATTTTCAATAGATGGTTCAGCAAAAAACGGAACGGAAACAGAAGACATACGGATGCATTTCCGTATGTGTTCCGTTTTTTTTGCGGACCCATTGACTTGAATGGAGCCACGGAATGTGATTTGCGGGCAATAATAGGACATGTTCTATGTTAGAACAGAACGGAAAAAACGGAAATATGGAAACGGAATGCATACGGCGTACATTCCGTTTTTTTTGCGGAACCATTGAAATGAATGGTTCCGTATACGGACCGTATAAGGAACGCAAAAAATGGCCAGTAAACGGGGAAAAAAAACGGCCTTATGCAGGAGGCCTAAGTCGGGATAGTGAATCCCTGGTGTTGCTGTACAGCTAATTGCTGAAATAGCATTGCACAGTCCTCCACAGCGATACTGAGGCTTTGTGGCTCGGGCCTTCTTCTTCTAACCCGTTCCCACTGGGGTTTAGGTTTGCTATCAGGGTCTCTGGTAACAATGGCGGGTTCCCAGAGAATATTGGTACCTGCAAAACCAGTGGCGTATTGGTTCTGAGTACTTGGTGGCACATACTTTGCAGCAGGCCGCACGGGGGCGGTAGAAAGTTCCTTTTCCGGATCCTCCTCAGACTCAGAGTACTTTTCAAGCTCCTTGGTCTCCGTGGGCTGTCCTGGCCGACGTACTGCAGTGGCATAAGGTCCACGTGTACCCTCTGCAGGGGTGAACTCAACCACCTCATTTACATATAGGCTATGTAGCCAAGGGGGAAGCTCTTTTCTTTTCACAGACCAGCGATTGACATAATAATCACGATTGGTCTCCATATCGCGGAGGAATCCAAATCCCCGCTGTTTACAAAAGTCCAACACTCGGCCCAGCTTCCGTACTGATACCGGGAAATCTTTTACTGGTGCCTCCAGTAACTTACGAGTTAGTCCCTCGTTATATTTTTTGCAAGCATGGGTGCGCGGGAGTCGAGCCACGCTATTATGGGGGCATCATCAACCAGACCGGACCTTTCGGCAAATTTTGGAAACTGGTGTCGCGGCATCGCGACTGCATGCTGACCTGCACTGCTTTCTGCAGATTAAGGGTTGCGGTCCTCACTACGTTCCCTCCAGTGGCGGTCCCACAACTCTTGCACACGAATGTGTAGTTCCGGAGTAATATGAGTAGGGGTCCAAGTCGGAGCGGCGACTGGGTCCCGTCCGGATTCAATCTCAGGTGCAGAGCTCTATTGCTTTTCCGCCATGCTGCTCCGGCACTTCACTCCTCTCTCTATGCAGCAATCAGCGTCTCTCCTTCTAACGTGCACACGCACGTCACGCTCTTCCTGAGTGCTAGGCCCGCCTCCCAAGTCTGTTTGAATGACAGGAGCGGCATAACCATTATCCACCATACGAGAGGCGGTCTCAGCGAATCGGGCGTTCGGCACCACACTGGTCAGTACTCCAATTGGGTTTGGTGGTTTGGTGACACACAATAATGGAGCAGTCTTTTGGGTATGAAGATATTCATAGGTGGCAGTGTTTTTGTCCCAACAACCAATAGGTGGGCACATTCATAGTCCACACATGGTTCCACCCATTCTGCTCTGCGGCAGGACTTTTCATAGGGCAAAGGAGGCGGTGTTGCGTTTTGCATACAGGGTTCAGCCTCTCAGAAACAAGACAGTAAAGGTAGGACGGGCTTGACCAGGCAGTTTGCATAAGTGGGCGGCACTACGTTTTCCCGCTCTTCAGGGGGTGTCGCTAACTTGTACACAGTGATAGCGCAGTATATATTTTTTTAGAACAAGAACTCCGGCGGCCATCTTAAGTGCATATAAACAGTCCATTCACTGACAGCAAGCTGTTTTAGTGACACACAAATGTCGGATTTTCTCACTTTTAACACTGCGATTTTTATGCTGGGTACTACAGGGTGGGCCATTTATATGGATACACCTTAATAAAATGGGAATGGTTGGTGATATTAACTTCCTGTTTGTGGCACATTAGTATATGTGAGGGGGGAAACTTTTCAAGATGGGCGGTGACCATGGCGGCCATTTTGAAGTTGGCCATTTTGAATCCAACTTTTGTTTTTTCAATAGGAAGAGGGTCATGTGTCACATCAAACTTATTGGGAATTTCACAAGAAAAACAATGGTGTGCTTGGTTTTAACGTAACTTTATTCTTTCATGAGTTATTTACAAGTTTCTGACCACTTATAAAATGTGTTCAATGTGCTGCCCATTGTGTTGGATTGTCAATGCAACCCTCCTCTCCCACTCTTCACACACTGATAGCAAAACTGCAGGAGAAATGCTAGCACAGGCTTCCAGTATCCGTAGTTTCAGGTGCTGCACATCTCGTATCTTCACAGCATAGACAATTGCCTTCAGATGACCCCAAAGATAAAAGTCTAAGGGGGTCAGATCGGGAGACTTTGGGGGCAATGCAACTGGCCCACGACGACCAATCCACTTTCCAGGAAACTGTTCATCTAGGAATGCTCGGACCTGACACCCATAATGTGGTGGTGCACCATCTTGCTGGAAAAACTCAGGGAACGTGCCAGCTTCAGTGCATAAAGAGGGAAACACATCATCATGTAGCAATTTTGCATATCCAGTGGCCTTGAGGTTTCCATTGATGAAGAATGGCCCCACTATATTTGTACCCCATATACCACACCATGCCATCAATTTTTTTCTTTCAACAGTCTTGGAGGGATCTATCCAATGTGGGTTAGTGTCAGACCAATAGCGGTGGTTTTGTTTGTTAACTTCACCATTCACATAAAAGTTTGCCACATCACTGAACAAAATCTTCTGCGTAAACTGAGGGTCCTGTTCCAATTTTTGCTTTGCCCATTCTGCAAATTAAGTGCGCCGATCTGGCTCATCCTCGTTGAGATGCTGCAGTAGCTGGAGTTTGTAAGGGTGCCATTTGTTCGTAGCTAATATCCGCCGAAGGGATGTTCGACTAATGCCACCCTCCAGTGACATGCGGTGAGTGCTATGCTGTGGGCTCTTGCTGAATGAAGCTAGGACAGCCACTGATGTTTCTTTATTAGAGACAGATTTCATGCGTCCACATTTTGGCAAATCCAACACTGAACCAGCTTCACCAAACTTAGCAAGCAGTTTGCTAATTGTAGCATGGGAGACGGGTGGTCTCGTAGGGTGTCTTGCATTGAAATCTGCTGCAATGACCCGGTTTCTGCGTTCACCAGACATCAACACAATTTCTATCCGCTCCTCACGTGTTAACCTCGGTGACATGTCAATGGCTGTAAACAAAGAGAAACTTGTAAATAACTCATGAAAGAATAAAGTTACGTTAAAACTAAGCACACCATTGTTTTTCTTGTAAAATTCCCAATAAGTTTGATGTGTCACATGACCCTCTTCCTATTGAAAAAACGAAAGTTGGATTCAAAATGGCCGACTTCAAAATGGCCGCCATGGTCACCGCCCATCTTGAAAAGTTTCCCTCCTCACATATACTAATGTGCCACAAACAGGAAGTTAATATCACCAACCATTCCCATTTTATTAAGGTGTATCCATATAAATGGCCCACCCTGTAGTATAGCACTTCCATACACTTTCCAAGCAATTTAAACAGTTCTGTAGCCCAAAACAGCGCACAATAAGCGAAAGTCTCTCAATAAAGCAAAGGGGCTTATTCACATGCGACAGTCTCTCAAATATGGCGCAAGGGTTAATATCCTGTTCGGGGACGCCAAGAAAAGATATGCAGCTAGCCAGTAGTGCAGGGGCAACACGCGAGGTGCACGGTGGACCGATGAGGGGCCAAATAATAACACACAGTTCATCAGTTTACTTACGGTTAGCAGAAAGCCTCCCTGGGCTGGCAGCACAGTGTTGAGGTGGACAGCACAAAATCCTCTGGGGCACGCTTTGTGGTAGGGAAGCATCAGCCAAGATGGTGGTTGAGGTGCCCTTGATGTTAGGGGTGCTTAGGGTGCTTGTTGCAGCTGAGTCCCTTGATGGTATTTGTCGTGACGCCAGTACCGTTAATGGTGGTACAACCAATAGTAGTAATAATGAGGGAGACAGTGGTAAGATGCAACTCACAACTTTTACTTGGGTTGAATTTGCCTGCAGCATTACAGAATACAGTCTCTTGTTGGTATTAGAGTTAGTCTGCAAATCCACTGTTCATAGGCTTTCTTGGCTGGATTTAGGCTGTGGTTATGGAGTACCTTATTCCTGTTGGTATGCTCTGTCCTATACCTCGTCCTTTCCCTCCAAACTGAATATTGGGACAGGTAGCTAATCTGTTTCCCAGAGTTATGGTGTGGCTGCCAGAAGCTATAAGTCCTCCACCATGCGCAATGGTGTCTGTGGCCCTAAATAATGGCTATTATCACCGATGAATCTTTCTGATGCTTGTTTCTATTCCAGGGAGGCAAACTCTCTCCTACTGGTTAGGGATTCAAGTATATAGTACGGCAACAGAAGGAAAACGCTCTTCTGCGCCTCACACCTTGGTACTACCACATAGCGAATTTGGCTCCACTCACTAATCTGTGGTGTGAAGTCTTCACTCTGCATAATCTCTCCCACTACTCCACTAATCTCATCTCCTCTGATCTCCTCTGTTCTGCCTAACCTCCACCCACTAACTAGGCCTGACCTAGGTATTTATACGACCTAAGTGCTATCCCCATCTAGTGGTGGGATGTATAAATTACACCTAATCTGCCTAGTAACAGGGATTGTGCAGATAAATTAGTACAAAATTACATAGCAGAGCATAAAACAACTTTTAGAGAAAAAGTGTATTTAAGCAGTGCCCACACACATGTAGTGGGACGCTGCACCTCCAAAGGGGTAAAGGGCAAGCTCAGGCCATGTGCCCAATTTGGAGATCCAGAAGTTGAAGGGGCTGACCCCTGTCAGTCAGTTCGTGTAGGCGTGTGCACACTTACTGCCCCTTCATGTTGCACGTCCCCGTGATGTTCACGATCCAATTTGATATCTGCTCTATCAACTTTCGATGTTCTTTTATGCGCCTACCATGGTGATCACGGTTGGTGGGGAATCAGGGTTCTAGGCCAGAGAGGGAGCGTGAGAAAGAGAGACCACATCCAAGGGAGGATTCATTTTTTCAAATTTAAAATTATAAAGTTGAAATATGGGAGAAATTATTAAAGCATAAAAGTGTGACAACTTTTCAAAGTTTAAGCATTGAATGAAAGGATGTGGTGCGCATTAATTACTGAATCATTTATTAAATTTTATTCCCTGTCACCTATGCATAGCAGGTGTTTATTCACGTCTAAAATTGTATAATGTCAACCCAAGAATGTAACAGAAAAATTATTGAAATTTATTAAGCTGTCAAATAGATAGAGGAGGGAGATATTACACCCAAAAATTGGTGACTTTCACCAAAAAAAAACAAAAAAAACTCCGGTCTACTAGGTAGAGTGGTACGTCACACCCAAAAATTGGTGAATTTCACCAGAATATATAACTGACATTTTTTTTTTTTTGTTTAACCTGTCTACTAGATATAGCAGTGGTACTATACACCCAAAAATGTGTTTATTTCACCAGAAAATGTAACTGACAATTTAAAAAAAAAATATATATTTTTTTTTTACCGCTCCACTAGGTATAGCAGTGTTACTATACACAGCAAAATTGGTGACTTTCACCCGAAAATGTAAATGACAATTTATTAATTTTTTAACCGGCCTACTAGGTATAGCAGTGGAACTATACACCCAAAAATTGGTGAAATTCACCCAAAAATGTTAATGACAATTCTTTTTTTTTTTTTTAAATGGCCTACTAGGTATAGCAGTGGTACTATACACCCAAAAATTGGTGAATTTCACCTGAAAATGTAAATGAGAATTTTTTTTTTTTTTTTAATAGGCCTTCTAGGTATAGCAGTGGTACATTACTATATGAACTTCCTCTTTGTCTCATAAGTATCTGTTTCTTGTAAGTACTCATGGTCTGGGTGAAACGAAACTTAAGCTGAGGGGGGCTGGGGACATTCCACTATGAGTCATCTATTATGTTACTGCAAAGTTTATGTGTATGTTTTCTATAGGTTAAGCAAATGCTAACATATGATTGGATGTCAAGGAAGCTCAACCCCCCCATATCAAGCACGTACATGCTGCTAAATAAACTAGAGTGAATTTGAACAGACACGTGTTGGTGTTAAATCTGATTCATTCTCCTGGCGCCAGATAGACTTAATCCAAGCTGATCACTGAAGTCCGGGTATCAGGGATACCGTAGCAAAGTGCTCCAATTTCCTTACAGATCTGGGGGCTCGTGTCCGGGATCGAGAGGGTCATCCTCGGGTCCGGTGAGAAAGACATCGATTTTGTCCTCCGTCTGATCCGAGGGCACTGGCCACGTCTCGACCCAAGTAAGTTGAACCATCTACTTAAGACTTCGGGAGATCGCTGTGTCAGGGACATAGGAGATAAGGCTCAGGGAGCCAAAGGTGATTAAAAGGGACTCCAGGAGTCCACATCACCGCAGATAGATAAAGTGCACTAAAAAAATACTGTTCAGGGAACAGAAGGTTACAAGCTTGGATTAACTCTTATATATATAGTATAAATATCTTAGAAGTGATAAGATTATCTGTTTGTGTGAGATACTGAACGGGTGGTAAGTGTACGGTCACATCCCACTGTTATTGTCAAATTTATGTATTTTTGGGTTAACTACTGTTAATGTGTAAAATTGTATTGTGCTGTGGAGGATTGTTAGACGCCCCACTTCTTCGTTGACCCGGAGAACGTGAATGCAAGTGGCGGTCCAAAATAGCAATAGTCGATAGGGGTTTGGAGTGTATAGAGAGACATTAAGATACAAATCCGCTGATCAGTTGACAGGATTTTGTCGAAACCTTTACGGTTCAGTACAGCCAGTCCTGACAGCGATTGTCTAACTTATTCTCTAAAACACCGATAACTAACATGGGAGGACAAGGGTCTAAAACTGAATACCCTAAACCAGAACCAGGAGAAACCTGCAAAATCTATGTAGCTCGTGTTAGTCCAACAAACTATTACCTAGTTAATTCATGGGTAGACAATTTTGCAGGATGTGATATTAATGGAGAATTGAAAGTTCTGGCAACAGGGATGAAAATCTGTAAGAATCTGTGAAGTTAGAGCTTACAGACTGTGGATATTAGAACTCCTGTGATGTTGACGGGGGTTCTAATGAGTAAGAAAACAGAGCAGTGTCAGGATATTAACCACCTCCGGACCGCCTAACGCACGGATGCGTCCGGAAGGTGGTTGATTCATTTCTCCTAGACGCATCCGTGCATCATCTCGCGAGACGCGAGATTTCCTGTGAACGCTCGCACACAGGCGCGCGCGTTCACAGGAACGGAAGGTAAGAGAGTGGATCTCCAGCCTGCCAGCGGCGATCGTTCGCTGGCAGGCTGGAGATGCGATTTTTTTAACCCCTAACAGGTATATTAGACGCTGTTTTGATAACAGAGTCTAATATACCTGCTACCTGGTCCTCTGGTGGTCCCTTTTGTTTGGATCGACTACCAGAGGACACAGGTAGCTCAGTAATAAGTAGCACCAAGCACCACACTACACTACACCCCCCCTGTCACTTATTAACCCCTTATTAACCCCTGATCACCCCATATAGACTTCCTGATCACCCCCGTGTCATTGATCACCCCCCTGTCATTGATCACCCCCCTGTAAGGCTCCATTCAGACGTCCGTATGATTTTTACGGATCCACTGATACATGGATCGGATCCGCAAAACGCATACGGACATCTGAATGCAGCCTTACAGGGGGGTGATCAATGACGGGGGTGATCACCCCATATAGACTCCCTGATCACCCCCCTGTCATTGATCACCCCCCTGTAAGGCTGCATTCAGATGTCCGTATGATTTTTACGGATCCACTGATACATGGATCGGATCCGCAAAACGCATACGGACATCTGAATGCAGCCTTACAGGGGGGTGATCAATGACGGGGGTGATCACCCCATATAGACTCCCTGATCACCCCCCTGTCATTGATCAACCCCCTGTAAGGCTGCATTCAGATGTCCGTATGATTTTTACGGATCCACTGATACATGGATCGGATCCGCAAAACGCATACGGACATCTGAATGCAGCCTTACAGAGGGGTGATCAATGAAGGGGGTGATCACCCCATATAGACTCCCTGATCACCCCCCTATCATTGATCACCCCCCTGTAAGGCTGCATTCAGATGTCCGTATGATTTTTACGGATCCACTGATACATGGATCGGACCCGCAAAACGCATACGGACATCTGAATGCAGCCTTACAGGGGGGTGATCAATGACGGCGGTGATCACCCCATATAGACTCCCTGATCACCCCCCTGTCATTGATCACCCCCCTGTCATTGATCACCCCCCTGTCATTGATCACCCCCCTGTAAGGCTCCATTCAGACGTCCGTATGCGTTTTGCGGGTCCGATCCATGTATCAGTGGATCCGTAAAAATCATACGGACATCTGAATGCAGCCTTACAGGGGGGTGATCAATGATAGGGGGGTGATCAGGGAGTCTATATGGGGTGATCACCCCCTTCATTGATCACCCCTCTGTAAGGCTGCATTCAGATGTCCGTATGCGTTTTGCGGATCCGATCCATGTATCAGTGGATCCGTAAAAATCATACGGATTCTAGGGGCCCTAAAGCGCGAGAAGAAGTCTGGGATCCAAATGTCTAAAAATGCCCTCATAAAAGGAATGTGGGCCTCTTTGCGCATCTAGGCTGCAAAAAAGTGTCACACATCTGGTATCGTTGTACTCAGGAGAAGGTGGGCAATGTGTTTTGGGGTGTCATTTTACATATACCCATGCTGGGTGAGATAAATATCTTGGTCAAATGCCAACTTTGTATAAAAAATGGAAAAAGTTGTCTTTTGCCGAGATATTTCTCTCACCCAGCATGAGTATATGTAAAAAGACACCCCAAAACACATTGCTCAACTTCTCCTGAATACGGCGATACCACATGTGTGACACTTTTTTGCAGCCTAGGTGGGCAAAGGGGCCCACATTCCAAAGAGCACCTTTCGGATTTCACAGGTCATTTACCTACTTACCACACATTAGGGCCCCTAGAATGCCAGGGCAGTATAACTACCCCACAAGTGACCCCATTTTGGAAAGAAGACACCCCAAGGTATTCCGTGAGGGGCATGGCGAGTTCCTAGAATTTTTTATTTTTTGTCACAAGTTAGCGGAAAATGATTTATTTTTTTTTTTCCTTACAAAGTCTCATATTCCACTAACTTGTGACCAAAAATAAAAACTTCCATGAACTCACTATGCCCATCACGACATACCTTGGGGTGTCTTCTTTCCAAAATTGGGTCACTTGTGGGGTTGTTATACTGCCCTGGCATTCTAGGGGCCCAAATGTGTGGTAAGTAGTTTGAAATCAAAATCTGTAAAAAATGGCTGGTGAAATCCGAAAGGTGCTCTTTGGAATGTGGGCCCCTTTGCCCACCTAGGCTGCAAAAAAGTGTCACACATGTGGTATCTCCGTACTCAGGAGAAGTTGGGCAATGTGTTTTGGGGTGTCATTTTACATATACCCATGCTGGGTGAGATAAATATCTTGGTCAAATGCCAACTTTGTATAAAAAAATTGGAAAAGTTGTCTTCTTTTCATTTTTTACAGATTTTGATTTCAAACTACTTACCACACATTTGGGCCCCTAGAATGCCAGGGCAGTATAACTACCCCACAAGTGACCCCATTTTGGAAAGAAGACACCCCAAGGTATTTGCTGATGGGCATAGTGAGTTCATAGAAGTTTTTATTTTTTATCACAAGTTAGTGGAATATGAGACTTTGTAAGAAAAAATAAAAATAAAAAAAAAATCATCATTTTCCGCTAACTTGTGACAAAAAATAAAAAGTTCTATGAACTCACTATGCCCATCAGCGAATACCTTAGGGTGTCTACTTTCCGAAATGGAGTCATTTGTGGGGTGTTTGTACTGTCTGGGCATTGTAGAACCTCAGGAAACATGACAGGTGCTCAGAAAGTCAGAGCTGCTTCAAAAAGCGGAAATTCACATTTTTGTACCATAGTTTGTAAACGCTATAACTTTTACCCAAACCATTTTTTTTTTACCCAAACATTTTTTTTTTATCAAAGACATGGAGAACAATAAATTTAGAGCAAAATTTATATATGGATGTCGTTTTTTTTGCAAAATTTTACAACTGAAAGTGAAAAATGTCATTTTTTTTGCAAAAAAATCGTTAAATTTCGATTAATAACAAAAAAAAGTAAAAATGTCAGCAGCAATGAAATACCACCAAATGAAAGCTCTATTAGTGAGAAGAAAAGGAGGTAAAATTCATTTGGGTGGTAAGTTGCATGACCGAGCAATAAATGGTTAAAGTAGTGTAGGTCAGAAGTGTAAAAAGTGGCCTGGTCATTAAGGGTGTTTAAGCTATAGGGGCTGAGGTGATTAATTGATGGCACTAGCAAGAAAGAATGTGCCCCAGTGTCTGCAATCAGAAAGGCGCTTGTGTTAAATGTTTAGAAATGAACTGGTTAAGTTTTGGGCTGATTCACTACCCCTGCATTAACAGAGAAAACATTTCTAAGATAAGGGAAGCAGGCAAAAGAAAAGGGGGGGAGGGAATCATGCAGAGTAAGTGATGTTATGTGTAATAACACTATACAAGACGAAGAAATAGTTGATTAATCACAGAGTGAAGACCAGAAGACATTGGAAAACACAGCACAACAGCGACATAGACCATCAGCAATTCTGGGTGTGGTGTGGCTATCTGTTTCCAGGAAAGCTGTGTTTGTCTGTGCTGCAAGTTTTGGGATGAAACAAAGAAAATTGTGTGACTGGGTTGGAAGACAAATGATTCAGTGGAATGTGAATGGGTGTGGCTTTGAGTTGTAGTTAGTTAAAAATGTGTGAAGACTGATGGATGTTTTTAGCAGAGCTGTGTATGCAATTCATATTTTATGTATAAGGGCGTGGTTATGAGCTGTTTGTGAAAAGGAGTACCATATTTTTCGCCCCATAAGACGCACTTTTTCTCCCCCCAAAATGGGGGAGAAATGCCCCTGCGTCTTATGGGGCGAATGCTTGCAGTTTTACATCGCAAGCTGCGATGTAGGAGCGAGCGGGAAATCGGGGAGGGACTGGGAGGAGGAGCTGGGGGCCGGCAATAGCGGCGGGGTGGTGCAGTCAGTGTAGTATAGCCCCGCCGCTCCGGTATACTAATATAAGATGTCTTATTCAATTAATTGAATTATTAAACATGTCCCCCAACTCCTAATTGTACCTTACATCCTAACAGCTTCAGTAGAATGCAGGCAGGCAGGCCGGGCGGGCGGCAGCGTAACTCCCTGATGTCACGTGCCTGCGCCGCCTACTTTATGAATGAAGCAGGCGGCGCAGGCAAGTGACGTCAGTGAGGGATGTGCCGGCCGCCCGGCCTGCCTGCCTGCCTGGGTTCTACTGAAGCGGTTAGGATGTAAGGTACTATTAGGAGTGAGGGGGCATGTTTAATAACTATTAATTGAATAAGACATCTTCTATTAGTATACTGGAGCGTCGGCGGCGGGGGGATCTGTGGATGGCACTGTTATGGGCTGGGGGGGTCTGTGGATGGCACTGTTTTGGGCTGGGGGGGTCTGTGGATGGCACTGTTATGGGCTGGGGGGGTTTGTGGATGGCACTGTTATGGGCTGGGGGGTCTGTAAATGGCACATATATAACAGTGCCACCCACAGATCCCCCCTCTAACAGTGCCATCCACAGATCCCCTAAGCCCATAACAGTGCCATCCACAGATCCCCCCTGTAGCAGTGCCATCCACAGATCCCCCCTGTAACAGTGCCATCCACAGATCCCCCCCTGTAACAGTGCCATCCACAGATCCCCCCCTGTAACAGTGCCAGCCACAGATCCCCCTGTAACAGTGAAAGCCACAGATCCCCCCCCATAACTGTGCCCTTCACAGATCCCCCATAACAGTGTCAGTCAGCCACAGATCCCCCCATAACAGTGTCAATCATCCACAGATCCCCCATAACAGTGTCCGTCATCCACAGATCCCCCCATAACAGTGTCCGTCATCCACAGATCCCCCATAACAGTGTCCGTCATCCACAGATCCCCCCATAACAGTGTCCGTCATCCACAGATCCCCCCATAACAGTGTCCGTCATCCACAGATCCCCAGTAATAGTGCCATCCACAGACCACCATTATTTCCAGATCCCCCCCATAACAGTGTCCTTCACAGATCCCCCCCATAACAGTGTCCTTCACAGATCCCCCCCATAACAGTGTCCGTCATCCACAGATCCCCCCATAATAGTGTCCGTCATCCACAGATCCCCCCATAACAGTGTCCATCATCCACAGATCCCCCCATAAGTGTCCATCATCCACAGATCCCCCCCATAACAGTGTCTGTCATCCACAGATCCCCCCCATAACAGTGTCCGTCATCCACAGATCCCCCCCATAACAGTGTCCGTCATCCACAGATCTCCCCATAACAGTGTCCGTCATCCACAGATCCCCAGTAATAGTGCCATCCACAGACCACCATTAGTTCCAAACCCACCAAACACACAGCACACCTTTTGGTTAAAAATATTTTTTTTCTTATTTTCCTCCCCAAAAACCTAGGTGCGTCTTATGGGCCGGTGCGTCTTATAGGGCGAAAAATACGGTACATGAAAATGTGAATGCGTATGGAGTACGATTATCACGAGGGTGTCAAGAGCCACGCCTGACAACATTATACCTGGGGTCAGGAAGTCGCAGCGGGTGGCTGCGCGCTCTATGTCTAAAGACAGTGCTGTTTATTAATGGTAGCTTTCTGGTTTTGCCTTGCAATCCTTTTTGGCTCACTCAGGGATCCGTAGCTTCTCCTCCTCAGCTGTTTCTTGTCCAGCAATCCCAACCTCCTTATATTCCCATCTCTCACTTCTCTGGTTGCCAGATATAGAGCTTCCTGCCTGGACTTCTATACTGACCCACTGGAGCTGTGTAGCTGTGTTCCCTGGTTGTTGTTCCAGAACGTTACCCTCCGGATCCCTGTTGGGCCTTGGTGGTCTGCTGTTGTCGCCCACCTGGGATTATATGTTTGTCTGTATTGTCTGTCCTCTCCTTGGTGTTTTCCTCTTAGTGTCAGTGGTGCGGACTAGTGATCCCACCGCCCCGTTCACTACATAGGGCTCATCTTAGGGAAAGCCAGGGTTTAGGCACGTGATTGGCGTACGGGTGAGGAACGTCAGGGCAGTCAGGTGCCAGCCACAAGGTGAGTCAGGGGTCTCCATCTTTCCCTCTCCCTTGGACAGGGCCTTCCCATTTCCCTCCCTTTGCGTGACGCCGGTCATTACATTACAGGGAGTGCAGAATTATTAGGCAAGTTGTATTTTTGAGGATTAATTTTATTATTGAACAACAACCATGTTCTCAATGAACCCAAAAAACTCATTAATATCAAAGCTGAATATTTTTGGAAGTAGTTTTTAGTTTGTTTTTAGTTTTAGCTATTTTAGGGGGATATCTGTGTGTGCAGGTGACTATTACTGTGCATAATTATTAGGCAAATTAACAAAAAACAAATATAACCCATTTCAATTATTTATTTTTACCAGTGAAACCAATATAACATCTCAACATTCACAAATATACATTTCTGACATTCAAAAACAAAACAAAAACAAATCAGTGACCAATATAGACACCTTTCTTTGCAAGGACACTCAACAGCCTGCCATCCATGGATTCTGTCAGTGTTTTGATCTGTTCACCATCAACATTGCGTGCAGCAGCAACCACAGCCTCCCAGACACTGTTCAGAGAGGTGTACTGTTTTCCCTCCTTGTAAATCTCACATTTGATGATGGACCACAGGTTCTCAATGGGGTTCAGATCAGGTGAACAAGGAGGCCATGTCATTAGATTTTCTTCTTTTATACCCTTTCTTGCCAGCCACGCTGTGGAGTACTTGGACGCGTGTGATGGAGCATTGTCCTGCATGAAAATCATGTTTTTTTTGAAGAATGCAGACTTCTTCCTGTACCACTGCTTGAAGAAGGTGTCTTCCAGAAACTGGCAGTAGGACTGGGAGTTGAGCTCGACTCCATCCTCAACCCGAAAAGGCCCTACAAGCTCATCTTTGATGATACCAGCCCAAACCAGTACTCCACCTCCACCTTGCTGGCGTCTGAGTCGGACTGGAGCTCTCTGCCCTTTACCAATCCAGCCACAGGCCCATCCATCTGGCCCATCAAGACTCACTCTCATTTCATCAGTCCATAAAACCTTAGAAAAATCAGTCTTGAGATATTTCTTGGCCCAGTCTTGACGTTTCAGCTTGTGTGTCTTGTTCAGTGGTGGTCGTCTTTCAGCCTTTCTTACCTTGGCCATGTCTCTGAGTATTGCACACCTTGTGCTTTTGGGCACTCCAGTGATGTTGCAGCTCTGAAATATGGCCAAACTGGTGGCAAGTGGCATCTTGGCAGCTGCACGCTTGACTTTTCTCAGTTCATGGGCAGTTATTTTGCGCCTTGGTTTTTCCACACGCTTCTTGCGACCCTGTTGACTATTTTGAATGAAACGCTTGATTGTTCGATGATCACGCTTCAGAAGCTTTGCAATTTTAAGAGTGCTGCATCCCTCTGCAAGATATCTCACTATTTTTGACTTTTCTGAGCCTGTCAAGTCCTTCTTTTGACCCATTTTGCCAAAGGAAAGGAAGTTGCCTAATAATTATGCACACCTAATATAGGGTGTTGATGTCATTAGACCACACCCCTTCTCATTACAGAGATGCACATCACCTAATATGCTTAATTGGTAGTAGGCTTTCGAGCCTATACAGCTTGGAGTAAGACAACATGCATAAAGAGGATGATGTGGTCAAAATACTCATTTGCCTAATAATTCTGCACGCAGTGTATATCTAGCCATTATTTTGTGTAGGTAAAAAAAAAAAACTTTTTCTTTCTACCTACTTAGAATCCAGTATGGATCCAATTGCTGCTTTGTCAAAGCAACTTCAAGGCCTGTCTTTCGAGGTGGCAGGATTAAAGGCGTCGGTCCTCCAGCAACAGCAGCAATTGCTACAGACCGCAAGCCCAGCGGTTGCTACAGGTAACCAGGTTGTTGCGGAACCCAAGGTTGCTCTTCCTGACAGATTTTCTGGCGGAAGGGACAAATTTGTGACGTTCCGTGAGGCCTGTAAATTATATTTTAAACTGCTCCCTTACTCCTCTGGTAATGAAGAACAGCGAGTGGGGGTTGTTATTTCCCTGCTTCAGGGGGACCCGCAATCCTGGGCGTTCTCTTTACCCACTGATTCCCAGGCTCTCCGGTCAGTGGATGAATTTTTTGGGGCCTTGGGTCTCATATATGATGACCCTGACCGAATCACACTGGCTGAATCAAAATTACGGAGACTCCTACAGGGAGAGCGGCCAGTAGAGGAGTATTGCTCAGAGTTCCGTAGGTGGGCTACGGATACCCAGTGGAACGACCCGGCTCTCAGGAGTCAGTTCTGCTCTGGGTTATACGAAAGGATTAAGGATTCGCTTGCGCTGTATGAGACTCCCTTTTCCCTTGATGCGGTTATGTCCCTTTCTATCAGGATAGATAGGCGTCTTAGGGACAGATTGAAAAATCCGGAGCAACTGGTAACCCCTCCCAAGCAGCAGTTAGTCTGTACGGACTTAGACGAGCCTATGCAGCTAGGAGGAACTACTCGTCAGTAGGGATGAGCGAACCCGAACATTTTCGTAAAAGTGCGGGTTCGGGTTCGGTGTTCGGCGCTTTCTTGGCGCTTTTTGAAAAGCTGCAAAGCAGCCAATCAACAAGCGTCATACTACTTGGCCCAAGAGGCCATCACAGCCATGCCTACTATTGGCATGGCTGTGATTGGCCAGTGCACCATGTGACCCAGCCTCTATTTAAGCTGGAGTCACGTAGCGCCGCACGTCACTCTGCTATGATCAGTATAGGGAGAGGTTGCAGCTGCGACGTTAGGGCGAGATTAGGCAGATTAACTCCTCCAAAAGACTTCATTCTGTGATCGATCTGCAGCTGTGGATCATTGAAGTGCTATTATTGACTTGCTCACTTTTTTGAGACTGCCCAGAGCGTTTTTAGATCACTTTTTTTCTGGGGTGATCGGCGGCCATTTTGTGACTTGTGGTGCGCCAGCACGAGCTATCACCAAGTGTATTTAACCATCGATAGTGTGGTTATTTTGTGCTATATCCTACATCAGCTGCAGGCTGAGCCTGTGTCACCCAAGTGCATTTAACCATCAACAGTCTGATTATTTTTTGGCCATATACTACATCTGGTGCAGGCTGAGCCTGTGTCACCCAAGTGCATTTAACCATCAACAGTCTGATTATTTTTTGGCCATATACTACATCTGGTGCAGGCTGAGCCTGTGTCACCCAAGTGCATTTAACCATCAACAGTGTGGTTATTTTTTGGCCATATATTACATCAGGGGCAAGTTGAGCCTGTCACCCAGCGCCTAAAAAATAGACCTGACATTTCTATTCAACCAAATCTGTACTGTTTTAGCTGGTCAAGTTATTTGTAGTGACCGTAAAAGCAGACTTTTTGTTCTGGGTTGAAAAAGCATTCCCAAATTTGCCATTCTCAAAATAACTAGTTTCTGGTATTTGAGGCCTACTTGAAATCTATCCCAAAAAGAAAATCTTACATTGAAGGTATTGATAGTGTCATTCAGAAAAACCTAAGACACACGCTAGCGTGCTAATAGAAGTGTGATTCTGTGATTAAACCTATACCTGTCACACAGCGCAAAAAAAAAAACAGGTCTCACATCTCTATTCAACCAAATCTGCACTGTTTTAGCTGGTCAAGTTATTTGTAGTGATCGTAAAAGCAGACTTTTTGTTCTGGGTTGAAAAAGCATTCCCAAATTTGCCATTCTCAAAATAACTAGTTTCTGGTATTTGAGGCCTACTTGAAATCTATCCCAAAAAGAAAATCTTACATTGAAGGTATTGATAGTGTCATTAAGAAAAACCTAAGACACACGCTAGCGTGCTGATAGAAGTGTGATTCTGTGATTAAACCTATACCTGTCACACAGCGCAAAAAAAAACAGGTCTCACATCTCTATTCAACCAAATCTGTACTGTTTTAGCTGGTCAAGTTATTTGTAGTGACCGTAAAAGCAGACTTTTTGTTCTGGGTTGAAAAAGCATTCCCAAATTTGCCATTCTCAAAATAACTAGTTTCTGGTATTTGAGGCCTACTTGAAATCTATCCCAAAAAGAAAATCTTACATTGAAGGTATTAATAGTGTCATTCAGAAAAACCTAAGACACACGCTAGCGTGCTGATAGAAGTGTGATTCTGTGATTAAACCTATACCTGTCACACAGCGCAAAAAAAAAACAGGTCTCACATCTCTATTCAACCAAATCTGCACTGTTTTAGCTGGTCAAGTTATTTGTAGTGACCGTAAAAGCACACTTTTTGTTCTGGGTTGAAAAAGCATTCCCAAATTTGCCATTCTCAAAATAACTAGTTTCTGGTATTTGAGGCCTACTTGAAATCTATCCCAAAAAGAAAATCTTACATTGAAGGTATTGATAGTGTCATTAAGAAAAACCTAAGACACACGCTAGCGTGCTGATAGAAGTGTGATTCTGTGATTAAACCTATACCTGTCACACAGCGCAAAAAAAAACAGGTCTCACATCTCTATTCAACCAAATCTGTACTGTTTTAGCTGGTCAAGTTATTTGTAGTGACCGTAAAAGCAGACTTTTTGTTCTGGGTTGAAAAAGCATTCCCAAATTTGCCATTCTCAAAATAACTAGTTTCTGGTATTTGAGGCCTACTTGAAATCTATCCCAAAAAGAAAATCTTACATTGAAGGTATTGATAGTGTCATTCAGAAAAACCTAAGACACACGCTAGCGTGCTGATAGAAGTGTGATTCTGTGATTAAACCTATACCTGTCACACAGCGCAAAAATAAACAGGTCTCACATCTCTATTCAACCAAATCTGCACTGTTTTAGCTGGTCAAGTTATTTGTAGTGACCGTAAAAGCGCACTTTTTGTTCTGGGTTGAAAAAGCATTCCCAAATTTGCCATTCTCAAAATAACTAGTTTCTGGTATTTGAGGCCTACTTGAAATCTATCCCAAAAAGAAAATCTTACATTGAAGGTATTGATAGTGTCATTCAGAAAAACCTAAGACACACGCTATCGTGCTGATAGAAGTGTGATTCTGTGATTAAACCTATACCTGTCACACAGCGCAAAAAAAAAACAGGTCTCACATCTCTATTCAACCAAATCTGCACTGTTATAGCTGGTCAAGTTATTTGTAGTGACCGTAAAAGCACACTTTTTTTTCTGGGTTGAAAAAGCATTCCCAAATTTGCCATTCTCAAAATAACTAGTTTCTGGTATTTGAGGCCTACTTGAAATCTATCCCAAAAAGAAAATCTTACATTGAAGGTATTGATAGTGTCATTAAGAAAAACCTAAGACACACGCTAGCGTGCTGATAGAAGTGTGATTCTGTGATTAAACCTATACCTGTCACACAGCGCAAAAAAAAACAGGTCTCACATCTCTATTCAACCAAATCTGTACTGTTTTAGCTGGTCAAGTTATTTGTAGTGACCGTAAAAGCAGACTTTTTGTTCTGGGTTGAAAAAGCATTCCCAAATTTGCCATTCTCAAAATAACTAGTTTCTGGTATTTGAGGCCTACTTGAAATCTATCCCAAAAAGAAAATCTTACATTGAAGGTATTAATAGTGTCATTCAGAAAAACCTAAGACACACGCTAGCGTGCTGATAGAAGTGTGATTCTGTGATTAAACCTATACCTGTCACACAGCGCAAAAAAAAAACAGGTCTCACATCTCTATTCAACCAAATCTGCACTGTTTTAGCTGGTCAAGTTATTTGTAGTGACCGTAAAAGCACACTTTTTGTTCTGGGTTGAAAAAGCATTCCCAAATTTGCCATTCTCAAAATAACTAGTTTCTGGTATTTGAGGCCTACTTGAAATCTATCCCAAAAAGAAAATCTTACATTGAAGGTATTGATAGTGTCATTAAGAAAAACCTAAGACACACGCTAGCGTGCTGATAGAAGTGTGATTCTGTGATTAAACCTATACCTGTCACACAGCGCAAAAAAAAACAGGTCTCACATCTCTATTCAACCAAATCTGCACTGTTTTAGCTGGTCAAGTTATTTGTAGTGACCGTAAAAGCAGACTTTTTGTTCTGGGTTGAAAAAGCATTCCCAAATTTGCCATTCTCAAAATAACTAGTTTCTGGTATTTGAGGCCTACTTGAAATCTATCCCAAAAAGAAAATCTTACATTGAAGGTATTGATAGTGTCATTCAGAAAAACCTAAGACACACACTAGCGTGCTGATAGAAGTGTGATTCTGTGATTAAACCTATACCTGTCACACAGCGCAAAAAAAAACAGGTCTCACATCTCTATTCAACCAAATCTGCACTGTTTTAGCTGGTCAAGTTATTTGTAGTGACCGTAAAAGCGCACTTTTTGTTCTGGGTTGAAAAAGCATTCCCAAATTTGCCATTCTCAAAATAACTAGTTTCTGGTATTTGAGGCCTACTTGAAATCTATCCCAAAAAGAAAATCTTACATTGAAGGTATTGATAGTGTCATTCAGAAAAACCTAAGACACACGCTATCGTGCTGATAGAAGTGTGATTCTGTGATTAAACCTATACCTGTCACACAGCGCAAAAAAAAAACAGGTCTCACATCTCTATTCAACCAAATCTGCACTGTTATAGCTGGTCAAGTTATTTGTAGTGACCGTAAAAGCACACTTTTTTTTCTGGGTTGAAAAAGCATTCCCAAATTTGCCATTCTCAAAATAACTAGTTTCTGGTATTTGAGGCCTACTTGAAATCTATCCCAAAAAGAAAATCTTACATTGAAGGTATTGATAGTGTCATTCAGAAAAACCTAAGACACACGCTATCATGCTGTAGAAGTGTGATTAAACCTATACCTGTCACACAGCGCAAAAAAAAAACAGGTCTCACATCTCTATTCAACCAAATCTGCACTGTTTTAGCTGGTCAAGTTATTTGTAGTGACTGTAAAAGCACACTTTTTTTTCTGGGTTGAAAAAGCATTCCCAAATTTGCCATTCTCAAAATTGTGGTGAACGGGAAAAATGAGGAAAACATCTAATAAGGGACGCGGACGTGGACATGGTCGTGGTGGTGTTAGTGGACCCTCTGGTGCTGGGAGAGGACGTGGCCGTTCTGCCACAGCCACACGTCCTAGTTAACCAACTACCTCAGGTCCCAGTAGCCAGCAGAATTTACAGCAATATTTAATGGGGCCCAATGCCGTTCTAAGGATGGTAAGGCCTGAGCAGGTACAGGCATTAGTCAATTGGGTGGCCGACAGTGGATCCAGAACATTCACATTATCTCCCACCCAGTCTTCTGCAGAAAGCGCACAGATGGCGCATGAAAACCAAGCCCATCGGTCTGTCACATCACCCCCATGCATATCAGGGAAACTGTCTGAGCCTCAAGTTATGCAGCAGTCTCTTATGCTGTTTGAAGACTCTGCTGCCAGGGTTTCCCAAGGGCATCCACCTAGCCCTTCCCCAGGGGTGGAAGAGATAGAATGCACTAACTTACAACCACTTATTTTTCCTGATGATGAGGACATGGGAATACCACCTCAGCACGTCTCTGATGATGACGAAACACAGGTGCCAACTGCTGCAGTGTGCAGACTGAACAGGAGGTCAGGGATCAAGACTGGGTGGAAGACGATGCAGGGGACGATGAGGTCCTAGACCCCACATGGAATGAAGGTCGTGCCACTGACTTTCACAGTTCGGAGGAAGAGGCAGTGGTGAGACCGAGCCAACAGCGTAGCAAAAGAGGGAGCAGTGGGCAAAATCAGAACACCCGCCGCCAAGAGACTCTGCCTGCTACTGACCGCCGCCATCTGGGACCAAGCAACCCAAAGGCAGCTTCAAGGAGTTCCCTGGCATGGCACTTCTTCAAACAATGTGCTGACGACAAGACACGAGTGGTTTGCACGCTGTGCCATCAGAGCCTGAAGCGAGGCATTAACGTTCTGAACCTTAGCACAACCTGCATGACCAGGCACCTGCATGCAAAGCATGAACTGCAGTGGAGTAAACACCTTAAAAACAAGGAAGTCACTCAGGCTCCCCCTGCTACCTCTTCTGCTGCTGCCGCCTCGGCCTCTTCTGCTGCTGCCGCCCCTTTGGCCTCTTCTGCTGCTGCTGCCGCCGCCTCGGCCTCCTCCTCCGCCTCTGGAGGAACGTTGGCACCTGCCGCCCAGCAAACATGGGATGTACCACCAACACCACCACCTGCGTCACCAAGCATCTCAACCATGTCACACGGCAGCGTTCAGCTCTCCATCTCACAAACATTTGAGAGAAAGCGTAAATTCCCACCTAGCCACCCTCGATCCCTGGCCCTGAATACCAGCATTTCTAAACTACTGGCCTATGAAATGCTGTAATTTACGCTGGTGGACACACACAGCTTCAAACAGCTCATGTCACTTGCTGTCCCACAGTATGTTGTTCCCAGCGGCCACTACTTCTCCAAGAGAGCCGTGCCTTCCCTGCACAAACAAGTGTCCGATAAAATCAAGTGTGCACTGCGCAACGCCATCTGTGGCAAGGTCCACCTAACCACAGATACGTGGACCAGTAAGCACGGCCAGGGACGCTATATCTCCCTAACTGCACACTGGGTAAATGTAGTGGCGGCTGGGCCCCAGGCGGAGAGCTGTTTGGCGCACGTCCTTCCGCCGCCAAGGATCGCAGGGCAACATTCTTTGCCTCCTGTTGTCTCCTCCTCCTACTCAGCTTCCTCCTCCTCTTCTTCCACCTGCTCATCCAGTCAGCCACACACCTTCACCACCAACTTCAGCACAGCCCGGGGTAAACGTCAGCAGGCCATTCTGAAACTCATATGTTTGGGGGACAGGCCCAACACCGCACAGGAGTTGTGTCGGGGTATAGAACAACAGACCGACGAGTGGTTGCTGCCTCAAGCCCGGCCTGGTGGTGTGCGATAATGGGCAAAATCTCGTTGTAGCTCTGGGACTAGCCGGTTTGACGCACATCCCTTGCCTGGCGCATGTGCTGAATTTGGTGGTGCAGAAGTTCATTCGCAACTACCCCGACATGTCAGAGCTGCTGCATAAAGTGCGGGCCGTCTGTTCGCGCTTCCGCCGTTCACACCCTGCCGCTGCTCGCCTGTCTGCGCTACAGCGTAACTTCGGCCTTCCCGCTCACCGCCTCATATGCGACGTGCCCACCAGGTGGAACTCCACCTTGCATATGCTGGACAGACTGTGCGAGCAGCAGCAGGCCATAGTGGAGTTTCAGCTGCAGCACGCACTGGTCAGTCGCACTGTGGATCAGACCCACTTCACCACCAATGACTGGGCCTCCATGCGAGACCTGTGTGCCCTGTTGCGCTGTTTCGAGTACTCCACCAACATGGCCAGTGGCGATGACGCCGTTATCAGCGTTACAATACCACTTCTATGTCTCCTTGAGAAAACACTTAGGGCGATGATGGAAGAGGAGGTGGCCCAGGAGGAAGAGGAGGAAGAGGGGTCATTTTTAGCACTTTCAGGCCAGTCTCTTCGAAGTGACTCAGAGGGAGGTTTTTTGCAACACCAGAGGCCAGGTACAAATGTGGCCAGACAGGGCCCACTACTGGAGGACGAGGATGAGGAGGAGGTGGAGGAGGATGAGGATGAAGCATGTTCACAGCGGGGTGGCACCCAAAGCAGCTCGGGCCCATCACTGGTGCGTGGCTGGGGGGAAACACAGGACGATGACGATACGCCTCCCACAGAGGACAGCTTGTCCTTACCTCTGGGCAGCCTGGCACACATGAGCGACTACATGCTGCAGTGCCTGCGCAACGACAGCAGAGTTGCCCACATTTTAACGTGTGCGGACTACTGGGTTGCCACCCTGCTGGATCCCCGGTACAAAGACAATGTGCCCACCTTACTTCCTACACTGGAGCGTGATAGGAAGATGCGCTAGTACAAGCGCATGTTGGTAGACGCGCTACTGAGAGCATTCCCAAATGTCACAGGGGAACCAGTGGAAGCCCAAGGCGAAGGCAGAGGAGGAGCAAGAGGTCGCCAACGCAGCTGTGTCACGCCCAGCTCCTCTGAGGGCAGGGTTAGCATGGCAGAGATGTGGAAAAGTTTTGTCAACACGCCACAGCTAAGTGCACCACCACCTGATACGGAACGTGTTAGCAGGAGGCAACATTTCACTAACATGGTGGAACAGTACCTGTGCACACCCCTCCACGTACTGACTGATGGTTCGGCCCCATTCAACTTCTGGGTCTCCAAATTGTCCACGTGGCCAGAGCTAGCCTTTTATGCCTTGGAGGTGCTGGCCTGCCCGGCGGCCAGCGTTTTGTCTGAACGTGTATTCAGCATGGCAGGGGGCGTCATTACAGACAAACGCAGCCGCCTGTCTACAGCCAATGTGGACAAGCTGACGTTCATAAAAATGAACCAGGCATGGATCCCACAGGACCTGTCCATCCCTTGTGCAGATTAGATATTAACTACCTCCCCTTAACAATATATTATTCTACTCCAGGGCACTTCCTCATTCAATACTATTTTTTATTTCATTTTACCATTATATTGCGGGGCAACCCAAAGTTGAATGAACCTCTCCTCTGTCTGGGTGCCGGGGCCTAAATGTGTGACAGTGGCCTGTTCCAGTGGTGGGTGACGTGAAGCCTGATTCTCTGCTATGACATGAATACAGATTCTGCGCTGACATAAGGCCAGATTCTCTGTTACGGGACCTCTCTCCTCTGCCTGGGTGCCTGGGCCTAAATGTGTGACAGTGGCCTGTTCCAGTGGTGGGTGACGTGAAGCCTGATTCTCTGCTATGACATGAAGACTGATTCTGCGCTGACATAAGGCCAGATTCTCTGTTACGGGACCTCTCTCTCCTGCCTGGGTGCCTGGGCCTAAATGTGTGACAGTGGCCTGTTCCAGTGGTGGGTGACGTGAAGCCTGATTCTCTGCTATGACATGAAAACAGATTCTGCGCTGACATAAGGCCAGATTCTCTGTTACGGGACCGCTCTCCTCTGTCTGGGTGCCGGGGCCTAAATGTGTGACAGTGGCCTGTTCCAGTGGTGGGTGACGTGAAGCCTGATTCTCTGCTATGACATGAATACAGATTCTGCGCTGACATAAGGCCAGATTCTCTGTTACGGGACCTCTCTCCTCTGCCTGGGTGCCTGGGCCTAAATGTGTGACAGTGGCCTGTTCCAGGGGTGGGTGACGTGAAGCCTGATTCTCTGCTATGACATGAAGACAGATTCTGCGCTGACATAAGGCCAGATTCTCTGTTACGGGACCGCTCTCCTCTGTCTGGGTGCCGGGGCCTAAATGTGTGACAGTGGCCTGTTCCAGTGGTGGGTGACTTGAAGCCTGATTCTCTGCTATGACATGAATACAGATTCTGCGCTGACATAAGGCCAGATTCTCTGTTACGGGACCTCTCTCCTCTGCCTGGGTGCCTGGGCCTAAATGTGTGACAGGGGCCTGTTCCAGTGGTGGGTGACGTGAAGCCTGATTCTCTGCTATGACATGAATACAGATTCTGCGCTGACATAAGGCCAGATTCTCTGTTACGGGACCTCTCTCCTCTGCCTGGGTGCCTGGGCCTAAATGTGTGACAGTGGCCTGTTCCAGTGGTGGGTGACGTGAAGCCTGATTCTCTGCTATGACATGAAGACAGATTCTGCGCTGACATAAGGCCAGATTCTCTGTTACGGGACCGCTCACCTCTGTCTGGGTGCCGGGGCCTAAATGTGTGACAGTGGCCTGTTCCAGTGGTGGGTGACGTGAAGCCTGATTCTCTGCTATGACATGAATACAGATTCTGCGCTGACATAAGGCCAGATTCTCTGTTACGGGACCTCTCTCCTCTGCCTGGGTGCCGGGGCCTAAATGTGTGACAGTGGCCTGTTCCAGTGGTGGGTGACGTGAAGCCTCATTCTCTGCTATGACATGAAGACAGATTCTGCGATGACATAAGGCCAGATTCTCTGTTACGGGACCTCTCTCCTCTGCCTGGGTGCCGGGGCCTAAATGTGTGACAGTGGCCTGTTCCAGTGGTGGGTGACGTGAAGCCTGATTCTCTGCTATGACATGAAGACAGATTCTGCGCTGACATAAGGCCAGATTCTCTGTTACGGGACCTCTCTCCTCTGCCTGGGTGCCTGGGCCTAAATGTGTGACAGTGGCCTGTTCCAGTGGTGGGTGACGTGAAGCCTGATTCTCTGCTATGACATGAAGACAGATTCTGCGCTGACATAAGGCCAGATTCTCTGTTACGGGACCGCTCTCCTCTGTCTGGGTGCCGGGGCCTAAATGTGTGACAGTGGCCTGTTCCAGTGGTGGGTGACGTGAAGCCTGATTCTCTGCTATGACATGAAGACAGATTCTGCGCTGACATAAGGCCAGATTCTCTGTTACGGGACCTCTCCTCTGGCAGGGTGCCTGGGCCTAAATGTGTGACAGTGGCCTGTTCCAGTGGTGGGTGACGTGAAGCCTGATTCTCTGCTATGACATGAAGACTGATTCTGCGCTGACATGAAGCCAGATTCTCTGCTATAGCATGAAGAGACTGATTCTCTGCTGACATGAAGCCAGATTCTTTGCTATGGCATGAAGAGACTGATTCTCTGCTGACGTGAAGCCAGATTCTCTGCTATGGGACCTCTGTCCAATTGATATTGGTTCATTTTTATTTTTTTAATTTTAATTTTAATTCATTTCCCTATCCACATTTGTTTGCACGGGATTTACCTACATGTTGCTGCCTTTTGCAGCCCTCTAGCTCTTTCCTGGGCTGTTTTACAGCCTTTTTAGTGCCCAAAAGTTCGGGTCCCCATTGACTTCAATGGGGTTCGGGTTCGGGACGAAGTTCGGATCGGGTTCGGATCCCGAACCCGAACATTTACGGGAAGTTCGGCCGAACTTCTCGAACCCGAACATCCAGGTGTTCGCTCAACTCTACTCGTCAGTTCCGTCCTCCTGAGGCTCGTCGTAGGCGTGGGGTTTGTTTTTCCTGTGGGGAGAGGGGTAATTTTATTAATGTCTGTCCTTCCTTTCTCAAAAACAAAAGACCATCGGAAAACTACTAACCCCAGGCTGTGTGGAGGATGTCAGCCGGGGCGTATACATTTCCTCCATACGAACATCGCAATTTGTGTTGCCAGCGGTTGTTGTTTTTGGTGTTAAGACGGAGACTATTTCTTTTTTTCTAGACAGTGGAGCAGGAGTAAATTTGATTGATGCCCATTTTGCCCACACTATGGGTTTGTCTCTCTGTACGCTACAGAGACCTATTCCCATATTCGCTATTGATTCTGCTCCTCTGTCTCAGAGAAACCTCACTCACATTGTCCATAACTTAGACCTTCGGGTAGGGGACCACCATAACGAGTTGCTTTCATGTTATGTTTTGGAGGGGCTTCCCACTCCTGTGGTGTTGGGTCTTCCCTGGTTGGTAGCGCACAATCCAGTGGTGGATTGGCAGGCCAGGGAGATATTGGAGGGGAGTGAGCATTGCAGAGAAAATTGCTTAAATAGCAATTGCTTAGTCGCCTCCATAGCTACCCTACCTACATCTTAGGGAAAGCCAGGGTTTAGGCACGTGATCAGCGTACGGGTGAGGAACCCGTCTAGGGACGTCAGGGCAGTCAGGTGCCAGCCGCAAGGTGAGTCAGGGGTCACCATTAGGGATGAGCGAACCCGAACTGTATAGTTCGGGTTCGTACCGAATTTTGGGGTTTCCGTGACACGGACCCGAACCCGAACATTTTTGTAAAAGTCCGGGTTCGGGTTCGGTGTTCGGCGCTTTCTTGGCGCTTTTTGAAAGACTGCAAAGCAGCCAATCAACAAGCGTCATACTACTTGCCCTAAGAGGCCATCACAGCCATGCCTACTATTGGCATGGCTGTGATTGGCCAGTGCAGCATGTGACCCAGCCTCTATTTAAGCTGGAGTCACGTAGCGCCGCACGTCACTCTGCTATGATCAGTGTAGGGAGAGAGGTTGCAGCTGCTTCTGTTAGGGAGAGATTAGGCAGGGATTTACTCAGCAAAAACACTTAATTCATTGATCGATCTACAGCTGTGGATCATTGAACTGCTGCTATTTAATTGCTCACTGTTTTTATGTCACTTTTTTCTTGGGTGATCGGCGGCCATTTTGTGTCTTGTGGAGCGCCAGCACAAGCTGCCACCAAGTCCATTTAACCATCAATAGTATGGTTATTTTTTTGCTATATCCTACATCAGGGGCTTGGCTGTGCTTGCTATTTTATTGAGGGGTAAAATACAATTGGCCAAAATAGCAGTACCCTAAATCTGGTGTTTCAGCTGTGGCTAGCCAATTGTAATACTGTCTGCTGTCTGCCGAAGCACAGTTTTTGTTCTGGGTTGAATACAATTCCCAATTTAGCAATCCCTAAATATATTTTTTCTGCTGTATCAGGCCAAGTTTAAATTGATCCATAAAAGGGTATATTAGATTGAAGGTGCGGATAGTGTCATCCTCAATAACTTCACACGCTACCGTGCATTTCCAAGTTTAAATAATTCTGTCCGTAAACGTATACCTGTCACCCAGCGCCAAAATAATAGGCCTAAAATTTATATTCAGCTAAATCTATGTTTATTGCTGAGGCTGGTCAATTTATTTAGTGTCCGCCAAAGCACAGTTTTTGTTCTGGGTTGAATACAATTCCCAACTTAGCAATCCCCTAAATATATTTTTTCTGCTGTATCAGGCCAAGTTTAAATCTATCCATAAAAGGGTATATTAGATTGAAGGTGCGGATAGTGTAATCCTCAATAACGTCACATGCTACCGTGCATTTCCAAGTTTAAATAATTCTGTCCGTAAACGTATACCTGTCACCCAGCGCCTAAATAATAGGCCTAAAATTTATATTCAGCTAAATCTATGTTTATTGCTGAGGCTGGTCAATTTATTTAGCAATTCCCTAAATCAGTGGTTTCTGCTGTATCAGGCCTACTTTAAATCTATCCATAAAAGGGTATATTAGATTGAAGGTGCGGATAGGGTCATTCTCAATTACTTCACACACACGCTACCGTGCATTTCCAAGTCTAATTCTGTCCGTAAACGTATACCTGTCATCCAGCGCCTAAATACTAGGCCTACAATTTATATTCAGCTAAATCTGTCGTTACTGCTGTGCCTGTATTAGTGTAATACGGTACCTAAATAGATAGCCAGAGAGTGTTAGGTGCCTATAAAAAAAGGCCTGAATTTGAATTCAATACATTGGGCCAAATAATTTTTTTCTTATTGTGGTGAACAGTTTCAATGAGGAAAACATCTAGTAAGGGACGCGGACGCGAACATGGTCGTGGTGGTGTTAGTGGACCCTCTGGTGCTGGGAGAGGACGTGGCCGTTCTGCCACAGCCACACGTCCTAGTGAACCAACAAACTCAGGTCCCAGTAGCCGCCAGAATTTACAGCGATATTTGGTGGGGCCCAATGCTGTTCTAAGGATGGTAAGGCCTAAGCAGGTACAGGCATTAGTCAATTGGGTGGCCGACAGTGGATCCAGCACGTTCACATTATCTCCCACCCAGTCTTCTGCAGAAAGCGCACAGATGGCGCCTGAAAACCAAGCCCATCAGTCTGTCACATCACCCCCATGCATATCAGGGAAACTGCCTGAGCCTCAAGTTATGCAGCAGTCTCTTATGCTGTTTGAAGACTCTGCTGGCAGGGTTTCCCAAGGGCATCCACCTAGCCCTTCCCCAGCGATGGAATGCACTGACGCACAACCACTTATGTTTCCTGATGATGAGGACATGGGAATACCACCTCAGCACGTCTCTGATGATGACGAAACACAGGTGCCAACTGCTGCGTCTTTCTGCAGTGTGCAGACTGAACAGGAGGTCAGGGATGAAGACGATGCAGGGGACAATGAGGTCCTAGACCCCACATGGAATGAAGGTCGTGCCACTGACTTTCACAGTTCGGAGGAAGAGGCAGTGGTGAGACCAAGCCAACAGTGTAGCAAAAGAGGGAGCAGTGGGCAAAAGCAGAACACCCGCCGCCAAGAGACTCCGCCTGCTACTGACCGCCGCCATCTGGGACCGAGCACCCCAAATGCAGCTTCAAGGAGTTCCCTGGCATGGCACTTCTTCAAACAATGTGCTGACGACAAGACCCGAGTGGTTTGCACGCTGTGCCATCAGAGCCTCAAGCGAGGCATTAACGTTCTGAACCTTAGCACAACCTGCATGACCAGGCACCTGCATGCAATGCATGAACTGCAGTGGAGTAAACACCTTAAAAACAAGGAACTCACTCAGGCTCCCCCTGCTACCTCTTCTGCTGCTGCCGCCTCGGCCTCTTCCTCCGCCTCTGGAGGAACGTTGGCACCTGCCGCCCAGCAAACAGAGGATGTACCACCAACACCACCACCACCTCCGTCACCAAGCATCTCAACCATGTCACACAGCAGTGTTCAACTCTCCATCTCACAAACATTTGAGAGAAAGCGTAAATTCCCACCTAGCCACCCTCGATCCCTGGCCCTGAATGCCAGCATTTCTAAACTACTGGCCTATGAAATGCTGTCATTCAGGCTGGTGGACACAGACAGCTTCAAACAGCTCATGTCGCTTGCTGTCCCACAGTATGTTGTTCCCAGCCGGCACTACTTCTCCAAGAGAGCCGTGCCTTCCCTGCACAACCAAGTATCCGATAAAATCAAGTGTGCACTGCGCAACGCCATCTGTGGCAAGGTCCACCTAACCACAGATACGTGGACCAGTAAGCACGGCCAGGGACGCTATATCTCCCTAACTGCACACTGGGTAAATGTAGTGGCAGCTGGGCCCCAGGCGAAGAGCTGTTTGGCGCACGTCCTTCCGCCGCCAAGGATCGCAGGGCAACATTCTTTGCCTCCTGTTGCCTCCTCCTCCTACTCGGCTTCCTCCTCCTCTTCTTCCACCTGCTCATCCAGTCAGCCACACACCTTCACCACGAACTTCAGCACAGCCCGGGGTAAACTTCAGCAGGCCATTCTGAAACTCATATGTTTGGGGGACAGGCCCCACACAGCACAGGAGTTGTGGTGGGGTATAGAACAACAGACCAATGAGTGGTTGCTGCCGGTGAGCCTCAAGCCTGGCCTGGTGGTGTGCGATAATTGGCGAAATCTCGTTGCAGCTCTGGGACTAGCCGGTTTGACGCACATCCCTTGCCTGGCGCATGTGCTGAATTTGGTGGTGCAGAAGTTCATTCGCAACTACCCCGACATGTCAGAGCTGCTGCATAAAGTGCAGGCCGTCTGTGCGCGCTTCCGGCGTTCACATCCTGCCGCTGCTCGCCTGTCTACGCTATAGCGTAACTTCGGCCTTCCCGGTCACCGCCTCATATGCGACGTGCCCACCAGGTGGAACTCCAACTTGCACATGCTGGAGAGACAGTGCGAGCAGCAGCAGGCCATAGATGAGTTTCAGCTGCAGCACGCACGGGTCAGTCGCACTGCGAAACAGCACCACTTCACCACCAATGACTGGGCCTCCATGCGAGACCTGTGTGCCCTGTTGCGCTTTTTCGAGTACTCCACCAACATGGCCAGTGGCGATGACGCCGTTATCAGCGTTACAATACCACTTCTATGTCTCCTTGAGAAAACACTTAGGGCGATGATGGAAGAGGAGGTGGCCCAGGAGGAGGAGGAGGAGGAAGAGGGGTCATTTTTAGCACTTTCAGGCCAGTCTCTTCGAAGTGACTCAGTTGGAGGTTTTTTGCAACAGCAGAGGCCAGGTACAAATGTGGCAGGAGGCAACATTTCACTAACATGGTGGAACAGTACGTGTGCACACCCCTCCACGTACTGACTGATGGTTCGGCCCCATTCAACTTCTGGGTCTCCAAATTGTCCACGTGGCCAGAGCTAGCCTTTTATGCCTTGGAGGTGCTGGCCTGCCAGCGTTTTGTCTGAACGTGTATTCAGCACAGCAGGGGGCGTCATTACAGACAAATGCAGCCGTCTGTCTACAGCCAATGTGGACAAGCTGACATTCATAAAAATGAACCAAGCATGGATCTCACAGGACCTGTCCATCCCTTGTGCAGATTATACCTTTAAAACTACCTCCCCTTAACCATATATTATTGTACTCCAGGGCACTTCCTCATTCAATCCTTTTTTTATTTTCATTTTACCATTATATTGCGGGGCAACCCAAAGTTGAATGAACCTCTCCTCTGTCTGGGTGCCGGGGCCTAAAAATATCTGACAATGGCCTGTTCCAGTGGTGGGTGACATGAAGCATGATTCTCTGCTATTACATGAAGCATGATTCTCTGCTATGGGACCTCTCTCCTCTGTCTGGGTGCCAGGGTCTAAATATCTGACAGTGGCCTGTTCCAGTGGTGGGTGACATGAAGCCTGATTCTCTGCTATGGGACCTCTCTCCAATTGATATTGGTTAATTTTTATTTATTTTATTTTAATTGTAATTCATTTCCCTATCCACATTTGTTTGCAGGGGCTTTAACTACATGTTTCTGCCTTTTGCAGCACTCTAGCCCTTTCCTGGGCTGTTTTACAGCCTTTTTAGTGCCAAAAAGTTCGGGTCCCCATTGACTTCAATGGGGTTCGGGTTCGGGACGACGTTCGGGTCGGGTTCGGATCCCGAACATTTCCGGGAAGTTCGGCCGAACTTCTCGAACCCGAACATCCAGGTGTTCGCTCAACTCTAGTCACCATCTTTCCCTCTCCCTTGGACAGGGCCTTCCCTTTTCCCTCCCTTTGCGTGACGCCGGTCATTACAACGATATTTGTTTTCATATAACATGCGCATTGAGAATTTTATTTTATTTTTCTTGGAAGATTTTTGGTCTGTACATTTTTTTTTGGGGCCCTTTGTGTGTTCATGTCTGTATTGTCAGATCTGTCTGTATCAATGTTGGAAGTTACGTGTTACATGTTGAGTGTTATGCTTAACATCAGAGCTCTGTTCTTATGGATAGCTGGGACACTACTGACGGACAGAAGGAGAACCTCAGCATCCGACTGAAAGGGGTGGACTCAGATGACTGAGAGTGGGAGGAAGGAGAGTAGGATTCATTGACTACACACCATACAAAGTAACCATCAAAGAAGGCAGTACACCTGTATATCAGAAACAATACCCGTTGTCCACAGAGAAAATTTAGGGCTTAAAGCCAATGATCGAGAAATTTTTAAAGAAGGGCATTTTGGAAGAGGTGATTTCACCCTTCAGCACTCCCATAAATCCTGTGGCAAAAGCAGATGGTTTAGTTTGCTTTGTGCAGGATTTAGGGGCCATCAACAACATCATTGTGCCTCTAGCCCCTGTTGTACCTGATGTCACTCAATTACTATCTGCCATTCCAGCAGACGCTGTTTGGTTCAGTGTGATAGATCTGAAGAATGCTTTCTTTTCTATCCCAGTTGACAAGAAGACCAGATTACTTTTTGCTTTTTCCTTTGAGGGACGTCAACTGACCTGGTGCAGAATGCCCCAGGAATATGCAGATTCACCTGTAGTGTACAGCATAGTCCTCCAAGCCACGTTAAAACCATGGTACCCCCCCCCCCCCAAGGTTCTGTGCTGCTGCAATATGTCGATGATTTGTTACTGTGTAGCATGTCAGCGAAGGTCAGCATTCAGGATGGTTTATCACTGTTACAATGGTTGTCAGGATGTTGTCACAAAGTGGCACTTAAGAAAATGCAATGGTGTAAAATGCAGGTTGAATACTTGGGCTTTGTCCTCACAAAAGGTGAAAGGAGAATTTGCACAGAAAGAGTCCAGTCTATTGCGGGCCTGGTCACCCCGCACACCAAGAAAGAAATGTTATCTTTCCTTGGGATGATAAACTACTGTAGACAATGGATTCCTGATTGCTCCTATTATGACAATGTTTTGAGGCAAGCCACTCTGGAAGAAAATCCAGATCTGATTAAATGGACTACAATGCATTTGATTATCTGAAATGTTCACTCATGTCGAGTCCAGGCCTGGGCCTCCCTGACTATAATATTCCCTTCCACATGTTTGCACGCCAAAATTGTAAAACCATGGTGGGTGTACTGACACAAGAACATGGAGGCAAGTTGCGTCCTTGTGCATTTTTCTCAAAGGTAATGCCCACCCCTGTTCAAGGGATGCCGGCATGTCTGCGTTCTCTTGCAGCCTGTGCTATGATGGTAGAATTTGCAACTCCTTTCACAATGTGACATTACACCATTCTGCACACCACTCATGATGTTGTAGGCCTACTCAAGGGCATCCACACTCAACACAGCAGGCAGCTGAGCTCATTGCACTCACTAGAGCATGTATTCTACATGCTGACAGACCTGTCACCATCTATACTAAAAGTAGGTACGCACATGGGGTAGTGTGGGACCATGGTATGATTTGGCAGAGGAGAGGATTCACGGCAGCAGATGGTAAGGATCATGTCTCACAGGGCAATGCGGTGGCGAACCGAGTGGTCAAATGCAACCCCACAGGTCCATGTAACCATTGGGAGATGCCATGTCTGGCACCTCCAACCCCTGAGATGTCGCAAATGCTTACTGATCTTCAAAGGTATGCCACTGAACAGGAACATCAAGACAAGTTATCCAGTATTGCAGAAAAATCCTAATACAGGTTTAGTCTGCAAAGAGGGGTAGCCATGCATCCCCCAACACAGTGCTTCCATCTTAATAGCACATTTCCACGGAATAGGACATAACAGCATTGAGATACTAATGGGTAGGCCTTTCCCCACACCGTGGGCAAAACGCCCTCTGGGAGTGCAGGAAGGGGACTTGGGCCTGATCGGAGATGAGTATGTTACTAATCTGATCAAGGTCCTTAGTAACACTGAAGAAAAAGTTGCTTGTAAGTCTCCTTCTCTTTCACAGGAACCAACCCATCCATTTCGGGTAGGCGACCAAGTGATGGTCAAGATCTTAAAGAAGGGAAAGGAACCAGGAAGCTTCACCTACGGACCACCCACTGAGGTAGTCACGATCACCAGAACAGAAGTCCTCATTGAACAGTCACCCACGTGGATCCACGCCACAAGGATTAAGCTGGTGAAGAAAAGAGAGGTACTAATGAAGGCAGAAAGCCTTGACCTCGAAGAGGACACAGAAGGGGTACAAACTGGTGCGGACAGCCCCGACCCCCAACTGGGCGAAGTTCTCCCCGAGTTTTGGCAGTTGATTGACAAGGATGACACCTCTGATCACGCTGTCAATGATCTTATTGACTTTCTTGACAGATAGCCAAGCAGAGGTGGACATAATTAAGAGTGACGTTACTACACTCTGGTACAACTCATCAAACACCCACGTTGCCATATATACCTTTGGTCTGTGTGATTTTATGCCATGTAGGATCTATGGTCTGAGTAGGGGAGAATACTCCCATAAGGCAACTACATCTGTTATAAGGGAGGAAATGAAGGTGTAAATCAAATTTTTTTTTTACAGAGGGGTATTGTCCAGGTTGGAGGGAAAATGGAAAGGAGAATGTGCCCTAGCTAAAGCTATTATGAACATTCACATATTCGCTAAAGTGGAGGAACATGTAAACTTTGCTACAAATAGATCAATACCTAAAGGTAGTTTCGATCCACATGTGTACATAGATGCACTAGGGGTCCCAAGAGGGGTCCCTGATGAGTTCAAGGCCAGAGATCAAGTAGCTGCAGGTTTTGAATCTATCATTCCTATAATCACCATAAACAAAAATGTAGACTGGATCAATTACATCTACTACAACCAACAAAGGTTTCTAAATTACACAAGGGATGCGATGCAAGGGATTGCAGAGCAGCTTCAAGCTGACTCCATAATGACATTCCAGAACAGAATGGTTTTAGATATGATATTAGCAGAAAAAGGTGGGGTATGCAAGGTGCTCGCGGATCCCACATCATGCTGCACCTTCATACCTAATAACACAGGTCCCACTAATAAGGATAACACACCCAGTGGATACAAAAAATATCTGAAGATATATAGACAGAAGAAAGAAAGAAGAAAGAACCATATAGTATAAGATATATAAGGTTCTAAGAGGGGATTGAAGGGATATATGTAACTCCATTGTATCTATACCATGTCTGAACTTCCTCTTTGTCTCATAAGTATCTGTTTCTTGTAAGTACTCACGGTCTGGGTGAAACAAAACTTAAGCTGAGGGGGGCGGGGGACATTCCACTATGAGTTATCTATTATGTTACTGCAAAGTTTATGTGTATGTTTGCTATAGGTTAAGCAAATGCTAACATATGATTGGATGTCAAGGAAGCTCAAGCTCCCCTATATCAAGCACGTACATGCTGCTAAATAAACTAGAGTGAATTTAAACAGACACGTGTTGGTGTTAAATATGATTCATTCTCCTGGCGCCAGATAGAATTAATCCAAGCTGATCACTGAAGTCCGGGTATCAGGGATACCATAGCAAAGGGGTCCAATTTCCTTACAGTGCTGACAAAGCTTTTCCACATTTCGGCCATGCTAACCCTGCCTTCTGAGGTGCTGGCGGTGCCCCAGCTGCGTTGGCGACCATTTCCTCGTCCTCTGCCTTCGCCTTGTGCTTCCACTGTGCCTCCGCTGTCAGGTGAAAATGCCACCAGCAGCGCATCTACCAGCGTGCGCTTGTACTCGCGCTTCTTACGATCACGCTCCAGTGACGGAATTAAGGACGATACGTTTTCCTTGTAATGGGGATCCAGCAGCGTGGCCACCCAGTAATCAGCACAAGTTAGAATGTGAGCAACTCGGCGGTCATTGCGGAGACACTGCAGCATGTAATTGCTCATGTGTGCCAGGCTGCCCAGAGGCAACGAAAAGCTGTCCTCTGTGGGAGGTGTATCGTCTGTGTCCTCTGTATCCCTCCATCCACGCACCAGTGATGGCCATGAGCTGGTCTGGGTGCCACCCTGCTGTGAACATGGTTCCTCCTCCTGCATCTCCTCATCCTCCACCTCCTCATCCTCCAGAACTGTGCCCTGGCTGGACAATTGTGTGCCTTGGGTTTGTGGGTGCAGGAACCCACCCTCAGAGCCACTTGGGAATGACTGTCCGGAAACCCTACAAAATGATCCCTTTTCCTCCTCCTCCTCCTGTGCCACATCCACTTCCATCATCGCCAGGAGTGTTTTTTCAAGGAGGCATAGAAGTGGGATAGTAACGCTGAGAATGGTGTTATCGGCATTGGCCATGTTGGTGGATTACTCGAGATAGCGCAACAAGGAACACAGGTCTCGCATGGAGGCCCAGTCATTGGTGGTGAAGTGGTGCTGTTCTGCCGAGCGACTCACCCCTGCAGCTGAAACTCCACTATCGCCTGCTGCTGCTAGCACAGTCTGGCCAGCATGTGCAAGGTGGAGTTCCACCTTGTGGGCACATAGCATATGAGGCAGTGAGCAGGAAGGCCGAAGTTACGCTGAAGCGCTAACAGGGGAGCAGCAGCAGGGTGAGAACGCCGAAAGCGCTCACAGACGGCTCGCACTTTATGCAGCAGCTCTGACATATCGAGGTAATTTTTAAGGAATCTCTGCACCACCAAATTCGGCACATGTGCCAGGCAAGGGATGTGCGTCAAACCGGCTAGTCCCAGAGCTGCTATGAGATTTTGCCCATTATCGCACGCCACCAGATGGAATGACAGCATTTCAAAGGCAAGTAATTTAGAAATGCTGGCATTCAGGGCTAGGGATCGCGTGTGGGTAGGGGGGTACGTCCTCTTCCTCTCCAGCGTTTGGGATGTGGAGAGCTGAACGCTTCCGTGGGACAATTTGGAGATGCTTGGTGACCCAGGTGTTGGTCTTGCTGGTAGATCCTCTGTTTGCGGGGTGGCAGGTGGCACTGTCACTCCAGAGGTGGATGAAGAGGCCGCGACTGCAGCAGAAGTGGAAGCAGGAGGAGCCAGAGACCTTTCTTGGTTTTTGAGGTGTCTACTCCACTGCAGCTCGTGCTTTGCACTTAAATGCCTGGTCATGCAGGTTGTGCTCAGGTTTAAAACGTTTATGCCTCGCTTCAGGCTCTGAATGCACAGCGAGCAAACTACTCTTGTCTTGTCATCAGCACATTGTCTGAAGAACTGCCACGCTAGGGAACTCCTTGGAGCTGGCTTTGGTGTGCTCAGTCCCTTGCTGCGGTGAGCAGTAACAGGCGTACTGTCTAGGGGACAGCTGCTCCGCTTTTGCACCCTGCTCCCTCTTCTGCTGTGCTGTTGGGTCTGTGCCACCAGCGCCTCTTCCTCCGAACTACACAGGTCACTCGCATGACCTTGATTCCATGTGGGGTCAAGGACCTCATCGTCCTCCCCATCATCTTCCACCCAGTCTTCATTCCTGCCCTCCTTGTCGGTCTGTACACTGCAGAAATCCCCAGCAGTTGGCACCTGTGTTTCGTCATCATCCGGGACGTGCTGCGGTGGTCCTTCCATGTACTCATCTTGAAACATAAGTGGTTGGGCATCGGTGCACTCAATCTCTTCTACTTCTGGGGCAGGGCTAGGTGGATGGCCCTGGGAAACCCTGCTAGCAGAGTCATCAAAAAGCAGAAGAGACCGCTGCATGACTTGGGGCTCAGACTGCTTGGCTGATTTGCAAGGGGGTGAGGTGAAAGACTGATGGACATCGGCTGCAGGTGCCAACTCTGATATTTTAGCAGGAGACTGGGTGGGAGACAATGTAAAGGAACTGGAAGCACTGTCAGCAACCCAATCTACTATCGCCTGTACTTGTTCTGGCCTTACCATTCGTAGAGCCCTATTAGGCCCGACCAAAGGTTCTGTTGCCTGAAGGTTCTGTTGCTTACTCGCACCTGACGAAGGTGTTTCATTTGTGCGTGTAGCTGGCACAGATCGACCACGTCCTCTCCCTGAAACAGGAGCTCCACCAGCAGCAACACAATCTGTGCCACGTCCCTTATTTGACGCTCTCCTCATTCTCCGCAAATTTAGGATCGTTTTTGTTACTAACAGAATATAAGAGTGGTACGTAAAGCTTCTATTTCACCCTAAAAAATGCTGAAAAAAGCCCAAATTTAGTGTTTTGGCAAAAAAAGCTTTAATTTTACTCAGACAATGTAACTGGAGTATCTACAGCCTTTCTGTCACACTGTAATATGCTGAAAAAAGCCAAAATTGAGTGTTTTGGCAAAAAAAGCTGTAATGTTACTCAGACAATATAACTGGAGTATCTACGGCCTTTCTGTCATACTGTAATATGCTGAAAAAGGACAATATTTAGTTGATTGGCAAAAATAAAATGACCACCGACGCCAGTGAATGGATTTTTCTTTGCCACTGGGCTCAGGGCAGGGTAAAAAAAAATTGTGCACCCACAAAAGAAAATCGCTGGAGATCACTGAGTTCAACAAGCACTGTTCTGAATTCGGAATAGAGAATCTTTCCTACTCTGTCCCTAACAGCACCAGCAGCATCCTTTTCCTGCGCTAATAAGAGCTGATGTGACGTGCAGCGCTAACGTGACTCAGCCTTATATAGAGGCTGGTTCGCATGCTACACTGCCCAATCACAGCCATGCCATTAGTAGGCATGACTGTGATGGCTTCTAAGGGCACAGAGTTAAACGCTTGTTTCAAAAAGCGCCATTAACTCGCCGAACACAGAACCTGAACCCAAACTTTTACTGAAATGTTCGGGTTCAGGTCCGGGGTCCAAAAACCGTAATGTTCGGTACGAACCCGAACTTTACATTTCGGGGTCGCTCAACTGTAGTTATGGCCAGTATCATCGTTATCTTCATCATTGGTCTCATCCACTAGCTGTGCCTGGGGAGAACTCCATGTTCCCATGCATCACCAACACCTCCTCCTCCACTTCCTTCTCCATGCAAATTTGACCATGCAGGCCAAACAGCCACATGGTGCAAGCATTATGTGGAAGCTGTTCCCCATCCATTAACCCTTGTTGTATCAGAGTGTGCATTTGCTTTCATATAAATATCAGAGGAATTACATAACTGATATCGCTGTTGTCTATACTGACAAATCTTGATGGCCTGCAGGATGAGAATTTATCACTAGTGTGATGCTTTATTTCCCCCAAATGCTGTGCAGCCACAATGTTCGTGCCATTTTTGCTGTCCACCTTACAAAATTGTGTTTAACAGGGAGACATCAAGAGGGAAACTTGGTGCTTGACGCAGAGTAGCAACAGATCTGAGATGTGTCTTCTAGTGCTCAGGCTCATTATTTTTAAGACAGCATGGCAACACTGCAGTTTATACACACAATATGAAAGGAGGAAGGAGTGGAAGCAAAGACTTGACCTCTTTGCTGAGGCGCAGCATCGCTTCTGCTACAAAAAAAAATAGACCTATGTAAATAGACCATTTAAAGACAAATCCCTGGGTATAAGAGCTGATCAACATGTCCATGGTAACATGCACCTTGTCACTAGTGATGTCGCGAACATAAAATTTTCCGTTCGCGAACGCCGAACGTGAATTTCTGCAAATGTTCGCGAACGGTCGAACCGGGCGAACCGCCATAGACTTCAATAGGCAGGCGAATTTTAAAACCCACAGGGACTCTTTCTAGCCACAGTAGTGATGGAAAAGTTGTTTCAAGGGGACTAACACCTGGACTGTGGCATGCCGGAGGGGGATCCATGGCAAAACTCCCATGGAGAATTATGTAGTTGACGCAGAGTTGGATTTTAAGCCATAAAGGGCATAAATCACCTAACAATCCAATATTTTTTTTAAACAACGTGGTTTAAAACATCCAGTGTGTGTATACGATCAGGTATAATGTTGTATCGATCAGGTAGTGTAAGGGTTACGCCCGCTTCACAGACATTGACAGACCAAACTCCCCTTTTAATGCACCGCAAACAACCGCAAACAGTCCATTTGCCCAACCGCAAACTCCCCATTTGTTCAAGGTTGGATACCAAGCTAGCCATGTCCCGTTGATGTCATTGAAGGTTTCTTCCTCCACCCAGCCACGTACAACACCAAGGGTCCCCGAAAGGTGAATTGGATTGATTTTTCGAACGGGGAGATGGTTAAAAAAACGCTGGCTCCCTCCTCTTTGTTTGAATCCACGGTCACTGCGTCTGTGCCGTGCAATTTACTGCCTCACCCGATATGAGTGGTATTTTCTGTAGTTCTCTCTTCTCATCAGTTTAATCCCTGTTACGTCCCTAATCTGGGGTCAATTTATTAAATAGACTTTTCGAACGGGGAGATGGTTAAAAAAAATGCTGGCTCCCTCCCCTTTGTTTGAATCCACGCTACGGTCACTGCGTCTGCGCCGTGCAATTTACTGCCCCACCGGATATGAGTGGTATTTTCTGTAGTTCTCTCTTCTCATCAGTTTAATTCCTGTTACGTCCCCAATCTGGGGTCAATTTATTAAATAGACTTTTCGAACGGGGAGATGGTTAAAAAAAATGCTGGCTCCCTCCCCTTTGTTTGAATCCACGCTACGGTCACTGCGTCTGCGCCGTGCAATTTACTGCCCCACCCGATATGAGTGGTATTTTCTGTAGTTCTCTCTTTTTATCAGTTTAATCCCTGTTACTTCCCCAAACTGGGGTCAATTTATTAAATAGATTTTTCGAATAGGGAGATGGTTAAAAAAATTCTGGCTCCCTCCCCTTTGTTTGAATCCACGCTACGGTCACTGCGTCTGCGCCGTGCAATTTACTGCCCCACCGGATATGAGTGGTATTTTCTGTAGTTCTCTCTTCTCATCAGTTTAATCCCTGTTACGTCCCTAATCTGGGGTCAATTTATTAAATAGACTTTTCGAACGGGGAGATGGTTAAAAAAAATGCTGGCTCCCTCCCCTTTGTTTGAATCCACGCTATGGTCACTGCGTCTGCGCCGTGCAATTTACTGCCCCACCGGATATGAGTGGTATTTTCTGTAGTTCTCTCTTCTCATCAGTTTAATTCCTGTTACGTCCCCAATCTGGGGTCAATTTATTAAATAGACTTTTCGAACGGGGAGATGGTTAAAAAAAATGCTGGCTCCCTCCCCTTTGTTTGAATCCACGCTACGGTCACTGCGTCTGCGCCGTGCAATTTACTGCCCCACCCGATATGAGTGGTATTTTCTGTAGTTCTCTCTTTTTATCAGTTTAATCCCTGTTACGTCCCCAATCTGGGGTCAATTTATTAAATAGATTTTTCGAATAGGGAGATGGTTAAAAAAATTCTGGCTCCCTCCCCTTTGTTTGAATCCACACCACGGTCACTGCGTCTGCGCCGTGCAATTTACTGCCCCACCGGATATGAGTGGTATTTTCTGTAGTTCTCTCTTCTCATCAGTTTAATCCCTGTTACGTCCCCAATCTGGGGTCAATTTATTAAATAGATTTTTCGAACGGGGAGATGGTTAAAAAAAATGCTGGCTCCCTCCCCTTTGTTTGAATCCACGCCACGGTCACTGCGTCTGCGCCGTGCAATTTACTGCCCCACCCAATATGAGTGGTATTTTCTGTAGTTCTCTCTTCTCATCAGTTTAATCCCTGTTACGTCCCCAATCTGGGGTCCATTTATTAAATTGATTTTTCAAACGGGGAGATGGTTAAAAAAATGCTGGCTCCCTCCTCTTTGTTTGAATCCATGTCACGGTCACTGCGTCTGCGCCGTGCAATTTACTGTCACACCTGATATGAGTGCTATTTTCTGTAGTACTATTCTCATCAGTTTAATCCCTGTTACGTCCCAAATAAGGGTGGGATTGCCTTTTGTGAAAAAATATTTAGGCCGGGTACCTTCGACTGCCTTCACAGTGACAGACCAAACTCTGATACACCAAAATGAATTGATTTTAGGAACCGGGAGATGGAAAAAGCAGCTTGGTCGGTCCTCTTACTCCCAAGTTGGGGCACTGCGCGTGCACGGAGCAATGTGCTGTGACACCCTATATGAGTGGTGTCTTAACTACTAGTATTCCTATCAGTTTAATCCCTGTTATGTCCCCTATCCGGGGACATGTGTCGAATTGATTAACCATTGTCAAATTAACGAACCATTACGACATCCTGGAATAATTTAGTTCTGAGCTTTGTACTTGCTTTGTATTGGAATTGATGGGGATTTTTTTAATTATCTGCATTATTTCTAATAAACTATTAAGAGACTTTATTATGATTTTTTGATTTTATGTATTAAAAACCGACCCATACAACTTAAAAAAAAATATAAAAAAATTTATGTTTTTTCTATGAAAAATTATCCAGCCGATCGCTTTTGGTCTGATCATAATGAAGCAACGGCCTTATCATCTGGGGTGTGGCAACATTGCTAACACACTCATAGAGGTGATGATCGCTTCATTGTGATATGCAAGCCCCTTCACCACAACAAGGTAACGATCACGAAGGGGAATTGACACTTGTATGTGCCTTTTTTTTTTGTTTTGTTTTTGCAGCCACAGTGCAGCACCAGAGGCCAGAAAAATTAGGCATGTACACATGCCTGAAAAAGAATGTTATTGTTGCAGCCGCTGTTGTAGCAGCGGCCGGAAAAATTGATGTTTTCAAGGCAGAAAGGTGACTAAAACATTGCGGCTTGAACCCTCGTTGGTGGCGGAGAATTCACGAAAGTCATCCAGTATGCAGACATTAAATACAGCAGCGTGGGGACCATTTTGAGGCCAAGGCATGTCATCAGGCCCTTTGTTAGTCAAACGTATCCCCCACTGTCAGTCCCTTCGTGATCCATGCCTCATTCATCTTAATGAAGGTGAGGTAATCAACACTTTTTTGACTGAGGCGACTTCTTTTGTCAGTGACAATGCCTCCTGCTGCACTGAAGGTCCTTTATGACAGGACACTTGAAGCGGGGCAGGCCAGAAGTTCTATCGCAAACAGGGATAGCTCAGGCCACAGGTCAAGCCTGCACACCCAGTAGTCAAGGGGTTCATCGCTCCTCAGAGTGTCGATATCTGCAGTTAAGGCGAGGTAGTCTGCTACCTGTCGGTCGAGTCGTTCTCTAATACGTATAAAGGCAAGTTGCTTACTGTGTAAACAAAAGAGAGAGGGCGCACCATAGGGTAAAAACGTTTGGAAATTCAGATTAAATCCCAATTTGGGAGGCTCACCTTGCAGGGTTGCGCAATTATAGGCACAACGCTAATGTAGGCATGTGGGAGATGATTTAATCCCCAATATGAAGGTTGGTATGCAGCCACGGATGTAGATGTCCTCGGATGAGCGTGCCTAGGCCCACACGGAGGATTAAAATGACAGGAAGAAAAGGAACATCTCTCGGCGCAAGGAACCAACCAGAGGTAGATGGTGAATCTTCAAGAGTTTTATTGCAATCACACAACGCGTTTCGGGGAAAGGGTCCCCTTCATCAGGTGAAGAAAATTGCATAGAGAGTGGACAAACATGCTGGATATATATACACAAAAATGGTCACATGCAAACAAGGTCAAAGGGGAGGTGGGCGTTACCTCAAGCAGAAACAAAAGTCATTGGTACATAAAATAATGCAAATGGGTATACAACTGAACAAACTAAACCTTTTGAGTTTACAGACTAATTCATAAATGTATTTATAAAACATTAACATGAAGAAGCATCGCCTCTAGATGTAGCCCATGGCTGGGGAGGAGGAACAGCATCACACAGAGTCACATGACCGCAGTTCCGATCATGTGACTTGTGATGCAATGCTTGTTGCTGGGAGACAGGATGCTAAACAGCCGGCTTAGAAGGAAGCTCGGCATACTGAAAGGTCCTGCGTCATGCTGCTTTCTTGATATGATCAGCAGCGCTACAGAAAGAAGAGAGGTGACGCCCTACTTCACTAAAAGTAAAAAAAAAAAAAAAAAAACATTAGCAGAAAGATTACAATAGATAGATAAATAAATGAATGCATGAAATTAGTCCAAGATACAAATTAATGATTTGAATGCAGAAAAAAGGAGCAATCCAAAAGCAAATATCTTGGATGTAGATTTATAATATGACATATATATAAAAAATTCATTAATCCCACAAATAATTCCACAAACAAACGCCATAAAATTGAATAGGTGATATCAGATCTGTACGTATGGGATATATGAATGTATGTGTATATATATATATATATATATATATATATATATATATATATATAAAAACAAATGCACATCTATACAAATAGTGCATAATAGACACTACAGACTAAAAAATAAATAAAATAAAAAATAAATGATTAGATAATAAAAATCGAAATTTATATATAAATAGATAATTATGAACATGATTAAAACAACAATATTGATGATGTCGAAAATTGATAATAAATAATCTATAATATCAGTAACGGTAGTCATGTGACCCTAAAAGTTTATTTCAAAAGCCTCATTCAGACCGTTTGGATTGAGACAGTCGAGTTTAAAAATCCAATACATTTCACGTTTGCGAAGGGTCTGAATGGTATTCCGACAGCTGTCATTTACCTGTTCGATGGGTGTGACCTTAAACCCGGAAAAGCACCCATCGTGATGTTCTGTTGCATGGCGTGATATACTGTGCTGTAAAAATTTCTTTTTTACATTAGACCTGTGCTTGTTAAGCCTATTCCGTAGGGTTTGGATGGTGCGACCTACATACTGTAGGCCGCATGGGCATTCCAACAGGTAAATGACATTCTGAGAGCCACAACTAAGATGGTTTTTTATAGAAAAGGAATCTCCAGTAGATTTGCTGCGAAAGGATGATGTAGTGTTAATGGTCAAGCAGCACAAACACCTCGATAAATTACATTTATAGCTCCCCAAGGGTCTTGAGACTAGATTGCTCACAGTCGGCTTCACACACTGTGAGGGTAAGCGTCTAAGTCTACTGGGGGCCAGAACACTCTTAAGGGTTTGTGCCCTCCTGAAAGTCAGTCTAGGCTGACCGGGTAGCATTTGCCTCAGGTGTGGGTCCCTTTTTAATATGTGCCAATGTTTGGACAAAACGTCTCTAATAGCGTCATGATTGTTCCCATACGTTGTCAGAAAATTCATACAAAAGCGTTCATTGTCAACATGTGTTTTTTCACTCTTAGTTAGACACATACTTTGGGATAGGCCCTTTGCTCTTTCATACGCAGCTTCGACTATCTTTGGGGGATAACCCTTCTTCAGAAACCTATCACGAATGATTTTACTTTGACAAATGAAGTCCCTATCAAGGGAACAGTTGCGTCTGACTCTTTTGAACTGACTAAACGGAATATTCACCTTCCATTTCTTATAGTGGGTGCTGGAATAGTCCAAATAGCTATTACAGTCAACCCTTTTAAAAAAGGTTCGTGTGATGATGGCCCTCCCGCTGGCTTCCAGTTCCAAATCAAGGTACTCTATCTTGACACGATTTGATGTCCCTGTCAGATTTATTCCCCAATTCGTGGACCTCATCTCCTCAAAAAAAGAGGAAATCGAGGCATCATCACCATTCCATATGAGGATCAGGTCATCTATGTATCTACGATAGAAGACAATATTGTCAATCCAATACCCAGAGCCATAGATGAACTGATCCTCAAAACGCCCCATAAAAAGGTTTGCGAAACTGGGCGCAAATTTCGTCCCCATTGCGGTTCCCTTCATCTGCAGGTACAGGGAATCCTCAAAGGTAAATATGTTGTGTGTCAGTATGAATCTAATGCAGTCCTGTAGAAAGACTGCTTGTCCTGCCGGTAACAGAGGGTCGTTATCCAAATACCACTTAATGCATTCAATTCCTTTAGTATGGGAAATATTCGAATACAAAGCCGTCACGTCCAGTGTGACCCAACTATAAGTGTTCCTCCACTCAATATCTTTAACAGACTCTATCAAAGCTGTTGAGTCCCTTAAATAGGAGGGTAGTTTGGTAACATATTTTTGTAACAGGACATCCACATACTTTGAAAGATTACATGTGAGGGAGCAAACCCCTGAAATAATTGGTCGCCCTGGTGGATTCTTTGTATCCTTATGTATCTTGGGTAGGTGGTAAAATAATGCTGTGACAGGATCCGATACTAGGATGAATGCTTTCTCCTTTTTATCTAGTATATGAGATGCTGATTCAATAAGGTCTTTGAATTCTGAAATATGTGACTTAGTGGGGTCTGTGACTAGAGGTACATAGTATTCTGTATCGGATAGGATACGGAGTGCCTCCTTAGTATAGGTCTCCCTATCTTGAATTACCACTCCCCCTCCCTTATCTGCACTGCGGATGACAATATCTAAATTATTCTGGAGGCGCTTGGCCGCCGTTTTTTCCTTTTTTGTAAGGTTCTGTCTGCAAGTTGGTTTTTGGTGTAATTTCCGAAAATCATCCATGACTATATTATAAAAGGTATCGATAAAATTCCCCTTATGTTGCATGGGGTAGTACTTAGATGGTGGTTTGAGTCCTGTATGTACAAATTCCTGGCCTTGGATGTCTGGAGACATCACCAGTTCCACATTGACCTTAGGTCTAGATGATTTTTCCAAAATCCCAAAATGTCTTTTCAGGGTTAATTTTCGGGTGAAATGGTGTAGATCCAAAAATAAGTCAAAACCCTTGGTAGGTGCAGAAGGGCAGAAAGAAAGGCCCTTGGATAAAAGAGATGTTTCCTCAGTGGACAATATGTATTCGGACAGATTGAAAATTTTGACCTCCTGTGGAAAGGGGGCACTGGGGGCTAGATTCTCCTTTTTACTTTGGCCCCCTCTGCAGCCTCTTCTATATTTTTTCTTTTTGGGGGTCTTGGGCCTAAAGGGTGAAAGTAATTGGTTATTGCCACTGTGTTGGGGCCTTTTAGTACCGGATAGGCTGTGATGGGGTTTAGGATGGGAGGTAGGGATAAAAAAGAGGAAGAGGAAGAAGAGGATGAGGAAGAAAAGGGACCAATGGAGGACTGCGTGGTGTTATCGAGCGGATCCATGAGTCCTAAGGCAGTCGAAATGTCTCCGGCCTTAATAATTGGGCCTGACGGACTGATATTAAGATGTTCCGAACCTTGGGGGAATGAAACTTCATGTACAGTGATGAGTGAATCTACTTCCAAATCAATTGGGGAGGTGGGTGATACAGGAACTACTGGGCAATGTATGGAACCTTGGTCAGTGGGGGAGACATGTGAATGACACTTAAGGGGAGAGAAAGAGGTGGGAGGGAGATTAAGTGGACCACATTTAGATGTGATGTCCGGATCAAATGTGGTGGACGGGGCGGCCGTAGGAGCGCTCATTTTTCCCAAACCTAATGATTTGGTGGGGGATGGAAGGGAAACTTTGGAAGGGATCACTTGTTTATGGTCCAAGATACTCATGGACTGGGAGGAGTGGTCCTGAGGAGGGGATGGGCCCATGGGAAGGACCCTATATGCAACATTGTTGGGTACTGGTAAATCCAATATGGGGGTGGTACCATATACAGATTCAACAGGCCCAGACAAGGCATTAATGTCCTTTTTGGATGGTTTGGACCTTCTGGAATTATTATAAAAAGTGGATCCCTGATGGTGATGGGAATGTGAAGACGGTTTGGATCCTCTGGAGGAGATGGAGCCATTACGTGCGGGGTGATGACCCTGAGTCTGGATGGGAGCAGGGGATTTATTAGTAGGTCTGTTGTAGGGAGGGTCCTTGAGCCAATATTTAATATTGTCACTTCTAAAGTCGGTCCTATCCCTGATTAGTTTTCTAGCTTTTTTATCTATAACCTCTTTTTCATATAGAGAAACCTTGTTTGTGGTCATGCTATTTGGACTATTCCAGCACCCACTATAAGAAATGGAAGGTGAATATTCCGTTTAGTCAGTTCAAAAGAGTCAGACGCAACTGTTCCCTTGATAGGGACTTCATTTGTCAAAGTAAAATCATTCGTGATAGGTTTCTGAAGAAGGGTTATCCCCCAAAGATAGTCGAAGCTGCGTATGAAAGAGCAAAGGGCCTATCCCAAAGTATGTGTCTAACTAAGAGTGAAAAAACACATGTTGACAATGAACGCTTTTGTATGAATTTTCTGACAACGTATGGGAACAATCATGACGCTATTAGAGACGTTTTGTCCAAACATTGGCACATATTAAAAAGGGACCCACACCTGAGGCAAATGCTACCCGGTCAGCCTAGACTGACTTTCAGGAGGGCACAAACCCTTAAGAGTGTTCTGGCCCCCAGTAGACCTAGACGCTTACCCTCACAGTGTGTGAAGCCGACTGTGAGCAATCTAGTCTCAAGACCCTTGGGGAGCTATAAATGTAATTTATCGAGGTGTTTGTGCTGCTTGACCATTAACACTACATCATCCTTTCGCAGCAAATCTACTGGAGATTCCTTTTCTATAAAAAACCATCTTAGTTGTGGCTCTCAGAATGTCATTTACCTGTTGGAATGCCCATGCGGCCTACAGTATGTAGGTCGCACCATCCAAACCCTACGGAATAGGCTTAACAAGCACAGGTCTAATGTAAAAAAGAAATTTTTACAGCACAGTATATCACGCCATGCAACAGAACATCACGATGGGTGCTTTTCCGGGTTTAAGGTCACACCCATCGAACAGGTAAATGACAGCTGTCGGAATACCATTCAGACCCTTCGCAAACGTGAAATGTATTGGATTTTTAAACTCGACTGTCTCAATCCAAACGGTCTGAATGAGGCTTTTGAAATAAACTTTTAGGGTCACATGACTACCGTTACTGATATTATAGATTATTTATTATCAATTTTCGACATCATCAATATTGTTGTTTTAATCATGTTCATAATTATCTATTTATATATAAATTTCGATTTTTATTATCTAATCATTTATTTTTTATTTTATTTATTTTTTAGTCTGTAGTGTCTATTATGCACTATTTGTATAGATGTGCATTTGTTTTTATATATATATATATATATATATATATATATATATATATATATATATACATTCATATATCCCATACGTACAGATCTGATATCACCTATTCAATTTTATGGCGTTTGTTTGTGGAATTATTTGTGGGATTAATGAATTTTTTATATATATGTCATATTATAAATCTACATCCAAGATATTTGCTTTTGGATTGCTCCTTTTTTCTGCATTCAAATCATTAATTTGTATCTTGGACTAATTTCATGCATTCATTTATTTATCTATCTATTGTAATCTTTCTGCTAATGTTTTTTTTTTTTTTTTTTTTTCTTTTAGTGAAGTAGGGCGTCACCTCTCTTCTTTCTGTAGCGCTGCTGATCATATCAAGAAAGCAGCATGACGCAGGACCTTTCAGTATGCCGAGCTTCCTTCTAAGCCGGCTGTTTAGCATCCTGTCTCCCAGCAACAAGCATTGCATCACAAGTCACATGATCGGAACTGCGGTCATGTGACTCTGTGTGATGCTGTTCCTCCTCCCCAGCCATGGGCTACATCTAGAGGCGATGCTTCTTCATGTTAATGTTTTATAAATACATTTATGAATTAGTCTGTAAACTCAAAAGGTTTAGTTTGTTCAGTTGTATACCCATTTGCATTATTTTATGTACCAATGACTTTTGTTTCTGCTTGAGGTAACGCCCACCTCCCCTTTGACCTTGTTTGCATGTGACCATTTTTGTGTATATATATCCAGCATGTTTGTCCACTCTCTATGCAATTTTCTTCACCTGATGAAGGGGACCCTTTCCCCGAAACGCGTTGTGTGATTGCAATAAAACTCTTGAAGATTCACCATCTACCTCTGGTTGGTTCCTTGCGCCGAGAGATGTTCCTTTTCTTCGAGTCGTTCTCTAAGGCTGGATCCCGAAGGGCTGTGGCGATGTGTAGGACTGAAAAAGCTCCGCATGTCCTCCATCAACAACACATCTGTAAAGCGTCCTGTCCTTGCCGCCGTGGTCGTGGTAGGAGGAGGATTACTTTCACCTCTTCCCCTTTTAGATTGCCGTTGTGCTGTTACATCCCCCTTATAAGCTGTGTAAAGCATATTTATTAGTTTTGGTTTGAACTGCTGCATCCTTTCTGACTTTCGGTAAGTTGGTAACATTTCCGCCACTTTCTGCTTATACCGGTGGTCTAGTAGCGTGGCCACCCAGTACAAGTCGTTCTCCTTCATCCTTTTTATACGATGGTCCCTCAACAGACATGACAGCATGAAAGACCCCATTTGCACGAGGTTGGATGCCGAGCTACTCATTTCCCGTCCCTCGTCCTCATTGATGTCATTGACGGTCTGTTCTTCACCCCAGCCACGTACAACACCACGGGTCCCAGATAGGTGACAACAACGAGCACCCTGGGATGCCTGCTGTGGTTGGTCTTCCTCCTCCTCAAAGCCACATTCCTCCTCTGACTCCTCTTCCTCACACTCCTCTTCCAGCGTTGCCGCATGTCCGGCAAGCGATGATGACAAGGCTGTTTCTGGTGGTGATGGTGACCACAACTCTTCCTCTTCACACTCATCTACAGCCTGATCCAGCACTCTTCGCAGGGCACGCTCCAGGAAGAAAACAAGTGGGATGAGGTCGCTGATGGTGCCTTCGGTGCGACTGACTAGGTTTGTCACCTCCTCAAAAGGACGCATGAGCCTACAGGCATTGCGCATGAGCGTCCAGTAACGTGGCAAAAAAATTCCCAGCTCCGCAGAGGCTGTCCTAGCACCCCGGTCATACCAATACTCGTTGACGGCTTATTCTTATTGGAGCAGGCGGTCGAACATTAGGAGTGTTGAATTCCAACCTGTCGGGCTGTCGCAAATCAAGCGCCTCACTGGCATGTTGTTTCGGCGCTGAATGTCTGAAAAGTGTGCCATGGCCGTGTAGGAACGCCTGAAATGGCCACACACCTTCCTGGCCTGCTTGAGGACGTCCTGTAAGCCTGGGTACTTAGACACAAAGCGTTGTACGATGAGATTCAACACATGTGCCATGCACGGCACATGTGACAACTTGCCCAAATTCAATGCCGCCAACAAATTGCTTCCATTGTCACACACCACTTTGCCGATCTCCAGTTGGTGTGGGGTCAGCCACTGATCCACCTGTACGTTCAGGGTGGACAGGAGTGCTGGTCCGGTGTGACTCTCTGCTTTCAGGCAAGTCAACCCCAAGACAGCGTGACACTGTCGTATCCGGGATGTGGAATAGCCCCTGGGGAGCTGGGGGGATTCAGTTGATGTGCAGCCAGACGCCGCAGCAGAAGAGGACTCAGCCGAGGAGGTTATGGAAGAGGATGGAGTAGAAAGAGTAGAGGAGGTGGCAGCCATCAGCCATCAGCAGGTTGACCCAATGCGCAGTGTAGGTGATATACCTGCCCTGACCGTGCTTTGAAGACCAGGTATCAGTGGTCAGATGGATCCTTGCCCCAACACTGTATGCCAGAGATGCCATGACTTCCTTTTCAATCACTGAGTAGAGGTTTGGGATTACATTTTTTATTTTTTTTATTTGTCCAGGTACCTTCCACTGTGGTGTCCCAATAGCGACAAATTTTTTGAAGGCCTCAGACTCCACTAGCTGGTATGGTAAAAGCTGGCGGGCTAAGAGTTCCGTCAAGCCATCTGTCAGAGGCCGGGCAAGGGGGTGACTCTGGGACATTGGCTTCCTACGCTCAAACATTTCCTTTACAGACACCTGACTGTGGGCAGATGAGATGGAACTGCTGAAGGTGAGAGGCGGAGTGGCGGGTGGTTGAGAGGGGGCAAGGAGGACAGCAGTGGTTGACGTGGCTGAAGATGCTGGACCAGGAGGAGGATGGTGGCTTTGAGCTTGTGTGCTGCTTCTAATCATCATCATGTGTTGATCCTATAGGCGTTTGTGATGTGCGATCATGTGCCTTCGCAAAGCAGTTGTACCTAGGTGGGTGTTGGATTTCCCACGACTCCGTTTCTTTTGGCACAGGTTGCAAATGGCATCGCTGTTGTCAGAGGCAGACACACAAAAAAAATGCCACACTGCTGAGCTTTGCAATGACGGCATTCTGGTGGTGGCAGCAGCATGTGTTGATTGGCGTGCTGTCTGGCTGACCCCGGGTGCCGATACATGCTGTCTGACTGTGCCACTAGCTCCTTGCGACGACCTCCCCCTGCTTCCAACTCGTCTCCTCCTTCTCTCTGTCTCCCCTTCTGAACTTTCCCCCTCTTCTTCTTCTCTTCGAGCAGGCACCCACGTGGCATCCACGGACACATTGTCATCATCAACCACTTCACTTGTATCTGACACCTCAGCAAAGGAAGCAGCAGCGGGTACAACATCATCATCATTATCATCACACTGTACGTCCATGTGTGTAATGCTGCCTGACTGAGACATATCCCTGTTATCTCCATCCTCTGGCAATAATGGTTGCGCATCACTAATTTCATCCAACTGATGTGTAAATAACTCCTCTGAGGGATCAAGTGAAGCGGCTGTGGTGGCTGTGGTGGTAGTGGTTGTGGTGGCGGCGGGCGGGAGAGTGGTAACTTGAGAGCAGGTGACCAAAGCTGAGCTGGAGAAGGATGGTGCGTCAAGGTTCTTAGCGGAAGCTGTTGAAGATTGGATGTCCTGTGTAAGCCAGTCAACTATTTTCTCCGAATTTTTTGGGTTCAGGGTACGTTGCCTCTGAACACTGGGCATTATTCCAGGGCCAGTGGAAATCACAGCACCACGAACACGACGGCCCCTGCGGCGTGGCATGCCTCTGCCTGTCATTTTTTATTAGATAAGTGTTACTATGCGTGCAAGGTATTGTGCCACCCTATATAAGTGGTGGGCAGTTGGCACAGTACAGTCTGTGTGGGCCTGACACACACTGGCTTGCAACTGTGATTATATCACAGAAAAATATTCAATATAATTTTTTTTTATCTGCGAGGTATTTGTGAGTGAGTGACACCCTGTAACGGTATAAGTGGAGGTCTAGCCACTAGCCAGTGGCCACAATACAGCTTGTGTGGGCCTGACACACACGGGCTTGCAAATGGGATTAGATTACAGAAAAATATTAAATATAATTTTTTTTTTATCTGCAAGGTATTTGTGAGTGAGCGAAACCCTGTAACGGTATAAGTGGAGGTCTAGCCACTAGCCAGTGGACACAATACAGTCTGTGTGGGCCTGACACACACTGGCTTGCAAATGGGATTAGATCACAGAAAAATATTAAATAGAATTTTTATTTATCTGCAAGGTATTTGTGAGTGAGTTACACCCTGTAACGGTATGAGTAGAGGCCTAGCCACTAGCCAGTGACCACAATACAGTCTGTGTGGGCCTGACACACACGGGCTTGCAAATGGGATTAGATCACAGAAAAATATTAAATAGAATTTTTATTATCTGCGAGGTATTTTCTGTCGCACCCTGTATGAATGGTGTGCACACAGTACTGTCTGTGACTGAGCCTGCAGCCTCTCACACACGGGCAGGCAACTGCAATATATATATATATATATATAAAATAAAATAAAAAAAGCAGACTGATGTACCAGCCCTGAAAAGGGCTTTTTGGGGTGCTGTCAGGACGCTGTCCTTACAGCAGATGAGTCTGTGGACACAGAACACTGCACTAGCTAACGCTTTCCCTATTAAATTAGCAGCAGCAGCACTGTCCCTCCTCTCACTGAGAATGCAGATTCCGAATGAATCTAAAATGGATGCTGTCCAGGAGGTGGGAGGGTCTGGGAGGGAGGGTCTGCTGCTGATTGGCTGGAATGTGTCTGCTGACTGTGAGGTACAGGGTCAAAGTTTACTCAATGATGATGTATAGGGGGCGGACCGAACATCGCATATGTTCGCCCACTGCGGTGAATGCGAACAAGCTATGTTCGCCGGGAACTATTCGCCGGCGAACTATTCGGGCCATCTCTACTTGTCACACAGTGACAGTTCCCAGGAGTGGCCCACGTTCTCCACCATTTGATAGTACCTTATCCGAGGTGTCAATATACTAAACGGTCAATGGACTGGGACAAAATCTGTTTAAGGGTCTCTACTTAATAATATGACAAAATTATAATTAAATATCTTTATTATAACTCAATTAAAACTAAAAAAAAGTGAAAAGAAAAACTGTATCTTAAAATTATCAGTAACAGTGAGGTCGAATATTTTAGTACCTGCTAGTGGTTGCTAGCGGCAACTGGGGGACTTGTGGCATCTAATTGCACTACACTTGAGCACAAGTACTATTTGCCCCTGTGACCTCTGCAGATTTTTTCATATGTGAATTGATCCACCACAGAATAATTAGAGGAGTATATTGAACCCCACTGTTTGCTGAGCCTGCATGCGATCCGTGAGATTGTAAATCTATTTTTTAGCACTGTGAGGGTGGCCACGTACACTTCGCAGTCTAGCTGTGTATGGTCTGCATTGTTTATGGCCACACACAGATATCAACTGTTTTAAAAAGCCTGACGTGTGTTGGCAATTGGTGGGAGTGAATACTTCCCACCGTTTATGCGAGGCCTGTTTATCTCACAGGTCACACACTTGTAACTATTGCCCTAAGGTTTTGTATACCATTTGAACACGCTACGGCTTATTTAGAAACATTGTGGCTAAGCAATGACTCTGCCCTAACACTATGTATCCCTCACACTAATCACATGCACCTAACCCGTCACCTTCAACGGCACGCTCGCTCAGACATTCATTGCTGGTGTCCGATGCACTTAGTGATCCTGCTTGCCCTCAGATGGCACTTGCGCTACACTTATATCCCTCACTGTTCCCTGTCTAAAAACGCTAAGTCGCTACACTGTATTACACCCCTCCCGACATGTTTCGCCACTGTGTGGCTTCGTCAGGGGATGTGGGGTATAGCAGTGCGCTCGCTTGTTAGTTGCCTCTTTTATCCATTTCCTACATCCGCCCTCCGTTTGAAGCAGCCCATAGCGCTCCTGGGTAACCTGACTGACAGGTATTTCTTCCTATCAGATACAGGCGCATAGCTACGTCATTTAACCCTGCACTCAGATAATTCAAAATTCCATCCTCTGATGTACAGTACAGACCAAAAGTTTGGACACACCTTCTCATTTAAAGAGTTTTCTTTATTTTCATGACTATGAAAATTGTAGATTCACACTGAAGGCATCAAAACTATGAATTAACACATGTGGAATTATATACATAACAAACAAGTGTGAAACAACTGAAAATATGTCATATTCTAGGTTCTTCAAAGTAGCCACCTTTTGCTTTGATTACTGCTTTGCACATGGCATTCTCTTGATGAGCTTCAAGAGGTAGTCCCCTGAAATGGTTTTCACTTCAAAGGTGTGCCCTGTCAGGTTTAATAAGTGGGATTTCTTGCCTTATAAATGGGGTTGGGACCATCAGTTGCGTTGAGGAGAAGTCAGGTGGATACACAGCTGATAGTCCTACTGAATAGACTGTTAGAATTTGTATTATGGCTAGAAAAAAGCAGCTAAGTAAAGAAAAACGAGTGGCCATCATTACTTTAAGAAATGAAGGTCAGTCAGTCAGCCGAAAAATTGGGAAAACTTTGAAAGTAAGGGCTATTTGACCATGAAGGAGAGTGATGGGGTAGTGCGCCAGATGACCTGGCCTCCACAGTCACCGGACCTGAACCCAATCGAGATGGTTTGGGGTGAGCTGGACCACAGAGTGAAGGCAAAAGGGCCAACAAGTGCTAAGCATCTCCGGGAACTCCTTCAAGACTGTTGGAAGACCATTTCAGGGGACTACCTCTTGAAGCTCATCAAGAGAATGCCAAGAGTATGCAAAGCTGTAATCAAAGCAAAAGGTGGCTACTTTAAAGAACCTAGAATATGACATATTTTCAGTTGTTTCACACTTGTTTGTTATGTATATAATTCCACATGTGTTAATTCATAGTTTTGATGCCTTCATAGTCATGAAAATAAAGAAAACTCTTTGAATGAGGTGTGTCCAAACTTTTGGTCTGTACTGTATATAGCAGGTATATTAACATCTAGGAAGAGACGCAGCTGGCGCACTATATAATAGATATATCAATACCGATAGAGGGGACGCATAAAAAATCGCTCCTCAGAATATACATTAAAGGGTTTCTATCACTTGGTATGACATAATTAGCTGTCAGACACTAGCGATCTGCTAGTGTCTGCTCTGGCCAACCATCCTACTATAATCACTTGTGGGGCAGCGGTTTTGCTAAAAAACTAACTTTTATAAATATGCTAATGAGCCTCTAGGTGCTATGTGGGCGTCATTAGCACCTAGAGGCTCCGTCTACCTTCATACACAGCCGCCGCCCAGCGCGTCCCTCCAGCCCGCCCATGTCCTCCTCCGTGTGACGCAGCGGCCGAGTTCTCGCGCATGCGCCGTGCGCGGCTGTATTCGGCGCATTTGAGATCTCAGCTCGGAGCAGTCAGACATTCAATGCGCATGCGCCGAATACAGCCGCGCATGCGCATTTAATGTCTGACCGCTCCGAGCTCAGACATCTCAAATGCGCCGAATACAGCCGCGCACGGCGCATGCGCGAGAATTCGGCCGCTGCGTCACACGGAGGAGGACATGGGCGGGCTGGAGGGACTCGCTGGGCGGCGGCTGTGTATGAAGGTAGACGGAGCCTCTAGGTGCTAATGACGCCCACATAGCACCTAGAGGCTCATTAGCATATTTATAAAAGTTAGTTTTTTAGCAAAACCGCTGCCCCACAAGTGATTATAGTAGGATGGTTGGCCAGAGCAGACACTAGCAGATCGCTAGTGTCTGACAGCTAATTATGTCATACCAAGTGATAGAAACCCTTTAACAACATGGATGTCTATTTTGGTTTGTTTTCCATGGAACTTAATTAATACCACAGTGTATTGTTTTATTAGAGTATATAATATTTATAATATGTAATCCTCAAAACAATGTATTACTTTATGCCAATGGGACGTGTAATGTTACATTCCTAATGAGCGAACATTCAACATGTCCAAAACATCATTTCTTATATATATAAAAAACAATACACTGTGCAGTGCCAGTTTTATTATTAAAAACCATTATAGGATACAGAGAGAGAAGATAGAACCTAATATTCAGCTGTATATTGGAGCATAGTCACATAAGACAATGCTTACTCCTTTATTATACGTATACATTAATCATATCATAATTGATGTCCTCAAAAAAGGCTCCTAATTCTCTTTACTGACCATATCACGGAGATTTTTGACTCACATCCTGTTTTCTTTTCACTGGCCATATAACAAAAATCGTAAATTTTTGATTCATACCTTATTTTATACATCAAATTTCACCATTCATGTCGTCAGCACATTCCAAAGTACATGGGGATCATATAATTTCATATATTGTAAAACGGATGGATATGGAATATATTATATATTAAATAGGCCTCCTTTAATTTTTCTTACCACTTTTTATCCAAGTTTTATAACAAAATTTTTAATTCCTCTATTTATTGACTAAGGCTTATATGAAGAAAAGCCTTCATTGAGGCCTTTAGGACTAACCCTAAGTTCACACTTGCGCGTTTTACAGCGCGTTCGAACGCGCTGTAAAACGCATAACCGATGCAAACCAATGCTTCACTATGGGACTGGTTCACATTTTTGCGTTTTACAGCGAGTTCAAACGCGCTGAAAAACGCCCGACGCATAATCAAGTTCTTGAGCTTCTTTGGGGCGTTTTGTCGCGCGTTTGCGGCCATAGGACACTGCTGTCAATCACACAAACGCTCGTAATACGCGCGTTGACTATGGACAAAAACGCGCACTAAAACGCTCAGGTCTGAACCCAGTGTAAGAGTTTGCAATCTATAAATGCATCTAGCTTCTTCCTGTAATAATTTTTGGTGCAAATTGCCGCTCCTAGCACCTAATTTAATTATTCTCAGTCCCCAAAATTTTAGGACGTCAAGATTACTATTATAGGTGTAAGTAATATGCCTGTAAAGTGACGTGTCTTTCTCAGTATTTATGGTGCTTATGTGTCCCGATATTCTCCTTCGTAACTCCTGCGTTGTTTTACCCACGTAGAATTTTGGACAAGTGCAGAAGGCCACATACACCAATCCGTTACTTCGGCAATTAAAAAATTCCCTTATAGTATATTCTCGCCCATCAGTCGGATTTTTGAAACTCTTGACTTTAGGTACATATTTACAAAGCAAACAATTACCACATGGGAAAGATCCCACAGTGCTAGATTTTAACCAAGTTTCTTTTGATATTTGTATTTTAGGGAGGAAGCTGTGGACCAATTTATCTTTAAGATTCTGCCCCCTTCTGTAGGTGACACTAGGATACAGCGACAGGACCATACTTAAATCCGGATCACTGGTAAGTATTTTCCAATGCTTTTTCAAAATGTTCATAATTTGTGGGTGGTTATGGTCATAGGTGCCAATTAGTGATGGCCCGAATAGTTCGCCGGCGAATAGTTCCCGGCGAACATAGCTTGTTTGCGTTCGCCGCAGCGGGCGAACATATGCGATGTTCGGACCGCCCCCTATACATCATCATTGAGTAAACTCACATTCCAGCCAATCAGCAGCAGACCCTCCCACCTCCTGGACAGCATCCATTTTAGATTCATTCGGAATCTGCAATATCAGTGAGAGGAGGGAGAGTGCTGCTGCTGCTGATTCAATAGGGAAACGTTAGCTAGGGCATTGTTCTGTGTCCACAGACTCATCTGCTGTAAGGACAGCGCCCTGACAGCACCCCAAAAAGCCCTTTTCAGGGCTGGTACATCAGTCTGTTTTTTATTTTTATATATATATATATATATATATATATATATATATATATATTGCAGTTGCCTGCCCATGTGTGAGAGGCTACAGGCTCAGTCACAGACAGTACTGTGTGCACACCATTCATACAGGGTGTGACAGAAAATACCTCGCAGATAAAAAAAAATTATATTTAATATTTTTCTGTGATCTAATCCCATTTGCAAGCTCGTGTGTGTCAGGCCCACACAGACTGTATTGTGGCCACTGGCTAGTGGCTAGACCTCCACTTATACCGTTACAGGGTGTCACTCACTCACAAATACCTCGCAGATAAAAAAAAAATATATTTAATCTGTTTCTGTGATCTAATCACAGTTGCGAGCCAGTATGTGTCAGGCCCACACAGACTGTATTGTGGCCACTGGCTAGTGTCTAGGCCTCCACTTATACCGTTACAGGGTGTAACGCACTCACAAATACTTCGCAGATAAAAAAAATATATATTTAATATTTTTCTGTGGTCTAATCACATTTGCAAGCCCGTGTGTGTCAGGCCCACACAGACTGTATTGTGGCCACTGGCTAGTGGCTAGACTTCCACTTATACTGTTACAGGGTGTCATTCACTCACAAATACCTCGCAGATAAATGAAAATTCTATTTTTTTTTTTTCTGTGATCTAAGCAAGTTGAGGAGAGCATCATAAAACATTGGCCCTTCTTATTAAAAGACAAAGTTATAGGACCCATGCTATCAACAAAACCTAAAATAGTACACTGCTCAAAAAAATTAAGGGAACACACAAATAACACATCCTAGATCTGAATTAATTAAATATTCTTCTGAAATACTTTGTTCTTTACATAGTTGAATGTGCTGACAACAAAATCACACAAAAAAAAATAATGGAAATCAAATTTTTTAACCCATGGAGGTCTGTATTTGGAGTCACCCTCAAAATTAAAGTGGAAAAACACACTACAGGCTGATCCAACTTTGATGTAATGTCCTTAAAACAAGTCAAAATGAGGCTCAGTAGTGTGTGTGGCCTCCACGTGCCTGTATGACCTCCCTACAACGCCTGTGCATGCTCCTGATGAGGTGGCGGACGGTCTCCTGAGGGATCTCCTCCCAGACCTGGACTAAAGCATCTGCCAACTCCTGGACAGTCTGTGGTGCAACGTGACGTTGGTGGATAGAGCGAGACATGATGTCCCAGATGTGCTCAATTGGATTCAGGTCTGGGGAACGGGCGGGCCAGTCCATAGCATCAATGCCTTATTCTTGCAGGAACTGCTGACACACTCCAGCCACATGAGGTCTAGCATTGTCTTGCATTAGGAGGAACCCAGGGCCAACCGCACCAGCATATGGTCTCACAAGGGGTCTGAGGATCTCATCTCGGTACCTAATGGCAGTCAGGCTACCTCTGGCGAGCACATGGAGGGCTGTGCGGCCCTCCAAAGAAATGCCACCCCACACCATTACTGACCCAATGCCAAACCGGTCATGCTGGAGGATGTTGCAGGCAGCAGAACGTTCTCCACGGCATCTCCAGACTATGTCACGTCTGTCACATGTGCTCAGTGTGAACCTGCTTTCATCTGTTAAGAGCACAGGGTGCCAGTGGCAAATTTGCCAATCTTGGTGTTTTCTGGCAAATGCCAAACGTCCTGCACGGTGTTGGGCTGTAAGCACAACCCCCACCTGTGGACGCTGGGCCCTCATATCACCCTCATGGAGTCTGTTTCTGACCGTTTGAGCAGACACATGCACATTTGTGGCCTGCTGGAGGTCATTTTTCAGGGCTCTGGCAGTGCTCCTCCTGTTCCTCCTTGCACAAAGGCGGAGGTAGCGGTCCTGCTGCTGGGTTGTTGCCCTCCTACGGCCTCCTCCACGTCTCCTGATGTACTGGCCTGTCTCCTGGTAGCGCCTCCATGCTCTGGACACTACGTTGACAGACACAGCAAACCTTCTTGCCACAGCTCGCATTGATGTGCCATCCTGGATAAGCTGCACTACCTGAGCCACTTGTGTGGGTTGTAGACTCCGTCTCATGCTACCACTAGAGTGAAAGCACCGGCAGCATTCAAAAGTGACCAAAACATCAGCCAGGAAGCATAGGAACTGAGAAGTGGTCAGGTCACCACCTGCAGAACCACTCATTTATTGGGGGTGTCTTGCTAATTGCCTATAATTTCCACCTGTTGTCTATCCCATTTGCACAACAGCATGTGAAATTGATTGTCACTCAGTGTTGCTTCCTAAGTGGACAGTTTGATTTCACAGAAGTGTGATTGACTTGGAGTTACATTGTGTTGTTTAAGTGTTCCCTTTATTTTTTTGAGCAGTGTATATACACGCGCGGACAATCTGAGTTTAAAGGTATCCCCTACAATAAAAAAGTTAAACCAATTGAAAGAAAAACATTGGCTCTGCTTTGAGGGCTTTTATCGATGTAACTCCTGTCCTAATTGTAATATAACAAATTTTCATAAAAAAACGGTAAAGGCTATCTCGAACAGTAATGGTTATTCATATAAAATAAGCACTTTTTTAACATGCAACAGTAAGAGTGTTATCTATTTATTGACATGCCCCTGCAAAAAACAGTATGTTGGCCGCACTAAGAGACTCCTTAAAACAAGGATCTCTGAACATGTGGCCAACATACGGAAGGGGTATGAAAATCACACTGTGTCCAGACACTTTAAAATGTGTCATAATAAAGACTCCACTGGCCTGACTTATATGGCACTTGCTAAAGTGGAACCAGACTGGAGGGGGGGTGATTTGATAAAGAAGATGTCGAGACTGGAGTCTAAATTGATATTTGATTTTGGATCATTGGTACCTAATGGGTTGAATGCGGATTGGGAATTATTTAGATTTTTGTGAAGGTATTGGTCCTTAACACATTGGGAGATATGTAAAAACGTCCCCCCATGTGTTAATGGCCCCCATAAAGGACACATACTAAGCAAACCATCAAACCCATTTTTATCATGGCTGTTATGAGGATTAAACAATGTTTTTTATGTATTTTTATAATAATTTGACATATTTTAAACCTATCTTTATATTTATTACGTTTTATAATGTGTTTAAGCAGTTATGGCGTAAAAAACGCAATGTCAGAAGAAAAACCGCATAATTAACATACAAAAACCGCAATATGGCAAATCCGGGTTTTGCATGCATCTCTGGGACTGTCGAATTCCGGTTCGGCTTTTGACACTCACCTGGATTAGAGTATATAAGGAAGAGGGGAAATACTGCAAGGTTACCACTGAGGAAGGGGTCACTGTTATATCCCCGAAACGCGTATGGGCCATACCTTGCATCGGCATGCTGGTAAAGAATCTCCCCTGGACATGAATTAAAGCCTCCAGAAGAAAGTTATAAAGCTCTGACGATATATGCTTTCATTGAGCGCACAAACCAGCCGTGGTAAAGTAACATAGTAACATAGTAACATAGTACATAAGGCCGAAAAAAGACATTTGTCCATCCAGTTCGGCCTGTTATCCTGCAAGTTGATCCAGAGGAAGGCAAAAAAAAAAAAAAAACCTGTGAGGTAGAAGCCAATTTTCTCCACTTTAGGGGAATAAAAAATTCCTTCCCGACTCCAATCATGCAATCAGAATAACTCCCTGGATCAACGACCCCTCTCTAGTAGCTATAGCCTGTAATATTATTAAGCTCCAGAAATACGTCCAGGCCCCTCTTGAATTCCTTTATTGTACTCACCATCACCACCTCCTCAGGCAGAGAGTTCCATAGTCTTACTGCTCTTACCGTAAAGAATCCTCTTCTATGTTTGTGTACAAACCTTCTTTCCTCCAGACGCAGAGGATGTCCCCTCGTCACAGTCACAGTCCTGGGGATAAATAGCTGATGGGATAGATCTCTGTACTGATCCTTGATATATTTATACATATTAATTAGATCTCCCCTCAGTCGTCTTTTTTCTAAAGTGAATAACCCTAATCTTGATAATCTTTCAGGCTACTGTAGTTGCCCCATTCCAGTTATTACTTTAGTTGCCCTCCTCTGATCCCTCTCCAGCTCTGCTATGTCTGCCTTGTTTACAGGAGCCCAGAACTGTACACAGTACTCCATGTGTGGTCTGACTAGCGATTTGTAAAGTGGTAGGACTATGTTCTTATCACGGGAATCTATGCCCCTTCTGATGCAACCCATTATCTTGTTGGCCTTGGCAGCAGCTGCCTGACACTGGTTTTTGCTGCTTAGTTTGCTGTTTATTAAAATTCCTAGATCCTTTTCCATGTCAGTGTTACCGAGTGTTTTACCATTTAGTATGTACGGGTGACTTGCATTTTTCCTTCCCATGTGCATAACTTTACATTTATCAGTGTTAAACCTCATCTGCCACTTATCTGCCCAAGCCTCCAATCTATCCAGATCCCTCTGTAGTAGTATACTGTCCTCATCAGTGTAAATTACTTTACACAGTTTAGTGTCATCTGCGAAAATTGATACTTTACTATGCAAGCCTTCTACAAGATCATTAATAAATATATTGAAGAGAATAGGGCCCAATACTGACCCCTGAGGTACTCCACTAGTGACAGTGACCCAATCTGAGTATGTACCGTTAATAACCACCCACTGTTTTCTATCACTGAGCCAGTTACTTGCCCACATACAGACATTTTCTCCCAGTCCGAGCATTCTCATTTTATATACTAACCTTTTATGTGGTACAGTGTCAAATGCTTCGGAGAAGTCCAGATATACGACATCCATTGATTCGCCGCTGTCAAGTCTAGAACTTACCTCCTCATAGAAACTGATTAAATTAGTCTGACATGACCGATCCCTCACGAAGCCATGCTGATATGGCGTTATTTGCTTATTTCCGTTGAGATGCTCTAATATAGCAACTCTCAGAAAACCTTCAAACAGTTTACCCACAACAGATGTTAAACTTACCGGCCTATAGTTTCCAGGCTCTGTTTTTGGCCCCTTTTTGAATATTGGCACCACATATGCCATGCGCCAATCCTGTGGGACATTCCCTGTCAGTATAGAGTCTGCAAATATCAGAAATAAGGGTCTGGCTATGACATTACTTAATTCCTTTAGGATACGGGGGTGTATGTCATCCGGTCCTGGCGATTTGTCTATTTTAATCTTTTTAAGTCGCTGATGTACTTCTTCCTGGGTCAGACAGGACACTTTTAATGGGGAATTTATTTTTGCATTCTGCATGTCATCTGACAATTTATTTTCCTCAGTGAATACATTGGAGAAAAAAATATTTAACAGCTTTGCTTTCTCCTCATCGCTCTCTGCGACTCCCCCCTCATTACTCATTAAAGGGCCAACACCTTCAGATTTATACTTTTTAACATTTATATAATTGAAGAACATTTTAGGGTTAGTTTTACTCTCTTTGGCAATTAATCTCTCGGTCTCTAGTTTTCCTTATAGTTTTTCAGTGCTTCCGTGCTACCCTCCTGTTTTAGTGTTTTATATGCTTTCTTTTTGTCATTTATTGCTTTCTTTTCAGTTCTATTTATCCACATTGGTTTCTTTTTGTTCCTTAACCTTTTATTACCATACGGTATGTACCTCTCACAATGAGATTTTAGGATATTTTTAAAGGATATCCCATTTTGTGGCTGTATTTTTGAGGACTTTGTCCCAGTTAGTTTGGCCTATGGCCTATCTTAGTTGGCTAAATTTAGCTTTTTTGAAGTTTGGTATTTTTGTTCCTCCCTGTAGAAACGCTCTTTTGAATGATAATTGGAAGGTTATTACTTTATGGTCACTATTTCCCAGGTGTCCCCCAATCTGCACGTCTGTTGTTCTGTCAGGTCTATTGGTTAATACTAAGTCCAGTATGGCCGTCCCTCTAGTCGGGTCCTGAACCAGTTGGGAGAGGTAATTGTCTTTGGTTATTGCCAAGAACCTGTTTCCCTTATGAGATATACAAGTTTCAGTTTCCCAGTCTATATCTGGGTAGTTGAAGTCCCCCATAATAACCACCTCATTATGATTTGCCGCCTCGTCTATCTCGTTTAGTAGTAGATTTTCTGTGGACTCTGGTATATTAGGTGGTTTATAGTAAACTCCTATTAATAATTTATTGTTGTTTTTAGCTCCATGTATCTCTACCTACAGTGACTCCACATGTTCATGTCCCTCACTTGTATCTTCACGGAGTGTGGGCTTTAGACCGGACTTTACATAAAGGCAGACCCCTCCCCCTCTCCGGTTTTGACGATCCTTTCTAAACAGACTGTAACCTTGTACATTAACCGCCCAGTCATAGCTATCATCCAGCCATGTCTCGGTTATTCCCACTATGTCATAGTCCTCCTCACACATCACTAATTCCAGTTCACCAGTTTTATTAGTCAGGCTTCTGGCATTAGTATACATACATTTGAGAGGTTTATGTATATTTTTTATCCTACATCTTTCCTTCTGAACTGTTCTAGTCCCTCCTTCCATTCCTCCCCCAGTCCCACTACCTTGCCCCCGGTCTCTATCTGCACTATCTTCCCCTCCTATAACGTAATTACCCTCCCCCCCAGTCCCTAGTTTAAACACTCCTCCAACCTTCTAGCCATCTTTCTCCCCAGCACAGCTGCCCCTTCCCCATTGAGGTGCAGCCCGTCCCTACGATAGAGCCTGTAGCCGATAGAAAAATCGGCCCAGTTCTCCGGGAACCCAAACCCCTCCTTCCTACACCAGTTCTTGAGCCACTTGGTAATCTCCCTAATCTCCCATTGCCTTTCTTGTGTGGCTCGTGGTACAGGCAGTATTTCGGAAAATACTACCTTTGAGGTCCTTGCCCTCAGCTTTTGACCTAAATCCCTGAAATCATTTTTAAGGACTCTCCACCTACCTCTAACTTTGTCATTGGTCCCTAAATGGACCATGACCGCTGGATCTTCTCCAGCCCCTCCCAGTAATCTGTCAACCCGATCCGCGATGTGTCGAACTCTAGCGCCAGGAAGACAGCACACTGTTCGGCGATCACGGTCTTTGTGACAGATTTCCCTATCTGTTCCCCGAATAATGGAGTCTCCCACTACCAGCACCTGTCTGGCCTGCCCTGCTCTCCTGGTTCCCTGCTTACTGGAGCTGACATTCCCCAGACTGGCAGAGGAAGTGTCTGGCTGCAGCAGTGCCGTTCCCGGACTGACATCCCCCTCATCTGCCAAACGTGCAAACTTGTTGGGGTGTGTCAGATCAGGGCTAGCCTCCCTGGCACTCTTCCCTCTACCCCGCTTTCTAACTTTTACCCAGCTAGCTACCTCACTTTCCTCAGCCTCCTCTCTGTCACCCTCCCCCTCATCTACCCCAAAGAGTGCTTGCTCGGTGAGAAGCAAACTCTTTTGCAAATTATTAATGCCTCTCAGTAGCTTGGATAAGCGCAGCTGACATCCATCATACTACAAACTACCAAGCCCACATTCACACATCGACCAGACTAAGGTAACAAGGATATATAGTAACTGTACCTGGGTGGGACGCCACCTTGAGAAGTTACCGTACTGTACCTTCTGGTCTTCTATGTGTGTTATTTGAAAGACTGGTGATTTATGAGTACGCTGCTATAGAAAGTCAGTAACAACTGTGGACTGTGAATAGCTAAAGTTATCCATTCTGGATAGCGTGGATTAACGATTTCGCATGTGAAGACATGAACATAGTCTGAAGTCTGCTGGACATTAATTTATTGTTGCCATTTGAACACACTTTGCACTTTCCATTGCGGTATAGGAGGAACAATTTATGTTTAAATCCACCTACAGATTGCGGATTCTCTATGGTTGAATTTTACTATTGACACTATTTTAATATATCAATATTATTGCTGATTTTTCACTGCTGCCATTTACTGCTATTGTATTGTATAGTTCAGTGCTGCTATTTATTTATTCCATACGCTGCTGTGTTTATTTTTATTTTTAAATATATTTTAAATAAAACAACTAAATATTTTAATACCCCTATCTCGATTTTGGCTGCATATTTAGAGTGCCAGGTCTTTCTCTTTACTTTCTGAATACTTTTCTGTGGCTGGGTGGGCCACATAGACCTAGAGCACCTGTTCCATATTGTCTAGTTCTAGCGATCCACAGATACCTTATACATTTTCTGTGTTAATATGATAGGTCGAATAAACAACTTACGTTGATATGCTAATAAAGGGGGTAAAGCCCCCTCTATATAACCTGTGTGCATTAAAAATAAACTTCAGAGCATTCATTCAGTACATCATTGTTGTGTCTGTTATTCCCTACTGAGTGAAGCGCTCTCCTGACGTCAGAACAAGACTCAAACCAAGCCGATACTACAGGGTGGGCCATTTATATGGATACACCTTAATAAAATGGGAATGGTTGGTGATATTAACTTCCTGTTTGTGGAACATTAGTATATGTGAGGGGGGAATCTTTTCAAGATGGGTGGTGACCATGGCGGCCATTTTGAAGTCGGCCATTTTGAATCCAACTTTTGTTTTTTCAATAGGAAGAGGGTCATGTGACACATCAAACTTATTGGGAATTTCACAAGAAAAACAATGGTGTGCTTGGTTTTAACGTAACTTTATTCTTTCATGAGTTATTTACAAGTTTCTGACCACTTATAAAATGTGTTCAATGTGTTGCCCATTGTGTTGGATTGTCAATGCAACCCTCTTCTCCCACTCTTCACACACTGATAGCAACACCGCAGGAGAAATGCTAGCACAGGCTTCCAGTATCCCTAATTTCAGGTGCTGCACATCTTGTATCTTCACAGCATAGACAATTGCCTTTAGATGACCCCAAAGATAAAAGTCTAAGGGGGTCAGATCGGGAGACCTTGGGGGCCATTCAACTGGCCCACGACGACCAATCCACTTTCCAGGAAACTGTTCATCTAGGAATGCTCGGACCTGACACCCATAATGTGGTGGTGCACCATCTTGCTGGAAAAACTCAGGGAACGTGCCAGCTTCAGTGAATAAAGAGGGAAACACATCATCATGTAGCAATTTTGCATATCCATTGGCCTTGAGGTTTCCATTGAAGAAGAATGGCCCCACTATCTTTGTACCCCATATACCACACCATACCATCAATTATTTTGTTCCAACAGTCTTGGAGGGATCTATCCAATGTGGGTTAGTGTCAGACTAATAGCGGTGGTTTTGTTTGTTAACTTTACCATTCACATAAAAGTTTGCCTCATCACTGAACAAAATCTTCTGCATAAACTGAGGGTCCTGTTCCAATTTTTGTTTTGCCCATTCTGCAAATTCAGTGCGCCGATCTGGGTCATCCTCGTTGAGATGCTGCAGTAGCTGGAGTTTGTAAGGGTGCCATTTGTGAGTAGCTAATATCCGCCAAAGGGATGTTCGACTAATGCCACTCTCCAGTGACATGCGGCGAGTGCTATGCTGTGGGCTCTTGGTGAATGAAGCTAGGACAGCCACTGATGTTTCTTCATTAGAGACAGATTTCATGCGTCCACATTTTGGCAAATCCAACACTGAACCAGTTTCACGAAACTTAGCAAGCAGTTTGCTAACTGTAGCATGGGAGATGGGTGGTCTCGTAGGGTGTCTTGCATTGAAATCTGCTGCAATGACCCGGTTACTGCGTTCACCAGACATCAACACAATTTCTATCCGCTCCTCACGTGTTAACCTCGGCGACATGTCAATGGCTGCAAACAAAGAGAAACTTGTAAATAGCTCATGAAAGAATAAAGTTACGTTAAAACCAAGCACACCATTGTTTTTCGTGTGAAATTCCCAATAAGTTTGATGTGTCACATGACCCTCTTCCTATTGAAAAAACAAAAGTTGGATTCAAAATGGCCTACTTCAAAATGGCTGCCATGGTCATCACCCATCTTGAAAAGTTTCCCCCCTCACATATACTAATGTGCCACAAACAGGAAGTTAATATCACCAACCATTCCCATTTTATTAAGGTGTATCCATATAAATGGCCCACCCTGTAGAAGTTTGGTGCCAGGGGTACCAAGCGGGACGTTAGATTTCCTATCAGTTTGGAGGCTCGTGTCCGGGATCGAGAAGGTCATCCTCGGGTCCGGTGAGAAAGGCATCTGTTATTGTCCTCTGGCCGATCCGAGGACCACGTCTCGATCTAGTAAGTAGAACCTACAACTTCTAGTATAATTACTGTATCAGGTATACAGGGAACAGACTCCGGGAGTCTGGGGGAGGATCACTCAGAGAAAATATAGTGCGCACTAGATAATATTGTCTCAAGGAGACAAAGACGGAGCTTGGTTTGACTCTTTTTAAAGTTGTTTTAAAGTTGTTTTAAAGTATAAGAATATTAGAGTTGAGATAAGGATACTGATGTCCGGGTGGTAAGTGTACGGACTGAAGTTCACTATTTGCATAGAGTTTTAAGGACATTGCATTGTTGTTTTACTGTGTTGCGGAGGTCTGCAATCCGTTAACCCGGGGATAGGTGAACGCAAGCGGCAGACCAAAGCAACAAATTATATATTTGATGAAACTCTCTGATATTTTGTGATCAGACCTGAGTCCTTTGCCTAGTTGACAGGATTAATTTGTCGGAGCCTTAACGGTTCAGTACAGCCAGTCCTAGGAAAGTAGCATCATTAAAATATCAGACGGAATGGGGGCACAAGGGTCTAAAACAGATTATCCCAAACCTGAGACGGGAGAAACATGCAAAGTTTATGTTGCACAGTGTAGTCCCACAAATTACTTCCTAGTTAACCCATGGGTGGATAACTTAGCTTACCCAGGGATGGCGATAATAGCCCGTACCACATGGATATGATAAAGGGTCTTTGTCTGGGAGACAAAGAAGGATGGCCACATTTTGACCATGAACCGTCCTGGGATATGGATTACATGATACAAGGGGGGGGGGGGGAACAGTGGTTGGAGATAGCCCCACACTGGTATAATGTAGAATCAAATAAGAAGAAAGGGAAAACTAATAAAACCCCAAAGGATGATAGTCAGTTACATAAAATGGAGAAAAGAAGAGAATTAAAAGACGTGCCTAAGAAGCCAAACCCACCACCTTACACTGTCCCGTCCGCCCCTGCACCCCATCTCACACTAAACCCTGTACACATATGTCTAAGTATGCAGGAGATACAGGACGAAGATATAGGTGCTACATTTACGCAGGTCCATGACGACTTAGAGAAAACAAAATACAGTCTAAAACAACAGAAAGCTGCAGAACAATATAAGTACAATACACGCAGCAAGGGAATAGAAGCCAAAGAAGAACAGGTAGAACTCAGTGCACCCTTCATAACAATAGGAGAACACTTAATGAAGAAACCCATGGACATCGAGGACCTTAATAAAATTATCAAACACTGCCCCAAACCCACAGTGGCTCCTTTAGGAACCATCACCTATCTTAAAAAGGCTTGTAAGGGCAGAAATTGTACACAAAAAGATTTAAGGCTCATAATAGACGGCATCATAGGGACACACACTGCTTGGGATTGGGATGAAGTCGCATCCATTTCTACACTAGTAGATGGAACTGTTGATGACAGCTGGTACATATGCAATACAGAAGAAGGAATGAAGAGGATTTGGACACAAGTTGAGGATCATATGAATAAGGTATTCAAACAAAAATCATCTTTGCCTATTGCTGTAGCTTGTAAACAAAAACCCACAGAGTCTGTTACTGAGTTTTGGAAGAGATTCATGGACTGTTGGAGACTGGAGGCGGGACTCTCTACCCTCCAGAACGACAGCCTGATTAACAATCTGTCTGACAAATTAACCCTTCCAGTGAAAGAAGGTGTATCCTCATGGACCTCAGATGATACTGTCACCTTCGAAAAACACCTTTATGAAAAGAAATCAGCAGGATGTTTTGAAGTGAGGAAAATCACACCCACACATGCCTATGCCAACAACAGGGGAGGGGGCAGGGGAAGGAGAAGAGGAGGACATACTAGTTACAACCAGAACAAACAGTGGCAACAAGGACACCCACAAGATCAAATACCTAATAACTGTTGTTATAACTGTGGAAAAGAAGGACACTGGGCAAGACAGTGTACACAACCCAAGAGGAACCGGGGTAGACAGGGTCAGGGTCAGGTACCAAGCACCAATACACAGCCTTTTAACCACCCTCAACAAAGATCACAACAGACAGGCCAACAACCAAGATTCCCCATTGACTGGAATCAGCAACAACAATCATACTGATGCTGCCCGGAGGGAGGTACCCCGATTTTCACACAGGTCACCACACACTGGAAAGATACACCTGTTATTCTACTGAGAGTGGGAGGAAGAAGAGTAGGTTTTATGGTAGATAGCGGTGCAACTTCAAGTGTGTTAAGTAAAGATTTATACAAGGGACAATTGAGAAAATCTGAGCCCTCTATGGGGATTAATGGGGTTTTGACAAAAACTTTCAAAACTGACTCACTACAACTTGAGACCATGGACTCGCATTATACCAGATTGCCCAGTCAGCCTGTTAGGGAGAGATTTGTTCATTAAGCTTGACTTACAAGTGTCAGCGAAAAATCAGGGCATAAGAGTACACTCAGATCTCATTCCAATCTCTACACCAGTGCCACTGATTCTTGTAAACATACAGGACCACCTAGAACTCAACAACATTAACCCTGCATTATGGTCTTCAAATGAATATGACACGGGGCTCATAGAATGCACACCTTACAAGGCTACTGTCAAATCAGGTGTCATCTCAGTGTTCCAGAAACAGTACCCGTTGTCCACAGAGAAAATTGAGGGCTTGAGGCCAATGATCGAAGAATTTTTAAACAAAGGTATCCTGGAAGAGGTGATTTCACCCTTCAGCACTCCCATAAATCCTGTGGCAAAAGCAGATGGTTCAATTCGCTTTGTGCAGGATTTAAGGGAAATCAACAACATCATTGTGCCTATAGCCCCTATTGTACTCAGTTATTATCTGCCATCCCAGCAGACGCTGTTTGGTTCAGTGTGATAGATCTAAAAAATGCATTCTTTTCTATCCCAGTTGACAAGAAGACCAGACTACTTTTTGCTTTTTCCTTCGAGGGGCGACAACTAACCTGGGCAAGAATGCCACAGGGATATGCTGATTCACCTGTAGTGTTCAGCATCGTCCTCCAAATGACTTTAAAACCATGGCACCCCCCCCCCCCAAGGTTCCGTGTTGTTGCAATACGTGGATGATTTACTGTTGTACAGTATGTCAGTGGAGGCCAACATTGAGGATGGTATATCACTGTTACAATGGTTGTTTGAATGTGGACACAAAGTGTCATTAGGGAAAATGCAATGGTGTAAACAGCAAGTCGAATACTTGGGGTTTGTCCTCACAAAGGGGGAAAGAAGGATCAGTCCAGGGAGAGTCCAGTCTGTAGCGGGCCTGGTCACCCTGCTCTCCAAGAAGCAAATGCTATCCTTCCTTGGAATGATAAACTACTGCAGACAATGGATCCCAGACTGTTCCTACTATGACAATATCTTGAGGCAGGCAACACTGCAGGACAAACCTGATTTAATAAGATGGTCTTCAGAAATGTACAATGTATTTGATTTTTTGAAATGTTCATTAATGTCAAGTCCAGGATTGGGCCTCCCTGACTACAAACTGCCCTTCCACATGTTTGCACGACAAAATTGTAAAACCATGGCGGGCGTACTGACACAAGAACATGGAGGCAAGTTGCGCCCATGTGCATTTTTCTCGAAGGTAATGCCCACCTCTGTCCAAGGGATGCCGGCATATCTGCGTTCTCTTGCAGCCTGTGCTATGATGGTAGAGTTGACAACTCCTTTCACAATGGGACATTACACCATTTTGCACACCACACATGATGTTGTAGGCCTACTCAACGGCATCCACACACAACATATGTCTGCACAAAGGCTTTCAGGATATGAGGTAATACTGCTCAGTGACCCTTCACTCGAGATCAAGTATGCTTCCCACACCTCAGGTCCAGCACCAATACAGAATGCTCTCTTAGGCCTTAAAGGACAGGAAGATTGCCTCGCAGATACACATGATTGCTTACAGGTCTTGGAACACGAAACTTCTCCAAGACATGATTTGTCATCCACACCCATTGTAGGTGCTCCAGAGGTTTTTGTAGACAGCTCATGCACCAGACCAAATGACACCAGATACTGTACAGGCTACGCCATTGTCATGCTCCCAGATGTTGTACTAGAGGCAAAGCTCATAAAGTTTCAGTCTGCACAGGCAGCTGAACTCATTGCCCTTACCAGGGCATGCATTCTACATGCTGAAAAACCTGTCACCATCTATACTGACAGTAGATACGCACATGGTGTAGTTTGGGATCACGGAATGATTTGGCATAGGAGAGGTTTCACTGCAGCAGATGGTAAACGCATCTCACACTCAAAGTTGGTCGCAGATCTACTTGAAGCCATCAGATTGCCTTCACAATTAGCAATTGTCCATTGCAAGGCACACACCAATGGTAAGGATCATATCTCACAGGGCAATGCGCTGGCAGATAGGGAGGCGAAACGAGTGGCAAAATGCAACCCCACAGGTCCATGTAACCATTGGGAGATGCCATGTTTGGCACCTCCAACCCCTGAGATGTCACAAATGCTTACTGATCTTCAAAGATACGCCACTGAACAGGAACGGCAAGACTGGTGTTATCAAGTATTGCAGAAAAATCCTAAGACAGGATTACTCTGCAAAGAGGGGAAGCCATGCATCCCCCAACACAGTGCTTCCATCTTTATAGCACATTTCCATGGAGTAGGACATAACAGCATACTGACAACTCAGTCATTGTTGAGTCAAAATTTTTACATTACTGACATCAAAAAGTTAGTAACAGAATATGTACACAGGTGCATTACATTTTTGAGGAACAACCCCAACAACCCCTTGAAGGTAGTCCATCAATAGAGATGGCCCGAATAGTTCGCCGGCAAATAGTTCCCGACGAACATAGCTTGTTCGCGTTCGCCGCGGCGGGCGAACATATGCGATGTTCGGTCCGCCCCCTATACATCATCATTGAGTAAACTTTGACCCTGTACCTCACAGTCAGCAGACACATTCCAGCCAATCAGCAGCAGACCCTCCCTCCCAGACCCTCCCACCTACTGGACAGCATCAATTTTAGATTCCTTCGGAATCTGCATTCTCAGTGAGAGGAGGGACAGTGCTGCTGCTGATTCAATAGGGAAAGCATTAGCTAGGGCATTGTTCTGTGTCCACAGACGCATCTGCTGTAAGGACAGCATCCCGACAGCACCCCAAAAAGCCCTTTTCAGGGCTGGTACATCAGTCTGCTTTTTTTTAATTTTTATATATATACATATATTGCAGTTGCCTGCCCGTGTGTGAGAGGAGGGACAGTGCTGCTGCTGAATCAATAGGGAAAGCGTTAGCTAGGGCAGTGTTCTGTGTCCACAGACTCATCTGCTGTAAGGACAGCATCCTGACAGCACCCCAAAAAGCCCTTTTCAGGGCTGGTACATCAGTCTGCTTTTTTTTATTTTATTTTATATATATATATATATATATATATATTGCAGTTGCCTGCCCGTGTGTGAGAGGCTGCAGGCTCAGTGACAGACAGTACTGTGTGCACACCATTCATACAGGGTGTGACAGAAAATACCTCGCAGATAATAAAAATTCTATTTAATATTTTTCTGTGATCTAATCCCATTTGCAAGCCCGTGTCTGTCAGGCCCACACAGACTGTATTGTGGCCACTGGCTAATGGCTAGACCTCCACTTATAAAGTTACAGGGTGTCACTCACTCACAAATACCTCGCAGATAAAAAAAATTCTATTTAATATTTTTCTGTGATCTAATCCCATTTGCAAGCCTGTGTGTGTCAGGCCCACACAGACTGTATTGTGACCACTGGCTAGTGGCTAGACCTCCACTTATACCATTACAGGGTGTCATTTACTCAAAAATACCTCACAGATAAATAAAAATTCTATTTAATTTTTTTCTGTGATCTAATCCCATTTGCAAGCCCGTGTGTGTCAGGCCCACACAGACTGTATTGTGTCCGCTGGCTAGTGGCTAGACTTCCACTTATACCGTTACAGGGTGTCACTCACTTACAAATACCTCGCAGATAAATAAAAATTCTATTTAATTTTTTTCTGTGATCTAATCCCATTTGCAAGCCAGTGTGTGTCAGGCCCACACAGACTGTATTGTGTCCACTGGCTAGTGGCTAGACTTCCACTTATACCGTTACAGGGTGTCACTCACTCACAAATACCTCGCAGATAAATAAAAATTCTATTGAATTTTTTTCTGTGATCTAATCCCATTTGCAAGCTCGTGTGTGTCAGGCCCACACAGACTGTATCGTTACAACTGGCCAGTGGCTAGACCTCCACTTATACCGTTACAGGGTGTCACTCACTCACAAATACCTCGCAGATAAAAAAAAATTATATTTAATATTTTTCTGTGATATAATCACAGTTGCAAACCAGTGTGTGTCAGGCCCACACAGACTGTACTGTGCCCACTGCCCACCACTTATATAGGGTGGCACAGTACCTTGCACGCATAGTAACACTTATCTAATAAAAAATGACAGGCAGAGGCAGGCCACGCCGCAGGGGCCGTCGTGTTCGTGGTGCGGTGATTTCCACTGGCCCTGGAATAATGCCCAGTATTCAGAGGCAACGTACCCTGAACCCAAAAAATTCTGAGAAAATAGTTGACTGGCTTACACAGGACACCCAATCTTCAACAGCTTCCGCTAAGAACCTTGACGCACCAGCCTCCTCCAGCTCAGCTTTGGTCACCTGCTCTCAAGTTACCAATCTCCCGCCCGCCGCCACCACCACCACTACCACCACAGCCACCACAGCCGCTTCACTTGATCCCTCAGAGGAGTTATTTACACATCATTTAGATGAAATTAGTGATGCGCAACCATTATTGCCAGAGGATGGAGATAACAGGGATATGTCTCAGTCAGGCAGCATTACACACATGGACGTACAGTGTGATGATAATGATGATGTTGTACCCGCTGCTGCTTCCTTTGCTCAGGTGTCAGATACAAGTAAAGTGGTTGATGATGATGATGTGTCCGTGGATGCCACGTGGGTGCCTGCTCGAAGAGAAGAAGAAGAGGGGGAAAGTTCAGAAGGGGAGACAGAGAGAAGGAGGAGACGAGTTGGAAGCAGGGGGAGGTCGTCGCAAGGAGCTAGTGGCACAGTCAGACAGCATGTATCGGCACCCGGGGTCAGCCAGACAGCACGGCAATCAACACATGCTGCTGCCACCACCAGAATGCCGTCATTGCAAAGCTCAGCAGTGTGGCATTTTTTTTGTGTGTCTGCCTCTGACAACAGCGATGCCATTTGCAACCTGTGCCAAAAGAAACTGAGTCGTGGGAAATCCAACACCCACCTAGGTACAACTGCTTTGCGAAGACACATGATCGCACATCACAAACGCCTATGGGATCAACACATGATGACGAGTAGAAGCAGCACACAAGCTCAAAGCCACCATCCTCCTCCTGGTCCAGCATCTTCAGCCACGTCAACCACTGCTGTCCTCCTTGCCCCCTCTCAACCACCCGCCACTCCGCCTCTCACCTTCAGCAGTTCCATCTCATCTGCCCACAGTCAGGTGTCTGTAAAGGAAATGTTTGAGCGTAGGAAGCCAATGTCCCAGAGTCACTGCCTTTCCCGGCGTCTGACAGCTGGCTTGACGGAACTCTTAGCCTGCCAGCTTTTACCATACCAGCTGGTGGAGTCTGAGGCCTTCAAAAAATTTGTTGCTATTGGGACACCACAGTGGAAGGCAATCCCAAACCTCTACTTATTGATTGAAAAGGAAGTCATGGAATCTCTGGCATACAGTGTTGGGGCAAGGGTCCATCTGACCACTGATACCTGGTCTTCAAAGCACGGTCAGGGCAGGTATATCACCTACACTGCGCATTGGGTCAACCTGCTGACGGCTGACAAGCATGGAATGCGTGTCTCTGCAGCGGAGTTGGTGACACCGCCACATCTTGCAGGCAGGCCTACTGCCACCTCCTCTACTCCTCCTAGTCCATTCTCTTCCATAACCTCCTCGGCTGAGTCCTCTTCTGCTGCGGCGTCTGGCTGCACATCAACTGAATCCCCCCAGCTCCCCAGGGGCTATTCCACATCCCGGATACGACAGTGTCACGCTGTCTTGGGGTTGACTTGCCTGAAAGCAGAGAGCCACACCGGACCAGCACTCTTGTCCGCCCTGAACGTACAGGTGGATCAATGGCTGACCCCGCACCAACTGGAGATCGGCAAAGTGGTGTGTGACAATAGAAGCAATTTGTTGGCGGCTTTGAATTTGGGCAAGTTGTCACATGTGCCGTGCATGGCACATGTGTTGAATCTCATCGTACAACGCTTTGTGTTTAAGTACCCAGGCTTACAGGACGTCCTCAAGCAGGCCAGGAAGGTGTGTGGCCATTTCAGGCGTTCCTACACGGCCATGGCGCACTTTTTAGACATTCAGCGCCAAAACAACATGCCAGTGAGGCGCTTGATTTGCGACAGCCCGACACGTTGGAATTCAACACTCCTAATGTTCGACCGCCTGCTCCAACAAGAAAAAGCCATCAACGAGTATTTGTATGACCGGGGTGCTAGGACAGCCTCTGCGGAGCTGGGAATTTTTTTGCCACATTACTGGACGCTCATGCGCAATGCCTGTAGGCTCATGCGTCCTTTTGAGGAGGTGACAAACCTAGTCAGTCGCACCGAAGGCACCATCAGCGACCTCATCCCATTTGTTTTCTTCCTGGAGCGTGCCCTGCGAAGAGTGCTGGATCAGGCTGTAGATGAGCGTGAAGAGGAAGAGTTGTGGTCACCATCACCACCAGAAACAGCCTTGTCCTCATCGCTTGCCGGACCTGCGGCAACGCTGGAAGAGGAGTGTGAGGAAGAGGAGTCAGAGGAGTCAGACGAGGAATGTGGCTTTGAGGAGGAGGAAGACCAACCACAGCAGGCATCCCAGGGTGCTCGTTGTTGTCACCTATCTGGGACCCGTGGTGTTGTACGTGGCTGGGGTGAAGAACAGACCGTTAATGATATCAGTGAGGACGAGGAACGGGAAATGAGTAGCTCGGCATCCAACCTTGTGCAAATGGGGTCTTTCATGCTGTCATGTCTGTTGAGGGACCCTCGTATAAAAAGGATGAAGGAGAACGACCTGTACTGGGTGGCCACGCTACTAGACCCCCGGTATAAGCAGAAAGTGGCGGAAATGTTACCAACTTACCGAAAGTCAGAAAGGATGCAGCAGTTCAAAACTAAACTAAAAAATATGCTTTACACAGCTTATAAGGGGGATGTCACAGCACAACGGGAATCTAACAGGGGAAGAGGTGAAAGTAATCCTCCTCCTACCACGACCACGGCGGCAAGGACAGGACGCTTTACAGATGTGTTGTTGATGGAAGACATGCAGAGCTTTTTCAGTCCTACACATCACCACAGCCCTTCGGGATCCAGCCTTAGAGAACGACTCGACCGACAGGTAGCAGACTACCTCGCCTTAACTGCAGATATCGACACTCTGAGGAGCGATGAACCCCTTGACTACTGGGTGTGCAGGCTTGACCTGTGGCCTGAGCTATCCCAGTTTGCGATAGAACTTCTGGCCTGCCCCGCTTCAAGTGTCCTGTCAGAAAGGACCTTCAGTGCAGCAGGAGGCATTGTCACTGACAAAAGAAGTCGCCTCGGTCAAAAAAGTGTTGATTACCTCACCTTCATTAAGATGAATGTGGCATGGATCCCGAAGGGACTGACAGTGGGGGATACGTTTGACTAACAAAGGGCCTGATGACATGCCTTGGCCTCAAAATGGTCCCCACGCTGCTGTATTTAATGTCTGCATAACAGATGACTTTCGTGAATTCTCCGCCACCAACTAGGGTTCAAGCCGCAATGTTTTAGTCACCTTTCTGCCTTGAAAACATCATCAATTTTTTCGGCCGCTGCTACAACAGCGGCTGCAACAATAACATTATTTTTGATACATGCCTAATTTTTCTGGCCTCTGGTGCTGCACTGTGGCTGCAAAAACAAGACAAAAAAAAAGGCACATACAAGTGTCAATTCCCCTTCGTGATCGTTACCTTGTTGTGGTGAAGGGGCTTGCATATCACAATGAAGCAATCATCACCTCTATGAGTGTGTTGGCAATGTTGCCACACCCCAGATGATAAGGCCGTTGCTTCATTATGATCAGACCAAAAGTGATCGGCTGGATAATTTTTCATAGAAAAAACATACATTTTTTTATATTTTTTTTTTAAATTGTATGGGTGGGTTTTTATTACATAAAATAAAAAAATCATAATAAAGTTTCTTAATAGTTTATTAGAAATAATGCAGACAATTTAAAAAAATCCCCATCAATTCCAATACAAAGCAAGTACAAAGCTCAGAAGTAAATTATTCCAGGATGTCGTAATGGTTCGTTAATTCGACAATGGTTAATCAATTCGACACAAGTCCCTGGATAGGGGACGTAATAGGGATTAAACTGATAGGAATAGTACTAGTTAAGACACCAGTCATATAGGGTGTCACAGCACATTGCTCCGTGCACGCGCAGTGCCCCAACTTGGGAGTAAGAGGAACGACCAAGCTGCTTTTTCCATCTCCCGGTTCCTAAAATCAATTCATTTTGGTGTATCAGAGTTTGGTCTGTCACTGTGAAGGCAGTCGAAGGTACCCGGCCTAAATTTTTTTTCACAAAAGGCAATCACACCCTGATATGGGACGTAACAGGGATTAAACTGATGAGAATAGTACTACAGAAAATAGCACTCATATAGGGTGTGACAGTAAATTGCAGGGCGCAGACGCAGTGACCGTGGCATGGATTCAAACAAACAGGAGGGAGCCAGCATTTTTTTAACCATCTCCCCGTTCGAAAAATCTATTTAATAAATTGACTCATATAGGGTGTCACAGCACAATGCTCCGTGGTGTCTTAACTAGTACTATTCCTATCAATTTAATCCCTGTTACGTCCCCTAACCGGGGACGTGTGTCGAATTGATTAACCATTGTCGAATTAACGAACCATTACGACATCCTGGAATAATTCAGTTCTGAGCTTTGTACTTGCTTTGTATTAGAATTGATGGGGATTTTTTTAATTGTCTGCATTATTTCTAATAAACTATTAAGAGACTTTATTATGATTTTTTTATTTTATGTATTAAAAACCCACCCATACAACTTTAAAAAAAATATATAAAAAAAATTATGTTTTTTCTATGAAAAATTATCCAGCCGATCGCTTTTGGTCTGATCATAATGAAGCAACGGCCTTATCATCTGGGGTGTGGCAACATTGCCAACACACTCATAGAGGTGATGATTGCTTCATTGTGATATGCAAGCCCCTTCACCACAACAAGGTAACGATCACGATTTTTTTTGTTTTGTTTTTGCAGCCACAGTGCAGCACCAGAGGCCAGAAAAATTAGGCATGTACACATGCCTGAAAAACAATGTTATTGTTGCAGCCACTGTTGTAGCAGTGGCTGGAAAAATTGATGTTTTCAAGGCAGAAAGGTAACTAAAACATTGCGGCTTGAACTCTTGGTGGCGGAGAATTCACGAAAGTCATCTGGTATGCAGACATTAAATACAGCAGTGTGGGGACCATTTTGAGGCCAAGGCATGTCATGTTAGTCAAACGTATCCCCCACTGTCAGTCCCTTCGCGATCCATGCCTCATTCATCTTAATGAAGGTGAGGTAATCAACACTTTTTTGACCGAGGCGACTTCTTTTGTCAGTAACAATGCCTCCTGCTGCACTGAAGGTCATTTTTGACAGAACACTTGAAGCGGGGCAGGCCAGAAGTTCTATCGCAAACTGGGATAGCTCAGGCCACAGGTCAAGCCTGCACACCCAGTAGTCAAGGGGTTCATCGCTCCTCAGAGTGTCGATATCTGCAGTTAAGGCGAGGTAGTCTGCTACCTGTCGGTCGAGTCGTTCTCTAAGGCTGGATCCCGAAGGGCTGTGGCGATGTGTAGGACTGAAAAAGCTCTGCATGTCTTCCATCAACAACAAATCTGTAAAGCGTCCTGTCCTTGCCGCCGTGGTCGTGGTAGGAGGAGGATTACTTTCACCTCTTCCCCTGTTAGATTCCCGTTGTGCTGTGACATCCCCCTTATAAGCTGTGTAAAGCATATTTTTTAGTTTAGTTTTGAACTGCTGCATCCTTTCTGACTTTCGGTAAGTTGGTAACATTTCCGCCACTTTCTGCTTATACCGGGGGTCTAGTAGCGTGGCCACCCAGTACAGGTCGTTCTCCTTCATCCTTTTTATATGAGGGTCCTTCAACAGACATGACAGCATGAAAGACCCCATTTGCACAAGGTTGGATGCCGAGCTACTCATTTCCCGTTCCTCGTCCTCACTGATATCATTGACGGTCTGTTCTTCACCCCAGCCACGTACAACACCACGGGTCCCAGATAGGTGACAACAACGAGCACCCTGGGATGCCTTCTGTGGTTGGTCTTCCTCCTCCTCAAAGCCACATTCCTCCTCTGACTCCTCTTCCTTACACTCCTCTTCCAGCGTTGCCGCAGGTCCAGCAAGCGATGATGATGGTGACCACAACTCTTCCTCTTCACGCTCATCTACAGCCTGATCCAGCACTCTTCGCTGGACACGCTCCAGGAAGAAAACAAATGGGATGAGGTCGCTGATGGTGCCTTCGGTGCGACTGACTAGGTTTGTCACCTCCTCAAAAGGATGCATGAGCCTACAGGCATTGCGCATGAGTGTCCAGTAACGTGGCAAAAAATTTCCCAGCTCCGCAGAGGCTGTCCTAGCACCCCGGTCATACAAATACTCGTTGACTGCTTTTTCTTGTTGGAGCAGGCGGTCGAACATTAGGAGTGTTGAATTCCAACTTGTTGGGCTGTCGCAAATCAAGCGCCTCACTGGCATGTTGTTTCGGCGCTGAATGTCTGAAAAGTGCGCCATGGCCGTGTAGGAACGCCTGAAATGGCCACACACCTTCCTGGCCTGCTTGAGGACGTCCTGTAAGCCTGGGTACTTAGACACAAAGCGTTGTACGATGAGATTTAACACGCGTGCCATGCACGGCACATGTGACAACTTGCCCAAATTCAATGCCTCCAACAAATTGCTTCTATTGTCACACACCACTATGCCGATGTCCAGTTGGTGCGGGGTCAGCCACTGATCCACCTGTACGTTCAGGGCGGACAGGAGTGCTGGTCCGGTGTGGCTCTCTGCTTTCAGGCAAGTCAACCCCAAGACAGCGTGACACTGTCGTATCCGGGATGTGGAATAGCCCCTGGGGAGCTGGGGGGATTCAGTTGATGTGCAGCCAGACGCCGCAGCAGAAGAGGACTCAGCCGAGGAGGTTATGGAAGAGGATGGAGTAGGAGGAGTAGAGGAGGTGGCAGTAGGTCTGCCTACAAGTCGTGGCGGTGTCACCAACTCCGCTGCAGAGCCACGCATTCCATGCTTGTCAGCCGTCAGCAGGTTGACCCAATGCGCAGTGTAGGTAATATACCTGCCCTGACCGTGCTTTGAAGACCAGGTATCAGTGGTCAGATGGACCCTTGCCCCAACACTGTATGCCAGAGATGCCATGACTTCCTTTTCAATCACTGAGTAGAGGTTTGGGATTGCCTTTTTTGAAAAAAAAATTCGTCCGGGTACCTTCCACTGTGGTGTCCCAATAGCGACAATTTTTTTGAAGGCCTCAGACTCCACCAGCTGGTATGGTAAAAGCTGGCGGGCTAAGAGTTCCGTCAAGCCATCAGTCAGACGCCGGGCAAGGGGGTGACTCTGGGACATTGGCTATCTACGCTCAAACATTTCCTTTACAGACACCTGACTGTGGGCAGATGAGATGGAACTGCTGAAGGTGAGAGGCGGAGTGGCGGGTGGTTGAGAGGGGGGAGGGAGGACAGCAGTGGTTGACGTGGCTGAAGATGCTGGACCAGGAGGAGGATGGTGGCTTTGAGCTTGTGTGCTGCTTCTACTCGTCATCATGTGTTGATCTCATAGACGTTTGTGATGTGCGATCATGTGCCTTCGCAAAGCAGTTGTACCTAGGTGGGTGTTGGATTTTCCACCCAGATTTTCTTTTGGCACAGGTTGCAAATGGCATCGCTGTTGTCAGAGACAGACACACAAAAAAAATGCCACACTGCTGAGCTTTGCAATGACGGCCATCTGGTGGTGGCAGCAGCATGTGTTGATTGGTGTGCTGTCTGGCTGACCCCGGGTGCCGATACATGCTGTCTGACTGTGCCACTAGCTCCTTGCGACGACCTCCCCCTGCTTCCAACTCGTCTCCTCCTTCTCTCTGTCTCCCCTTCTTAACTTTCCCCCTCTTCTTCTTCTCTTCAAGCGGGCACCCACGTGGCATCCATGGACACATCGTCATCATCAACCGCTTCACTTGTATCTGACACCTCAGCAAAGGAAGCAGCAGCGGGCACAACATCATCATCATCATCATCATCACACTGTACGTCCATGTGTGTAATGCTGCCTGACTGAGACATATCCCTGTTATTTACATCCTCTGGCACTAATGGTTGCGCATCACTAATTTCATCCAACTGATGTGTAAATAACTCCTCTGAGGGATCAAGTGAAGTGGCTGTGGTGGCTGTGGTGGTAGTGGTGGTGGTGGCGGCGGGCGGGAGAGTGGTGACCAAAGCTGAGCTGGAGGAGGATGGTGCGTCAAGGTTCTTAGCGGAAGCTGTTGAAGATTGGGTGTCCTGTGTAAGCCAGTCAACTATTTTCTCCGAATTTTTTGGGTTCAGGGTACGTGGCCTCTGAACACTGGGCATTATTCCAGGGCCAGTGGAAATCACAGCACCACGAACACGACGGCCCCTGCGGTGTGGCCTGCCTCTGCCTGACATTTGTTATTAGTTAAGTGTTACTATGCGTGCAAGGTACTGTGCCACCCTATATGAGTGGTGGGCAGTGGGCACATTACAATCTGTGTGGGCCTGGCTGACACACACAGGCTTGCTGAGGTGATTTGATCACAGTTAAATTTTTAATAGAATTTTTTTTTCTGAAAGGTATTTGGGCGAATGACACCCTGTAACGGTATGAGTGCAGGCAGAACCAGCCACTAACCAGTGGACACAATACAGTATGTAAATATAAAGAAATGTCGCACTAGAGTGAGGTGGAGATCCAACAGAGGTGCTCCCACTGACAGACAACACCCAGTCTGAAATAATAGAACAAGTATAAAGTAGAAGTGGGGCACTCTCTTAAGTAAAGGGATCTTTATTGTACAGCAGTAGTATATATATAAAATGACATTTATTACAACAGCGAATAAAAGCAAAGTAAAAGCAAAGTATCAGTCTTACAATAGTATAAAAATTGTGTTAAAAATGAATTAAATAGTAATCAATATAAATATGGATCCCAGATAAATATAAAATAAATAGATTATTGCATAATGATTCCCCTCTCCAGAGGATATGGATTCATAAAGATATTTACATGGACGTAGTAAATTTCAATATCAAGCCTGCAGGCAAATGAAAAAATAGTCCATTGATATAACCAGTCTTCTATAACCTTCAGTCAGTGACTGTGCGGAAAGTTCTCCTATTGGGAATAATAGCAGGTTGCAGTTCAATGTGTCTGCAACTTTATATCAACACATGTGCGTAATTATCCACAGTTCAAAGAAATGTAGCTATTCAAATAGTTGCGTTATATATTAGAAGAGCTACTAATACTTGCAGCGGCGTCCCGCTGTATTTGATAAAGCGATCGCTGTAGGATCAATGCAATCTTACCCGGCGGTCTTCTTGTCTGGACAATGAGCCCTCGACTCGGCACACTTTACTTATGAAATCCCGGTCTCAAGGGCTGTTGTTCAAGGATTTGAATTGTGGCGCCAATTGGATCTGTGTAATCCACGTGTTCTCGGCGTCTCCAGTATTGCAGTTAGATATAACAAATCCTTTTTTAGTATACGGCAGTGTCCAAGTCACCGGAGTTGCACGGTCCTTTCCTTCTTTAAGGGGGGATTCGCACCAGACGCGTTTCGGGGATTTAAAATATTGACCCCTTCCTCAGTGGTTAACCTCCCCCTTCCGTTCCCCTGCTTTTATAGTAATAGATGCACATGTGGAAAGCTGAACTGGAATATTAAGTTTTCAAGGATTGGGATCCAAATGCGTTATTTTCAACCTAAAACCGAACTTGTTAGTAAAAGTTGCATATCGGTTATAAAATATACAAATTATATAAAATCCTTATGTGCGGTCGGTCACCAACTTCTCTATGGTCGACCAATAGAAAAAACGCACCGGTATCGCGTGCGGTTTTAATGCGTTTCCGGTGCGTTTTCTCAAAAAATTCAATGTTACAATGATTCTATCCAATAGGTTCATTTAATAATCTCCAAGGATGGATCTAAGACCAAGACTTTAAAATATCTTAAAAGTTACCTAAAAATTTTTTTTGAAGGGCATAATTATGAACATAAAGATCCATATGCATTAGATCCATATATAAATAACATCAACAACATGAAAAAAGCTAATTATTCTTATTTTCCTTATAGTTTATTACTCGTTAGCCATAGTGGAATATTAGAGTGGAGGCAAAATGCAGAGAAAAAACTGGACCATTTTAAAATATAGTCCAGTTGATTGTCGGCAGATTGCGTCCACTCTATAGGAAACCAAACAGTTCAAAGTCTGCATTTAATCCTGATGGTTGTAAAGTATTCAATTCATAAATTCGTTTTGTTTCCAACCGTGACATTTTTTCTATATGGTTTCCACCTCTCCAATCTTTCTGTACCTTATCAATGGCTGTGAATCTTAACCCCGAAGGGTCTTGATTGTGTACTATTTTAAAGTGACATGATAATGAATGGGTTTCAAGACCCTTCTTTATATTGCTGATATGTTCTGCAATACGCTTTTTAAGTGTTCTCTTCGTTCTCCCTATATATTGAAGCCCACAAGGGCATTCAATCACATAGATCACATTTTCCGTACAGCAGGTGAGAAATTCCTCGATTTTATGGATCTGATTGTTTGCAAATGATTTTACCTCAATTGTTTTTTTGGGGAATGAAGTCAATTTACAATTATTACATCTCCCACAGCGGAAAAATCCTTGGATATTTGCCCAAGATTGGACCGTAGTAGTATTTATGGTCTTTTTTTGAATGGTGGGAGCTATTTTAATGTTTAAATTTGGGGCCTTAGTAAATACAATTTTTGGCTTAGACGGTATTATAGTATTTAATATTTTATCATTTTTCAACAGATGCCAATGTTTATGAATAATAGATCGGACCTTTCCAAAGCTTCCATTAAAAGGTAAAATTAAACGTAAACTGGAATCTGTAGTTTCAATTTTCGTCATTTCTTTCTCAACAAAAAATTCCTGCCTGTTCATCTCTTTCACTTTGTTAAAGGCAGCATCTAGGATTTCTGTGGGATATTTTTTATCTAAAAATTGATCAGTCATATTTTTAGCTTCTTTTTTGAAATCCTCATCTTGTGTACAGTTACGTTTTGCTCTCCTCAATTGGCCCTGTGGAATATTAATTAACCAATTGGGGAGATGACAGCTATTGAATAAAATGTAACTGTTACAGGCAGTGGGTTTGACAAAAGTCGTGCATTGTAATTTTCCGTCATGGTTAGAAATTTTTAAATCTAAAAATTCTAATGTACTTTTGCTAGTGTTTCCCGTAAAAGACAAATTCCACTTGTTGTTGTTAATGTCATCTAAAAAATGGTTCAAAGAATCCCCATCTTCCTGCCATATAAAAAATACATCATCGATGTATCGTTATTGAAATTTACTACGTCCATGTAAATATCTTTATGAATCCATATCCTCTGGAGAGGGGAATCATTATGCAATAATCTATTTATTTTATATTTATCTGGGATCCATATTTATATTGATTACTATTTAATTCATTTTTAACACAATTTTTATACTATTGTAAGACTGATACTTTGCTTTTACTTTGCTTTTATTCGCTGTTGTAATAAATGTCATTTTATATATATACTACTGCTGTACAATAAAGATCCCTTTACTTAAGAGAGTGCCCCACTTCTACTTTATACAATACAGTATGTGTGGGGGCCTGACACACACGGGCTTGCAAATGTGATTAGATCACAGTTAAATTTTAAATAGAATTTTTTTTTCTGAAATGTATTTGGGCGAATGACACCCTGTAACGGTATGAGTGCAGGCAGAAACAGCCACTAGCCAGTGGACACAATACAGTATGTGTGGGGGCCTGACACACACGGGTTTGCTGATGTGATTAGATCACAGTTAAATTTTAAATAGATTTTTATTTTTCTGAAAGGTATTTGGGCGAATGACACCCTGTAACGGTATGAGTGCAGGCAGAACCAGCCAATAGCCAGTGGACACAATACAATATGTGTGGGGGCTTGACACACACGGGCTTGCAAATGTGATTAGATCACAGTTAAATTTTAACCACTTAAGGACCACAGGTTTATGCCCCCTTAGTGACCAGGCCCTTTTTTACAAATCGGCACTCCACAATTTTAGCGGTTTATTGCTCGGTCATGCAACTTACCACCCAAATGAATTTTACCTCCTTTTCTTCTCACTAATAGAGCTTTCATTTGGTGGTATTTCATTGCTGCTGACATTTTTACTTTTTGTGTTATTAATCGAAATTTACAGATTTTTTTGCCAAAAAATGACATTTTTCATTTTCAGTTGTAAAATTTTGCAAGAAAAACGACATCCATATATACATTTTTCTCTGAATTTATGGTTCTACATGTCTTTGATAAAAAAAATGTTTGGGTAAAAAGAAATGGTTTGGGTAAAAGTTATAGCGTTTACAAACTATGGTACAAAAATGTGAATTTCCGCTTTTTGAAGCAGCTCTGACTTTCTGAGCACCTGTCATGTTTCCTGAGGTTCTACAATGCCCAGACAGTACAAACACCCCACAAATGACCCCATTTCGGAAAGTAGACACCCTAAGGTATTCGCTGATGGGCATAGTGAGTTCATAGAACTTTTTATTTTTTGTCACAAGTTAGCGGAAAATGATGATTTTTATTTATTTATTCTTACAAATTCTCATATTCCACTAACTTGTGACAAAAAATAAAAACTTCCATGAACTCACTATGCCCATCACGAAATACCTTGTGGTGTCTTCTTTCCAAAACGGGGTCACTTGCGGGGTAGTTATACTGCCCTGGCATTCTAGGGGCCCAAATGCGTGCGAAGTAGTTTGAAATCAAAATCTGTAAAAAATGGCCGGTGAAATCCGAAAGGTGCTCTTTGGAATGTGGGCCCCTTTGCCCACCTAGGCTGCAAAAAAGTGTCACACATGTGGTATTGCCATACTCAGGAGAAGTTGGGCAATGTTTTTTGGGGTGTCATTTTACATATACCCATGCTGGGTGAGAGAAATATCTTGGCAAAAGACAACTTTTCCCATTTTTTTTTTACAAAGTTGGCATTTGACCAAGATATTTATCTCACCCAGCATGGGTATATGTAAAATTACACCCCAAAACACATTGCCCAACTTCTCCTGAGTACGGCAATATCACATGTGTGACACTTTTTTACAGCCTAGGTGGGCAAAGGGGTCCACATTCCAAAGAGAACCTTTAGGATTTCACAGGTCATTTTTTACACATTTTGATTTCAAACTACTTACCACACATTAGGGCCCCTAGAATGCCAGGGCAGTATAACTACCCCACAAGTGACCCCATTTTATACCCATGCTGGGTGAGAGAAATATCTCGGCAAAAGACAACTTTTCCCATTTTTTTATACAAAGTTGGCATTTGACCGAGATATTTCTCTTACTCAGCATGGGTATATGTAAAATGACACCCCAAAACACATTCCCCAACTTCTCCTGAGTACGGCGATACCAGATGTGTGACACTTTTTTGCAGCCTAGATGCGCAAAGGGGCCCACATTCCTTTTAGGAGGGCATTTTTAGACATTTGGATCCCAGACTTCTTCTCACGCTTTAGGGCCCCTAAAATGCCAGGGCAGTATAAATACCCCACATGTGACCCCATTTTGGAAAGAAGACACCCCAAGGTATTTAATGAGGGGCATGGCGAGTTCATATAAAAAAGAAAATTGCCAGAAGTTAGCGGAAATAGATTATTTTTTTGTTTTTTCTCACAAAGTCTCCCTTTCCGCTAACTTGGGACAAAAATTTCAATCTTTCATGGACTCAATATGCCCCTCAGCGAATATCTTGGGGTGTCTACTTTCCGAAATGGGGTCACATGTGGGGTATTTATACTGCCCTGGCATTTTAGGGGCCCTAAAGTCTGGAATATAAATGTCAAAAAAATTTTACGCATTTGGATTCCGTGAGGGGTATGGTGAGTTCATGTGAGATTTTATTTTTTGACACAAGTTAGTGGAATATGAGACTTTGTAAGAAAAATAATAAATAAAAAATTTCCGCTAACTTGGGCCAAAAAAATTTCTGAATTGAGCCTTACAGGGGGGTGATTAATGACAGGGGGGTGATCAGGGAGTCTATATGGGGTGATCACCCCCCTGTCATTGATCACCCCACTGTAAGGCTCCATTCTGACGTCCGTATGTTTTTTACGGATCCACGGATACATGGATCGGATCCGCAAAACACATACGGACATCTGAATGGAGCCTTACAGGGGGGTGATCAATGACAGGGGGGTGATCAGGGAGTCTATATGGGGTGATCACCCCCCTGTTATTGATCACCTCCCCTGTAAGGCTCCATTTAGACGTCCGTATGTTTTTTACGGATCCACGGATACATGGATCGGATCTGAAAAACACATACGGACATCTGAATGGAGCCTTACAGGGGGGTGATCAATGACAGGGGGGTGATCAATGACAGGGGGGTGATCAGGGAGTCTATATGGGGTGATCACCCCCATCATTGATCACCGCCCTGTAAGGCTCCATTCAGACGTCCGTATGTGTTTTGCGGATCCGATCCATGTATCAGTGGATCCGTAAAAATCATTCGGACGTCTGAATGGAGCCTTACAGGGGGGTGATCAATGACAGGGGGGTGATCAATGACAGGGGGGTGATCAGGGAGTCTATATGGGGTGATCACCCCCATCATTGATCACCGCCCTGTAAGGCTCCATTCAGACGTCCGTATGTGTTTTGCGGATCCGATCCATGTATCAGTGGATCCGTAAAAATCATACGGACGTCTGAATGGAGCCTTACAGGGGGGTTATCAATGACAGGGGGGTGATCAATGACAGGGGGGTGATCAGGGAGTCTATATGGGGTGATCACCCCCGTCATTGATCACCCCCCTGTAAGGCTCCATTCAGATGTCCGTATGTGTTTTGCGGATCCGATCCATGTATCAGTGGATCCGTAAAAATCATACGGACATCTGAATGGAGCCTTACAAGGGGGTGATCAATGACAGGGGGGTGATCAATGACAGGGGGGTGATCAGGGAGTCTATATGGGGTGATCAGGGGTGATCAGGGGTTAATAAGTGACGGGGGGGGTATAGTGTAGTGGTGTTTGTTGCTACTTATTACTGAGCTGCCTGTGTCCTCTGGTGGTCGATCCAAGCAAAGGGGACCACCAGAGGACCAGGTAGCAGGTATATTAGACGCTGTTATCAAAACAGCGTCTAATATACCTGTTAGGGGTTAAAAAAATCGCATCTCCAACCTGCCAGCGAACGATCGCCGCTGGCAGGCTGAAGATTCACTCGCTTACCTTCCGATCCTGTGAACGCGCGCGCCTGTGTGCGCGCGTTCACAGGAAATCTCGGCTCACGCGAGATGACGCCAATCGGTGTTAGTGTGACCTGGGAGCGCCGCAGCAATGACGCCTTTCGGCGTTAGCGTGGCAGCAGGTTTTTAAATAGAATTTCTTTTTCTGAAATGTATTTGGGCGAATGACACCCTGTAACGGTATGAGTGCAGGCAGAACCAGCCACTAGCCAGTGGACACAATACAGTATGTGTGGGGGCCTGACACACACGGGCTTGCTGATGTGATTAGATCACAGTTAGATTTTTAATATAATTTTTTTTTCTTAAAGGTATTTGGGTGAATGACACCCTGTAACGGTATGAGTGCAGGCAGAACCAGCCACTAGCCAGTGGACACAATACAGTATGTGTGGGGGCCTGACACACACGGGCTTGCAAATGTGATTAGATCACAGAAAAATATTAAATAGAATTGTATGAATGGTGTGCACTGTGCACACAGTGCTGTCTATGACTGAGCCTGCAGCCTCTCACACACAGGCAGCCAGGCAACTGCAATATATATATATATAAAAAAAAATTAAAAAGCACACTGATGTACCAGCCCTGAAAAGGGCTTTTTGGGGTGCTGTCAGGACGCTGTCCTTACAGCAGATGAGTCTGTGGACACAGAACAATGCCCTAGTTAACGCTTTCCCTATTGAATCAGCAGCAGCTACACTCTCCCTCCTCTCTCTGTGAAAGCAGATTCCGAATGAATCTAAAATGGATGCTGTCCTGGAGGTGGGAGGGAGGGTCTGCTGCTGATTGGCTGGAATGTGTCTGCTGACTGTGAGGTAGAGGGTCAAAGTTTACTCAATGATGATGTATAGGGGGCGGACCGAACATTGCATATGTTCGCCCGCAGCGGCGAATGCGAACAAGCTATGTTCGCCGGGAACTATTCGCCGGCAAACTATTCAGGCTATCTCTAATGAGAAGAGAGAACTACAGAAAATACCACTCATATCGGGTGGGGCAGTAAATTGCACGGCGCAGACGCAGTGACCGTGGCGTGGATTCAAACAAAGGGGAGGGAGCCAGCATTTTTTTAACCATCTCCCCGTTTGAAAAATCTATTTAATAAATTGACCCCAGAATGGGGACATAACAGGGATTAAACTGATGAGAAGAGAGAACTACAGAAAATAGCACTCATATCCGGTGGGGCAGTAAATTGAACGGCGCAGATGCAGTGACCGTGGCGTGGATTCAAACAAAGGGGAGGGAGCGAGCATTTTTTTAACCATCTCCCCGTTCGAAAAATCTATTTAATAAATTGACCCCAGAATGGGGACATAACAGGGATTAAACTGATGAGAAGAGAGAACTACAGAAAATACCACTCATATCGGGTGGGGCAGTAAATTGCACGGCACAGATGCAGTGACCGTGGATTCGTACAAAGGGGAGGGAGCAAGCATTTTTTTAACCATCTCCCCGTTCGAAAAATCAATTCAATTCACCTTTCGGGGACCCTTGGTGTTGTACGTAGCTGGGTGGAGGAAGAAACCTTCAATGACATCACCGGGACATGGCTAGCTTGGTATCCAACCTTGAACAAATGGGGAGTTTGCGGTTGGGCAAATGGACTGTTTGCGGTTGTTTGCGGTGCATTAAAAGGGGAGTTTGGTCTGTCAATGTCTGTGAAGCGGGCGTAACCCTTACACTACCCTTACACACACTGGATGTTTTAAACCACGTTGTTCAAAAAAAATTGTATTGTTAGGTGATTTATGCCCTTTATGGATTAAAATCCAACTCTGCGTCAACTACATAATTTTCCATGGGAGTTTTGCCATAGATCCCCCTCCGGAATGCCACAGTCCAGGTGTTAGTCCCGTTGAAACAACTTTTCCATCACTACTGTGGCTAGAAAGAGTCCCTGTGGGTTTTAAAATTCGCCTGCCTATTGAAGTCTATAGCGGTTCGCCCGGTTCGCCCGCTCACGAATATTTGCAGAAATTTGCGTTCGGCGTTCGCGAACGGAAAATTTTATGTTCGCGACATCACTATCCATCAACACCTTGACTATCCCACTACTCCATTCACCCATTTACAGGTAGATTTCACACATATTCCCAAAACTCATGGTAGACAGGAATATGCTTTTGTGATTGTTGACATGTTCTCCAGATGGCCTGAAGTATTCCCCACCAAATCAGAGGATGCTAAAACAACAGCAAGGATACTTACCCAACAAATTATTCCTAGGTGGGGATGCCCTCTGATGATTGAATCTGACCAAGGGCCAGCATTCACCTCCAAACTCAACAAGGAAATTGCTAAATTACTACAAATAGAATGGAAATTTCACATTCCATATGACCCACAAAGCTCAGGCATTATGGAACACATGAACAGGACTATCAAAGATAATTTGAGAAAGGCCACTGCAGGTACCTTTGAAAAATGGAAAGAGATCCTACCCAAAATACAAGGATGACACCTAATAAGAGGTTAGGGTTATCACCATTCGAGATACTAATGGGAAGGCCTTTCCCCACCCCCTGGGTAAGACACCCAATGATAGTGCAGGAAGGGGACCTTGATTTAATAAGGGAAGAATATGTCACCAAATTGATACAGGTACTTAATAAAACTGAGGAAAAAGTTGCTTGTAAGTCTCCCTCTCTTCCACAGGAACCCACCCACCCATACAGGGTGGGGGATGAGGTAGTGATCAAAACACTGAAGAAAGGAAAATCCCAAGGTGACTTCGCATATGGACCACCCACTACCGTGGTCGCAGTAACCAGAACAGCTGGGTTGACTGAACAATCTCCAACTTGGATCCACGCCACCCGAATAAAGCTTGTGAGAGCAAGAGAGGAGGCAGACAGCCTTGGCCTTGAAGAAGGACAAGAGGTACTAACGGGGGCAGACAGCCCTGACCTCCAACGAGGCCCAGAGGTACTAATGGGGGCAGACAGCCCTGACCTCCAACATGATGAGCTCCTCACTCTTTTCTGGGAGATGGTTGAATGTACTGACTAAGATTGCTTCAATAATCTTATTGATTTTACCAATTAGCAGTATGGGAGAAGTAGCCGCAACTAGTAAGGGCGGCGTCATCACCTTTTGGTATAATTCATCTAACACTCACGTAGCTACCTACACCTTTTGTCTTTGTGATATATTGAAAACATGTTCATATTATAACTACTGTTCCAACGACTATGTAGAAGGACAGGCCTATATATGTGTAACAGACTCATACTGGGTAAAAGGTTGTGTATACTGGGGATCAGTGGGATGGAATACAGGGACTGAATGGGGATAAAAGCCAGAAAGCGCCCTCAAAAGGAGGGATAAAATTCTAAGTCCCTTTTGACTAGAATGACACTCCTTGAAAGAGGGACGTGTTATGTGGACACTTCCTCATTGAATTATTGCAAAAAAAGGTCAGCGGAAATGAAAATTGTACTGGCAATAGACAACCCTGGTAAATATGATGAAGGAGATTATGTATTAGGATGGTACTTCCATAAAATGTGGGGAGCTGCGACTTCCCGGGTAACACAAATGTTCAGACTTAGAGATATGTATAAGTCTAAGGAATACCAACCCATCACAGGTGTCCCCAAAAACCCACTAGCCACACATATAGTTTCTCTAAAAAACCTAAGGGCCATATCTGATCCCACATATGAGGATACTTTAGCCATGGAGACTGGTTTTTCTGATGCTAATTTGTGGCTGGAGTGGATGAAGTATAGTGCAGCCTCTGTGAATAAAAGTAACTGTTACATATGCGGTGCTGCCAAGCCACATCTAGGTACCGTACCCCTAGTGTTACCAGAAAGTGTTGAAGAATGTTTTTTGACTCTTTTTGTTAATATGTCTAATAACCACAGTGCATGTACAGAATGGAAATCAAAATACCCTCTATTGTTAAAAAATCCCCGCCCAGGGGCAGGTATCCAGGTCTATCCAGGTAACTACACATGTTACAAAGGGAGTACACATGGGAGGAATGTACAGAATTTTACCAAAGGTTATTGTCACAAATACAGCAATCTGAACATATCCCTCACTCAGAACCAAGTATACTCCATAGGAGATGTGTACTGGATCTGTGGAGATGGAAAAATAAGATCCAGACTGGAAGGTGCCTGGAAAGGTGAATGTGAGCTTGCCAAAGCTATAATGAACATGCACATTTTTACTGAATCAGATATTACAGACAAAGGGGTGCTAAAGATAAACAAAAGATGCAGCCCCATTTCAAGCTTTGATCCCCATGTGTATATAGATGCAATAGGTGTTCCAAAAGGGGTCCCAGATGAGTTTAAAGCTAGAGATCAAGTAGCTGCCGGATTTGAATCAATATTTCCCATCATTACTGCAAATAAAAATGTGGATTGAATAAATTACATATACTACAATCAGCAAAGGTTTGTAAACTATACCAGAGATGCATTTCTAGGGGTAGCAGAAGAACTACAAGCAGACTCAATCATGACATTCCAGAATCGAATGGTGTTGGATATGATTCTTGCAGAGAAGGGCGGAGTGTGCAGAGTATTGACTGATCCAACCTCCTGTTGCAAATACATACCAAATAATACTGGCCCCAATGGTAAGGTCACAATAGCTATAAAAAAGCTTGAAGATCTGTAAATAGAACTGAAAAAGAACTCAGGTATAAATAATCCATGGGATCAATACTTTGGGTGGTTCACAAGTTGGAAACAAGGTCTCATGCAACTAGGAATTGTCATACTAATAGTAATTGTAGTAATAAGTGTAGTAGCATTATGTGTTATTCCTTGTGTGAGACGAATGCTAGAAAAAGGGCTCTCTAATATGTCATTATATCAGACTACTCTACCCCAGGAGGATCCTAGTGTGATACACTAAAGGTTCTAAGACGGGATTTGAAAGGAATCCATGTTTTTATGTGTTAAAACTAAATCTGCTTTCTGTGCCCCTAAGTTCACACTTGCGCGTTTTACAGCGCATTCGAACGCGCTGTAAAACGCATAACCGATGCAAACCAATGCTTCCCTATGGGACTGGTTCACATTTTTGCGTTTTACAGCGCGTTCGAACGCACTGAAAAAGCCCGACGCATAAACAAGTTCTTGAGCTTTTTTTTGGCCGTTTGTCGCGTGTTTTGGCCCATAGACTTCAATGGGAACACGCAACGCTTGTATTTTGCGCATTTTTGACACTGAAAACGCGCGTTCGAACGCGCGTTTTGGATTTTGCAACATGCTGGAAAAGGCCCAACACCAGGTGCAAAGCACAGTTTTGGAGAGAATCCAGCATGGAGGAGTCTGTGTGTGACACCGAGACCCTGATCAGGCTGGTGCAAGCCAAACGCTGCCTGTATGATACGCAGGATGGCAAGTACAAAAATAGGAGGAGCTGGCAGCAGGCCTGGGAGGATATCGCAAAAAGCATCTGGCCAGATTGGACAACTTTCAGCAAGACAGTGAAACAGGGAAAAGGTATTTCCATGTGTGTTCTAATGTGAAAAGTAAACTCCTTGTGTGTAGTGGTGTACCAACTATATGTAATAGCCCTGGCCAGCTCTACCTGCAGCCCTCCAGCTGTTGTAAAACGCCACCTCCACAAATGCTGGGCTGTATTTTACTTGCTGGAGCCTTTGCAGGCATTCATGCAGTTGGATTTTAGCAACAGCTAGAGGGACGCAGCATCACCATCCCTGTTCTTGTATATGGGCACTCAGTGGCCTTAGTTTACAAAGAATGATGTGCACATTACATGTTGTATAGTGTCCCCTCAGCCCTTTAGTTTTTAGTACTGTCCTGGTTCACCCTCCCCACATTCTGGTACAATGCAATGGCCCAGTATGTTCAATTTGCAGTGGTTCCACTGTCTTGTGCCAGCTGCGCTCTTTCAATCCGCAAATGTAGTGGCATTTTGAAATGTAGGCCTAATTTTGGGTTGAGGGATTTGAATCCTAAGTTGTTATTGATATTGTGTACTTTTTCAAATTAGACTGCTTGTGGGCTATGGGTGGGCTGGCATATTTTAGGTGCTTCTGTTTCTAACGTGCCAGTATTGGGCACCTTGATGGGATCCGTTATTTCACCCACATTGGCTTATATTCTACTGGCCGAGTATTGGGCACTTAAATGGGACACATTATTTCGCCCACATTTTTAACCAGTGTTAATGGGCGACTATTGATGGCCACTATAGGGGCATCCACAAGGGGCACTATATAGGTGAAAAAACAGAAATGCACAAAAGATCGTTTCAAATTTTGTAATTTAGGCATAGTAATAAACAACCAAAATGGAAAATAAAATAATATTGAAACACTCTTTTCAGAAGAAAAATATAAATTAACATAAACTTAGATGGCTTCCAATTGCCAGGGTAACGCCCCATGTGGTGATAAAAAATATGCGGTGAAGTGGTCCCGGACAGCCGCACCGTGTCTGGTCCCACGCACACCGCTCGGATTAGGACTCTCCAAGGAATGGCTGAGGGAATCTTCAAAATTAAAGCCATCCCGTACACGTACAAAATTATGCAGAGCACACGCTGCCTTCACGGCCGAGATGGCGGTCTCCAATTTTAAATGAATAGGAGAATGGAGAAAGCGCCATTTGTTTGCTAAAATGCCGAAGGCGCACTCCACCACCCTGCGTGCCCTTGTCAGCCTGTAATTAAATACCCGCCTGGCAATGGAGAGTCCCCGGCTGGAGTACGGCCTCATCAGATGCTCCCCCAGCGCAAAGGCCTCGTCCCACACAAAAACAAAGGGCATAGCCAGATAAGTGGTTCCAGGCAGTGTGGTGTTCTCCGGGAGGTCCAGCTCATTATTATTGAGCATTTGCCCAAAGGCGTCTGAGGAGTCTGAGCTGCTGCCGTAGGACCCCACGTCAATGTACCTGAAGCAATAGTTTGCATCACACACCGCAAAAAGAACAAACGAAAAATATTTCTTATAATTAAAAAATTGACTCCCGCTCCTGATGGGCTTCTTAACGCGGATGTGCTTGCCGTCTATTGCTCAGACACAGTTCGGGAAATTGCAGGATTGAAAAAAATGATCCGCAATTTGCAGCCAGTCCTCCTTCTGTGGTTGGGCCATCACAGCAGGATGAAGGACATCCCAAATTGCCACGCAGGTTTCCCGGACGACCATACTGGCTGTGGACTTCCCGATGAGAAAGGCGAAGTGTAGACTGGCCAATGACTGTCCGGTAGCTAAATACCTGAAACAAATGTAAGAAAATAAAGAGACATTAACGGATGTTTTTTTTTCTTTTTTCATAGTCAACACTATCAAAGGCAAATGGAAAAGCCTGAAAGACGCCTTTATCCGCCATAGGCGCAAAGAAAGGGAGCAGAGGAGCGGATCGTCCCGAAGCGCACGCTCCAGTTACGTGCATGCCCAACAGATGTCATTTTTGATACCGTGCACGGAAATGCGGAGGTGAGTCAAGGGCATACACATTGAGGAGAGGATGTGGTATGACATGACATACATTCAATTTCATATGGGGAACATACTTACCTATATTTTCCACTTCACAGCACCGATAGTAGCTGGGAACCCAGCCAGGCGCTAGATGACGATGAAGAGGACGAGGGCACAACCATGGACAGTGAGCCCGGACCATCTATGGGGCCAATGAGTCCTCTAGGCACCCCACCCACTCCGAGTTTCGTGAGCCCCATGCAGACTGTCCCAGCCATCCCAGAGGCAAGTCGGCAGCCCCGACATAAAAGGAGGAGAACAGAGAGGCATGAGGACAGGCTAATAGGCTGCCTGGATGCCCTGGCACATCCTGTGCCAAAACTTACAAGCGATGCCTATTTTCTCCTCAGTCTAGAGGAGAAAATGCTACATGTGCCCAGAAATCTGGTCACACAAGTAAGGGATGAGGTGTCTAAGACCATTGATAAATATTGCATCCCTTATGAGATCCCAACGTCTATCAGTGCCCCACAGCAGGCCCCACAGCAGGCCCCACTGCAGCCAGCACAGCAGGCCCCACTGCAGGCCCCACTGCAGCCAGCACAGCAGGCCCCACTGCAGGCCCCACAGCAGCCAGCACAATATGGGCAACAATATGGGCCACAATATTGCCCCCAATATGGGCCACAATATGGCCCACAATATGGCCCACTACATCCCCAACATGCACAACAACACCCTCACACATACCCAGCACACACATACACACAAAGTAACATACAACACCCTCTTGACACATGGCAGACACAACACACATCATACCCATATCCCTCTACAAGCACGGGCCCAAGCACCTCCACCACCACCACCACTGAAATGCCACCCGCCAATCAGTCTCGCGGAGCCAGAGAGACACAGCGGGATCCCGAGGCAGAGTTTTCAGGGCCGCAATATGAAACCCTTTGAAAATTATAAGAGGGAAATTATCAGGCTCAAGGGTTTTGGAGCCAAAAAGGTCACATATATAGGAAAAGTTTTCTAATATTTTTATGTTGTTTAAAAAGAATTGCTCCTTTGTTTGTTAAACAGAGTTAACACATTTTAGTTGGAAATGTACGATGTTAATACATTCACCAGAGATAAAAAATTTGAAGCAAATGTTTGGACTATTTTTTGAAAGTGAGGGGTAAAACATGGCCAAATGTGGATACATGATGCATGTATGGGATATCTATGCCACACGTTGACAACATACACATCACATACCCCCCGCACAAACACTCATACGTCACAAACAACAAGAGAAACACGGCGAAACTCAGATCCTGGCACAACACACTGCAAATGGTTTAAATGGCCACAATAATAGGCTACTTACCGCAAAGTAATGACCAGTCTTTCCACTGGTGGGATGCAGTCCCGCATGAAGGTGTCCTGACGCTACAAATGAGGGGACAAAAGCACCAGGAGCTCGTCAAAGCTGGGAAACAATAAAATGTTCATGGTTAACAATACAAAAAGCACAAAACACTTAGCTTAACCATTGAAAAAACATTGCAACAACGTATACGTACTAACCTGTGGATGGACATCCTGGTGTAGTCAAAAAACTTGTCCTCATGGGCACGGAGGTTCGCATACAGTGCCCAGAACTGGCCCCTCTCCTGTCTATTGGCAATGACAGGATGGACCCAGAAACGTCGCCCGCTGTCCCGCCTTCTCCTCAAGCGTTCCAGGTCGATAGCTGCAACAAGTGCCGCAACACGTCGCCGTCTATAGGATTCCATGACTCCAAACCACACACTCTACCAACACACATGGAATTTCACACCTACAATGCCCTATGATTGGCCAAACTTCATATAGACAAGGATATTTGCTCATTGGACAACACTGCAGTCAATCACACAAACGCACGTCAAACGCGCGTTTACTATTGCAAAAAATGCGCATAAAAACGCGCGACAAATACACGCGTAAGACGCGCGTCTCAGAAACGCTCAGGTGTGAACCCAGGGTTAAAGTTTCATTTCTTTGTTAGAAACCAACTCTGATTGCTGCTAAGAAATAAGTTTATTTTCTCTGTAACCCTGAATTTATCTCTTTGGCACTACTCCCAGACAATATTCCTAATATGGAACTTCCGTTTTTGTTTCTCTTTTACTGTCTGTAGAATAGAACGTGTTAATATGATAGGTTGAATAAACAACTTACGTTGATATGCTAATAAAGGGGGTAAAGCCCCCTCTATATAACCTGTGTGTATTAAAAATAAACTTCAGAGCGTTCATTCAGTACATCATTGTTGTGTCTGTTATTCCCTACTGAGTGAAGCGCTCTCCTGATGTCAGAACAAGACTCAAACCAAGCCGATACTAGAAGTTTGGTGCCAGGGGTACCAAGTGGGACGTTAGATTTCCTATCAGTGGCCACCCAGTAATCAGCACAAGTTAGAATGTGGGCAACTCGGCGGTCGTTGCGGAGACACTGCAGCATGTAATCGCTCATGTGTGCCAGGCTGCCCAGAGGCAACGAAAAGCTGTCCTCTGTGGGAGGTGTATTGTCTGTGTCATCTGTATCCCCCCATCCACGCACCAGTGATGGCCATGAGCTGGTCTTGGTGCCACCCTGCTGTGAACATGGTTCTTCCTCCTCCATCTCCTCCTCCTTATCCTCCACCTCATCATCCTCCTGAACTGTGCCCTGGCTGGACAATTGTGTACCTTGGGTTTGTGGGTGCAGGAACTCACCCTCGGAGCCACTTGGGAATTACTGGCCGGAAACCCTACGAAATGATCCCTCTTCCTCCTGTGCCACATCCTCTTCCATCATCGCCAGGAGCGTTTTTTCAAGGAGGCATAGAAGTGGGATAGTAACGCTGAGAACGGAGTTATCGGCATGGCCATGTTGGTGGAGTACTCAAAACAGCGCAACAAGGAACACAGGTTTCGCATGGAGGCCCAGTCATTGGTGGTGAAGTGGTGCTGTTCCGCCGAGCGACTCACCCGTGTGTGCTGCAGCTGAAACTCCACTATCGCCTGCTGCTGCTTGCATAGTCTGGCCAGCATGTGCAAGGTGGAGTTCCACCTTGTGGGCACGTCGCATATGAGGCGGTGAGCGGGACGGCCGAAGTTATGCTGCAGCGCTGACAGGCGAGCAGCAGCAGGGTGAGAACGCCGAAAGCGCACAGACGGCCCGCACTTTATGTAGCAGCTCTGACATGTCGGGGTCATTTTTAAGGAATCTCTGCACCACCAAATTCCACACATGCGCCAGGCAAGGGATGTGCGTCAAACCGGCTAGTCCCAGTGCTGCTATGAGATTTCGGCCATTATCGCACACCACCAGGCCGGGCTTGAGGCTGACTGGCACAAACCACTCATCGGTCTGTTGTTCAAGGCCCGTCCACAGCTCCTGCACGGTGTGGGGTTTGTCCCCCAAACAGATAAGTTTTAAAACTGCCTGCTGTCATTTACCCCTGGCTGTGCTGAAGTTGGTGGTGAAGGTGTTACTCTTTTAACATCCTGAAGTATGTCACTAAACTTCTGTTCCCCTGCTTCATAATGTTAAATGTAAATGTGTATTACTATCTTGTGTGATTTAACTGTGTATTTGCCAAGATGTATATTTTTAAGCCTGTTTTGTATTTATGCTGTAATTCTTAATGTGCACCAGCAGGTGGCAGCAGTATGCAGCAGGTCAGAGTTAGTATCTAGCCTGGAACAGTCCATTCCAGTCTAGTCTCCCCTACATGAGCAGAAGTGGGATGTCCCATGCCATGCTTTATGAGGAGGAGAAGGAAGTTAGTCAGGAGTGTGAGCCACCCCCCTGCTGGGGTAGGCTGTGTTAGTAGGAGCTCCCAGAAACAGGGACCCCAACCAAGGATCCAAGCCTCGGCTGAGGCCCAAGATCAACCTTCCCAGCCTGAGTCCCTTACCTCAGCTGGTAGACCAAGAAAGCAGCCCTTTACAGAACTATCAGATCTCCAGGAAGCCACCATCATACCCTGCGAGCAGTCCTGTAAGTAAAGATCCTAAGACAAAGAGAAGATAATTACCTCACCAGCTATTCAGACCCAAACTAAGCAGACTAAAGACAGAGCAGAAGATAGATACCTGCCAGTTTCTCTAGGCATACTGTATGATCAGATGCAGAATACATATAAATTCCTGCCACATATTGCCAAAACCTGCTGGGACCCTAGACAATTGCTGTACACTGTATGGATCAAAGCTGCATATCACCAAGTAAAGACAAGTTGGACCCTATTATCTGTGTGGAATCCCATCATTCCTCAATTACTCCTATTAACCACACTCAATTTGTTGCATGTGAGCCGGGATACAGGAGTCCAGCCGTAACAAGGTAGGAGACACCGTTGATACTACACAGAGACACTATCCCCCCACTGGCATTCCTCACCTGGTACGTGAGCTATAACATCTTAAAGGGCCCTGCTACAGTACCTGCGCAAGCTGCAACTGGCGTCACAAACTTATACACATATATACTGACCCACTGCATAGCATGCCCACTGACCCAGTGTCCGGCCCAATGCACTCTGACCGGATGAGGAGCTGGTAGAGGATGAGGAAGCAGAGAAGGAGGAGGAAGCAACAGGAGGCAAACTGAAGCGCCCTGCAATCCTCGTGGTGGAAGGACATGCGCCAAACTGCTATCCGCCTCAGGCCCAGCTGCCACTGCATTTAACCAGTGTGCTTTTATGGAGATATAACGGCCCTGACCGTGCTTACTAGTCCACGTATCCGTAGTCAGGTGCACCTTGCCACATATGGCGTTGCGCAGTGCACACCTGATTTTGTCCCCTACTTGGTTGTGCAGGGAAGGGATGGCTCTACTTGAAAAGTAGCGGCGGCTGGGCACGACGTACTGTGGGACAGCCACCGCATATGGCCTTTAAAACTATCCGTCTTTACCAGATGGAATGACAGCATTTCAAAGGCCAGTAATTTAGAAATTCTGGAATTCAGGGCTAGGGATTGCGGGTGGGTAGGGGGGTACTTCCTCTTCCTCTCCAGCGTTTGGGATATGGAGAGCTGAACGCTTCCGTGGGACATTGTGGAAATGCTTGGTGACCCAGGTGTTGGTGTTGCTGGCAGATCCTCTGTATGCGGGCTGCCAGGTGGCACTGTTATTACAGAGGTGGATGAAGAGGCCGCGACTGCAGCAGAAGAGGAAGCAGGAGGAGCCAGAGACCTTTCTTGGTTTTTGAGGTGTCTACTCCACTGCAGCTCGTGCTTTGCACTTGAATGCCTGGTCATGCAGGTTGTGCTCAGGTTGAGAACGTTTATGTCTCGCTTCAGGCTCTGATTGCACAGCATGCAAACCACTCGTGTCTTGTCGTCAGCACATTGTCTGAAGAACTGCCACGCCAGGGAACTCCTTGGAGCTGGCTTTGGTGTGCTCGGTCCCTTTCTGCAGTGGGCAGTAGGAGGCGTACTGTCTAGAGGACGGCCGCTCCGCTTTTGCACCCTGCTCCCTCTTCTGCTGTGCTGGTGGCTCTGTGGGAACACCGCCTCTTCCTCCGAACTACATCGGTCACTCGCATGACCTTGATTCCATGTGGGGTCGAGGACCTCATCGTCCTCCACATCATCTTCCACCCAGTCTTCACACCTGACTTCCTTGTCGGTCTGCACACTTTCGAAAGCCCCAGCAGTTGGCACCTGTGATTCGTCATCATCCGAGACGTGCTGCAATGGTCCTCCCATGTACTCATCTTGAAAGATAAGTGGTTGGGCATCTCTTCCACTTCTGAAGCAGGGCTAGGTGGATGGCCCTGGGAAACCCTGCTAACAGAGTCATCAAAAAGCAAAAGAGACTGCTGCATGACTTGGGGCTCAGACTGCTTGGCTAATTTGCAAGGGGGTGAGGTGAAAGACTGATGGACATCGGCTATAGGTGCCAACTGTGGTTTTTCAGCAGGAGACTGGGTGGGAGACAATGTGAAGGAACTGGATCCACTGTCAGCAACCCAATCTACTATCAGCTGTACTTGTTCAGGACTTACCATTCGTAGAGCAGCATTAGGCCGAACCAAATACCGCTGCAGGTTTTGTCACCTACTCGCACCTGAGGAAGGGGTTTCACTTGTGCGTGTAGCTGGCACAGATCGACCACGTCCTTTACACAGTATGTAAAGGGAGTATCTCACAGGGCCTAAAACAGTGTGGGCCTGAAGTAAATATATCTTTTCAAAAAAAATGGCTGTATTTCAAATGGCTGTATTTGAAATGCCTGATTCAAACCCCTGTATGTAGAGGGGGTATCTCTCAGGGCCTGAACCAGTGAAGGCCTGAAGTAAATATATCTTTGCACAAAATGGCTACATTTCAAATGGCTGTATTTCAAATGCCTGATTCAAACCCCTGTATGTAGAGGGGGTATCTCAAGGGCCTAAACCACTGTAGGCCTGAAGTAAATGAATCTTTGCACAAAAATGGCTGTATTTCAAATGCCTGATTCAAAACCCTGTATGTAGAGGGGGTATCTCACAGGACCTGAACCACTGTAAGCCTGAAGTAAATATTTCTTTGCCCAAAATGGCTGTATTTTAAATGGCTGTATTTCAAATACCTGATTCAAACCCCTGTATGTAGAGGGGGTATCTCACATGTTCTAAACCACTGTAAGCCTGAAGTAAATATATCGTTGCACAAAATGGCTGTATTTCAAATGGCTGTATTTCAAATGCCTGATTCAAACCCCTGTATGTAGAGGGGGTATCTCAAGGGCCTGAACCACTGTAGGCCTGAAGTAAATATATCTTTGCACAAAATGGCTGTATTTCAAATAGCTGTATTTTAAATGCCTGATTCAAACCCCTGATTGCAGAGGGGGTATCTCACAGGGAAGGAACAACTGTAGTCCTGAAGTAAATATATCTTTGCCCAAAATGGCTGTATTTCAAATGCATGATTCAAACCCCTGCATGTAGAGGGAGTATCTCACAGGGCCTGAACCAGTGTAGGCCTGAAGTAAATAATCTTTGCACAAAATGACTGTATTTCAAATGGCTGCATTTCAAATACCTGATTCAAACCCCTGTATGTAGAGGGGGTATCTCATAAGGCATGAACCACTGTAGGCCTGAAGTGAATATATCTTTGCACAAAATGGCTGTATTTCAATTGGCTGTATTTCAAATGCCTGATTCAAAACCCCTGTATGTAGAGGGGGTATCTCACAGGGCCTGAACCAGTGTAGGCCTGAAGTAAATATATTTTTGCACAAAATGGCTGTATTTCAAATGGATGTATTTTAAAACCCTGAATCAAACTCCTGTATGTAGAGTGAGTATATCACACGGTCTGAAACACTGTAGGCCTGAAGTAAATATATTTTTGGCGAAAATGGCTGTATTTCAAATGGCTGTATTTCAAATGCCTGATTCAAACCCCTGTATGTAGAGGGGGTATCTCACAGGGACTGAACCAGTGTATGCCTGAAGTAAATATATCTTTGCACAAAATGGCTATATTTTAAATGCCTGATTCAAACCCCCGTATTTCTTTGCCAAAAATGGCTGTATTTCAAATGGCTGTATTTCAAATGCCTGATTCAAACCCCTGTATGTAGAGGGGGTATCTCACAGGGCCTGAACTAGTGTAGGCCTGAAGTAAATATATCTTTGCCCAAAATGGCTGTATTGCAAATGGCTGTATTTCAAATGCCTGATTCAAACCCCTGTATGCAGAGGTAGTATCTCACAGGGCCATAACCACTGTAGTCCTGAAGTAAATATATCTTTACCCAAAATGGCTGTATTTCAAATGCCTGTATTTCAAATTCCTGATTCAAACCCCTGTATGTAGAGGGGGTATCTCACAGGGACTGAACCAGTGTATGCCTGAAGTAATTATATCTTTGCACAAAATGACTGTATTTCAAATGGCTGTATTTCAAATGCCTGATTCAAACCCCTGTATGTAGAAGGGGTATCTCATAAGGCATGAAATACTGTAGGCCTGAGCTGAATATATCTTTGCCCAAAATGGCTATATTTCAAATGGCTGTATTTCAAATGCCTGATTCAAAACCCTGTATGTAGAGGGCGTATCTCTCACAGGGCCTGAGCCACTGCAGGCCTGAAGTAAATATATCTTTGCACAAAATGGCTGTATTTTAAATGGCTGTATTTCAAATGCCTGATTCAAACCCCTGTATGTAGAGGGGGTATCTCACAGGGCCTCAACCAGTGTAGGCCTGAAGTAAATATATCTTTGCACAAAATGGCTGTATTTCAAATGCCTGATTGAAACCCCTGTATTTCTTTGCCCAAAAATGGCTGTATTTCAAATTGCTGTATTTCAAATGCCTGATTCAAACTCCTGTATGTAGAGGGGGTATCTCACAGGGCCTGAAGCAGTTTAGGCCTGAAGTAAATATATCTTTGCACAAAATGGCTGTATTTCAAATGGCTGTATTTCAAATGCCTGATTCAAACCCCTGTATGCAAAGGGGGTATCTCATAAGGCATGAACCACTATAGGCCTGAAGTGAATATATCTTTGCCCAAAATGGCTATATTTCAGATGGCTGTATTTCAAATGCCTGATTCAAAACCCTGTATGTAGAGGGCGTATCTCTCACAGGGCCTGAGCGACTGTAGGCCTGATGTAAATATATCTTTGCACAAAATAGATGTATTTCAAATGGCTGTATTTCAAATCCCTGAATCAAACCCCTGTATGTAGAGGGAGTATCTCACACGGTCTGAACCACTGTAGGCCTGAAGTAATTATATCTTTGCACAAAATGGCTGTATTTCAAATGACTGTATTTTAAATCCCTGAATCAAACCCCTGTATGTAGAGGGAGTATCTCACATGGTCAGAACCTCTGTAGGCCTGAAGTAATTATATCTTTGCCGAAAATGGCTGTATTACAAATGCCTGATTCAAACCCCTGTATGTAGAGGGGGTATCTCACAGGGCCTGAACCTCTGTAGGCCTGAAGTAGATATATCTTTGCCCAAAATGGCTGTATTTAAAATCGCTGTATTTCAAATGCCTAATTCAAACCCCTGTATGTAGAGGGGGTATCTCACAGGGCCTGAACCATTGTTGGCCTGAAGTAAATATATCTTTGCCAAAAATGGCTGCATTTCAAATGGTTGCATTTCAAATGCCTGATTCAAACCCCTCTAGGTAGAGGGGGTACCTCACAGGGCCTTAACCACTGTAGGCCTGAAGTAAATATATCTTTGTACAAAATGGCTGAATTTCAAATGCCTGATTCAAACCCATGTATGTAGAGGGGGTATCTCACAGGGCCGGAACCACTGTAGGCCTGAAGTAAATATATCTTTGCACAAAATGGCTGTATTTCAAATGGCTGTATTTCAAATCCCTGAATCAAACCCGTGTATCTAGAGGGAGTATCTCACATGGTCTGAACCACTGTAGGCCTGAAGTAAATATAATTTTGCTGAAAATGGCTGTATTACAAATGCCTGATTCAAACCCCTTATGTAGAGGGGGTATCTCACAGGGCCTGAACCTCTGTAGGCCTGAAGTAAATATATCTTTGCAAAAAATGACTGTATTTCAAATGCCTGATTCAAACCCCTGTATGTAGAGGGGGTATCTCACAGGGCCTGAACTATTGTAGGCCTGAAATAAATATTTCTTTGCCCAAAATGGCTTTATTTCAAATGGCTGTATTTCAAATGCCTGTTTCAAAACCCCTGTATGTAGAGGGGGTATTTCACAGGGCCTGAACCAGTGTAGGCCTGAAGTAAATATATTTTTGCACAAAATGGCTGTATTTCAAATGGATGTATTTTAAAACCCTGAATCAAACCCCTGTATGTAGAGGGAGTATATCACACGGTCTGAACCACTGTAGGCCTGAAGTAAATATATCTTTGGTGAAAATGGCTGTATTTCAAATGGCTGTATTTCAAATGGCTGTATTTCAAATGCCTGATTCAAACCCCTGTATGTAGAGGGGGTATCTCACAGGGCCTGAACCAGTGTAGGCCTAAAGTAAATATATCTTTGCACAAAATGGCTATATTTCAAATCCATGATTCAAACCCCTGTATTTCTTTGCCCAAAATGTCTGTATTTCAAATGGCTGTATTTCAAATGCCTGATTCAAACCCCTGTATGTAGAGGGAGTACCTCACACGGTCTGAACCACTGTAGGCCTGAAGTAAATACACTGCTCAAAAAAATAAAGGAAAGTCTTAAACAACACAATGTAACTCCAAGTCAATCACACTTTTGTGAAATCAAACTGTCCAAATAGGAAGCAACTTTGAGTGACAATCAATTTCACATGCTGTTGTGCAAATGGGATAGACAACAGGTGGAAATTATAGGCAATTAGCAAGACACCCCCAATAAAGGAGTGGTTCTGCAGGTGGTGACTCAGACCACTTCTCAGTTTCTATGCTTCCTGGCTGATGTTTTGGTCACTTTTGAATGCTGGCGGTGCTTTCACTCTAGTAGTAGCATGAGACGGAGTCTACAACCCACACAAAAGGCTCAGGTAGTGCAGTTTATCCAGGATGGCACATCAATGCGAGCTGTGGCAAGAAGGTTTGCTGTGTCTGTCAGCGTAGTGTCCAGAGCATGGAGGCGCTATCAGGAGACAGGCCAGTACTTCAGGAGACGTGGAGGAGGCCGTAGGAGGGCAACAACCCAGCAGCAGGACCGCTACCTCCGCCTTTGTGCAAGGAGGAACAGGAGGAGCACTGCCAGAGCCCTGCAAAATGACCTCCAGCAGGCCACAAATGTGCATGTGTCTGCTCAAACGGTCAGAAACAGACTCCATGAGGGTGATATGAGGGCCCGACGTCCACAGGTGGGGGTTGTGCTTACAGCCCAACACTGTGCAGGACGTTTGGCATTTGCCAAAGAACACCAAGATTGGCAAATTCGCCACTGGCACTCTGTGCTCTTCACAGATGAAAGCAGGTTCACACTGAGCACATGTGACAGACGTGACAGAGTCTGGAGACGCAGTGGAGAACGTTCTGCTGCCTGCAACATCCTCCAGCATGACCAGTTTGGCATTGGGTCAGTAATGGTGTGGGGTGGCATTTTTTTGGAGGGCCGCACAGCCCTCCATGTGCTCACCAGAGGTAGCCTGACTGCCATTAGGTACCGAGATGAGATCCTCAGACCCCTTGTGAGACCATATGCTGGTGCGGTTGGTCCTGGGTTCCTCCTAATGCAAGACAATGCTAGACCTCATGTGGCTGGAGTGTGTCAACAGTTCCTGCAAGACGAAGGCATTGATGCTATGGACTGGCCCGCCCATTCCCCAGACCTGAATCCAATTGAGCACATCTGGGACATCATGTCTCGCTCTATCCACCAACGTCACGTTGCACCACAGACTGTCCAGGAGTTGTCAGATGCTTTAGTCCAGGTCTGGGAGGAGATCCCTCAGGAGACCGTCCGCCACCTCATCAGGAGCATGCACAGGCATTGTAGGGAGGTCATACAGACACGTGGAGGCCACATACACTACTGAGCCTCATTTTGACTTGTTTTAAGGACATTATATCAAAGTTTGATCAGCCTGTAGTGTGTTTTTCCACTTTAATTTTGAGTGTGACTCCAAATCCAAACCTCCATGGGTTAAAAAATTTGATTTCCATTTTTTTTATTTTTGTATGTGTATATATTTGCACAAAATGGCTGTATTTTAAATGGCTGTATTTCAAATACCACCTTGTGGGCGGTACGGCAATGCGGGCCGCCGGAGATAAATATCCGGTGGACCTGACTCTAGGGGAGAGAGCCGTGCCGCCCATCCACACAGGAGCGACCGGACCCCCCCCGAGAGGAGAGCGCGATCGGCGCTCAGGAGGAGAACGCGATCGGCGCTCAGGGGGACGGAGCGGTCTCCCCCCTGTTTGAGAGAAACACCCTGGACAATGAGCAGAAACATTAAGTATCACCCCCTTTATCCCCCCAATCCCACCAACGATCTGATTAACCATTACACCCCTGAGCCCAAACCCCTATCCCACCAATGATCTCCCCTTATTATACCACTTTCCCTTGGTAACCCCTGAGCCCAAACCCCTATCCCTACACCACCTCCCCTGATTAACCCCCACACCCCTGGTTCCAAACCCCTTCTCCCCAGGATTGTGTCCCTGATCCCCTGGGTAACACTTGCAGGGTGTTAACCCTTGCATTGCTGTGTAGCCCTGATGACCCCTACTGTACCTCACCCCTATAAATGTATTAGTGTCTGTGGACTGCATACCTGCAGTGCCACCGTTTAACCCTTCTTCGTTCTCTTAGGGATAGAATTAGTCAGGTGGGGTGGGCTGCTAATACGTGTGTGTATGTGTGTATTGTATAGTTAGTTTGTTGGTGGAATTTGGGAACGTGTAGTGTAGTTTAGGATTGTATATTTAGTGCTGAATTGTTAGTGCATTGCGTGCTTAATGTATTAGATAATAAATAAATACTGTATTTTATGTACAACTATTCGTGTAACGTGTAGTTATTAGCGATAGTTCGTTTAGTAAGGCGCATGCAGCTAGCTTAGTTATTAGCGTAAGGTAATACTGTAAATACTGTTACTTGTAACTATCAGTGTGATGTGTAGTTATTGGCGATAGTTAGTTTAGTAAGGCACATGCAGCTAGCGTAGTGATTAGCGTAAGGTAAAGTATAGTGAAAGTATTGTATTATTATTTATGGCTCCTCCCATTTATGAATATTAATTATTTATATTTGCATAAATATTGGTGATTAATATTCCCCCTTTATAGCTGCATTTCAAATGCCTGATTCAAACCCCTGAATGTAGAGAGGGTATATCATAAGGAATGAACCACTGTAGGCCTGAAGTGAATATATCTTTGCCCAAAATGGCTGTATTTTAAATGCCTAATTCAAAACCCTGTATGTAGAGGGCGTATCTCTCACAGGGCCTGAGACACTGTAGGCCTGAAGTAAATATATCTTTGCACAAAATGGCTGTATTTCAAATGCCTGATTCAAACCCCTGTATGTAGAGGGGGTATCTCACGGCCTGAACCAGTGTAAACCTGAAGTAAATATATCTTTGCACAAAATGGCTGTATTTCAAATCCCTGAATCAAACCCCTTTATGTAGAGGGAGTATCTCACACGGTCTGAACCACTGTAGGTTTGAAGTAAATATATCTTTGCCGAAAATGGCTGTATTTCAAATGCCTGATTCAAACCCCTATATGTAGAGGGGGTATCTCACAGAGCCTGAACCAGTGTAGGCCTGAAGTAAATATATCTTTGCCCAAAATGGTTGTATTTCAAATGGCTGTATTTCAAATGCCTGATTCAAACCCCTGTAGGTAGAGGGGGTATCTCACATGGCCTGAACCACTGTAGGCCTGAAGTAAATATATCTTTGCCCAAAATGGCTGTATTTCAAATGGCTGTATTTCAAATGCCTGATTCAAACCCCTGTAGGTAGAGGGGGTATCTCACATGGCCTGAACCACTGTAGGCCTGAAGTAAATATATCTTTGCACAAAATGACTGTATTTCAAATAGCTGATTCAAACCCCTGTATGTAGAGGGGGTATCTCACAGGGCCTGAACCATTGTAGGCCTTAAGTAAATATTTCTTTGCCCAAAATGGCTTTATTTCAAATGGCTGTATTTCAAATGCTTGATTCAAAACCCCTGTATGTAGAGGGAGTATCTCACAGGGCCTGAACCAGTGTAGGCCTGAAGTAAATATATCTTTGCACAAAATGGCTGTATTTCAAATGGATGTATTTTAAAACCCTGAATCAAACCCCTGTATGTAGAGGGAGTATATCACTCGGTCTGAACCACTGTAGGCCTGAAGTAAATATATCTTTGGCGAAAATGACTGTATTTTAAATGGCTGTATTTCAAATGCCTGATTCAAACCCCTGTATGTAGAGGGGGTATCTCACAGGGCCTGAACCAGTGTAGGCCTAAAGTAAATATATCTTTGTACAAAATGGCTATATTTCAAATGCCTGATTCAAACCCCTGTATTTCTTTGCCCAAAATGTCTGTATTTCAAATGGCTGTATTTCAAATGCCTGATTCAAACCCCTGTATGTAGAGCGGGTATCTCACAGGGCCTGAACCAGTGTAGGCCTGAAGTAAATATATCTTTGCCCAAAATGGCTGTATTTCAAATGGCTGTATTTCAAATTCCTGATTCAAACCCCTGTATGTAGATGGGGTATCTCACAGGGCCTGAACCAGTGTAGGCCTGAAGTAAATATATCTTTGCACAAAATGACTGTATTTCAAATGGCTTTATTTCAAATGCCTGATTCAAACCCCTGTATGTAGAAGGTGTATCTCATAAGGCATGAATCACTGTAGGCCTGAGGTGAATATATCTTTGCCCAAAATGGCTATATTTCAAATGGCTGTACTTCAAATGCCTGATTCAAAACCCTGTATGTAGAGGGCGTATCTCTCACAGGGCCTGAGCCACTGTAGGCCTGAAGTAAATATATCTTTGCACAAAATGGCTGTATTTCAAATGGCTGTATTTCAAATTCCTGAATCAAACCCCTCTATGTAGAGGGAGTATATCACACGGTCTGAACCACTGTAGGCCTGAAGTAAATATATCTTTGGCAAAAAAGGCTGCATTTCAAATGGCTGTATTTCAAATGCCTGATTCAAACCCCTGTATGTAGAGGGGGTATCTCACAGGGCCTGAACCAGTGTAGGCCTGAAGTAAATATATCTTTGCATAAAATGGCTGTATTTCAAATGCCTGATTCAAACCCCTGTATTTCTTTGCCCAAAATGGCTGTATTTCAAATGGCTGTATTTCAAATGCCTGATTCAAAACCCTGTATGTAGAGGGGGTATCTGACAGGGCCTGAAGCAGTTTTGGCTTGAAGTAAATATATCTTTGCCCAAAATGGCTGTATTTCAAATGGCTGTATTTCAAATGCCTGATTCAAACCCCTGTATGCAAAGGGGGTATCTCATAAGGCATGAACCACTGTAGGCCTGAAGTGAATATATCTTTGCCCATTGCTGGCAGTATAATGAAGGACATTGCAGGTTCTTGTAAGACTGCCGGTACAAGCATGAGTGCTCCGGTTGTGGTGGCTCCCACAGTTTGTCGCGGTGTTTCCGGCGAGGGAGGGGTAAGGGACCCGAGGCTACGCAGAAGAGGGGTGACGCCGGTGAGGGTGGAAGAGATGGACCCCTATTTAAGGAAGTATCCAAATAGGGAGGTGGCTCGGTTGTTGTTGGCGGGGTTTACTGAAGGTTTCGTGATTCCGTGTAGTTTAGGTGGGCCGAGTGTATCGGCTAGGAATTTGAACTCGGCATTGCGCCATCCGGGTGTGGTAAAGGATAAGATTGAGAAGGAGGTTACGGCGGACAGGGTTGTAGGCCCCTTTAAGGAGTGTCCTTTGCCTGATTTGTGGTTCTCCCCTGTCATGGTCTTACCTTCTTGCTGTTCTCCTTCGTTTGACATGTGCTGGCGGCCATCTTGGTTTCTGGGTTTCTTGTAGCCTCCCACCCTGCGGCTTCTCCTTCCCACTGGGAGTAGCTGGATGCCCAGCTCATATATATAGGAGGTCTGTGGCTTCAGTTCCTTGCTTGGTCCTCCTGTGTTCACATGCTTCTAGACTGCTGCTGCTGCTGGTTCCTGATCCTGGTTTCGTCCGACTACCCTGCTGGTTCCTGATCCTGGCTTCGTCTGACTACCCTGCTGGTTCCTGATCCTGGCTTCGTCTGACTACCCTTCTGGTTCCTGACCTCTGGCTTCGCAAAGACTCTGCTTCGGTTTCGCCATCCGTTTGGACTTTTGCTTTACAGCTTTATTTTCAATAAAGCCTTCTTATTTTCACTTATCCCTTGTTGTACGTCTGGTTCATGGTTCCGTGACATTAGGACCAAGCCATGAATTCTGACGGTACAGGGCCATCCTCGCTACCCACGCTAGTTGCCAGACTTGATCAGCAGGATCACCTGTTGGGTCGGTTCGCTGTGGCGTTGCAAACCCTGCTTGAACGCACGGCTCATTTCGCTCCCGTTGCCGATGGGTCGGTTGTCGCTCCTGGGCCCGCTCCTACTGCCGCTCCGGTTGTTGCGCCAGAGTCTACCCCGACACCTGTTGTTGCACCTGCGGTGTTTCGGGGTATGACCGGTTCTGCCCCTCTTCCACAGCGCTTTGGGGGAGAGCCAACTCAGTGCCGAGGTTTCCTTAACCAGGTGGGCATTTATTTCGAGTTGCTGCCACATGCCTTTCCCACTGAGAGATCAAAGGTGGGCTTCTTGATCTCGCTGCTCTCGGACAAGGCCTTGGCCTGGGCCAGCCCTTTATGGGAGAACAACAATCCGGTGGTTGCCGAGTTTTCCGGTTTTGTTGCTTCTCTTCGGAAGGTATTCGATGTGCCGGCTCGTGCTGCCTCTGCTGCGAAGCTCCTTATGTCCATCAGACAGGGTTCACGATCCGTAGCTGAATACGCCATTGAGTTTCGTACCCTGGCAGCAGAGGTGGGCTGGAATAATGAGGCTCTGGTCGCTGCTTTCTCTCATGGTCTCTCGGATGCCTTGAAGGATGAGGTTGCAGCTAAGGACCTACCAGTGGAGCTCGAGTCTCTTATTTCTTTCCTGATTTTGATTGACACCAGACTCAGGGAGAGACCTTCCTTTAAGGAGAGCCTGCGGAGGTTTTCTAACAGATTGGCGCCTACGTTTGCTGTCCCACCCGTGCCTCCCTCTCCTCCCACGCCTCCTGGGGATGACTTGTCTGGGGGTGAACCCATGCAGCTGGGGTTTGCTCGCCTGTCCGAGGGGGAGAGGGTACTCCGGAGACGCGAGGGCCGATGCATGTACTGTGGTCTCGGTGGGCATTTTCGGTTGGCATGTCCGAACCGTCCGGGAAACGCTCGCACCTGAGATCCTGTCGGGGGCAGATCTTGGGTGGAGTCTCCTCGTCCTCGGTTTCCCGTGTTGACAAACCACTGATCACTGTTGTCCTCTCCTGGGTCGGGGGCTCGGTGACGACCCAGGCGTTGGTGGACTCTGGTGCTGGTGGTTTGTTCATTGATAATGTGTTCGCTGCCGCCAATTCCATTCCTCTGCAGGCTCGAGGTTCCCCACTGGCTCTTGAGGCGATAGACGGCAGACCCCCTCTGCCGCCACACGTGACTCATGAGACCCTTCCAGTGGGGATAGCCATTGGTGCCGTTCACAGAGAGTCGGTCTGCCTCCAGGTTATTTCGTCTCCACACTACTCGGTGGTCTTGTGGTACCCTTGGCTCCGGAAGCATAATCCGACTTTCGATTGGAGATCGGCCGAGATCCTCTCGTGGTCACCGCAGTGTGGGGCTAGTTGCATCCATGGGTCTGTCAAGTTGCTGTGTACTTCCTCGGACTCTCTGTTGCCTCCTGAATACGAGGAGTACCGGGATGTATTCGATAAGGTGCGCGCGGTTGCCCTACCTCCGCACCGCCCATACGATTGTGCCATAGAGTTACAATCTGGTGCCGTTCCTCCTCGTGGCAAAGTCTATCCACTGTCGGTAGCGGAGAATGAGGCCATGGAGGAGTACGTGAGGGAGGCGATTTCACGTGGACACATTCGCAAATCCTCGTCCCCGGCAGGGGCTGGATTTTTCTTTGTGAAAAAGAAGGGCGGTGAGTTGAGGCCTTGCATCGATTACAGGGGTCTCAATCGCATCACGATCAAGAACGCTTACCCGATACCCTTGATTTCCGAGCTGTTCGATCGCCTTAAAGGGGCCACGGTCTTTACCAAACTCGACCTGAGGGCGGCATATAACCTGGTAAGGATCAAGGCGGGCGATGAGTGGAAGACCGCGTTTAAAACCAGGACCAGTCATTATGAATCCTTGGTTATGCCCTTTGGGTTGTGCAATGCGCCCGCAGTCTTTCAGGAATTCATCAACGATGTTTTCCGTGACCTGTTGCAGCAGTGTGTGGTGGTCTATTTGGATGACATCTTGGTATATTCTGAATCCATGGAGGCCCACATTCTGGATGTCAGACGAGTGTTGCAACGGTTACGAGAGAACAAGCTGTTCGGTAAGCTTGAGAAATGCGAATTTCACCGATCCCAGGTAACCTTCTTAGGTTACATCATTTCCGCTGAGGGGTTCTCCATGGATCCTGAGAAGGTTTCGGCTGTCTTACAGTGGCCCCAGCCCAGTGGTCTTCGTTCCCTGCAGCGCTTTTTGGGCTTCGCCAATTATTATCGGAAGTTCATCAGGGACTTTTCCATGCTAGCCAAGCCTCTCACGGATCTGACCAGGAAGGGCAGTAATTCCCAGGTCTGGCCGCTCGAGGCCATCCGAGCTTTTGAAGCTCTAAAATCCGCCTTTGTGTCGGCTCAGATTCTGTCGCATCCCAACCCTGGGTTGCCCTTTGTCCTCGAGGTGGACGCGTCTGAGATGGGAGTAGGCGCCCTTCTGTCTCAGCGTAGAACACCAGAGGGTCCTCTGCTTCCTTGTGGGTTTTACTCCCGGAAACTGTCTTCCGCGGAGTGCAACTATCAGATTGGTGACAGGGAGTTATTGGCCATAGTGCAGGCCCTTAAAGAATGGAGGCACTGACGGACCACAAGAATCTGACCTACCTTTCTGAGGCCAAGAGATTGACACCACGTCAGGCCAGATGGGCTCTGTTCTTGTCACGTTTTAATTACGTGGTCTCCTACCTACCCGGTTCCAAGAACATCAGGGCGGATGCCTTATCACGGCAGTACAGATCTTGGCCGCCATTCGCACCAGCCTGACCTCTCCCCTGGGTGAGCAGATTTTGGCGGCTCAATCTGGTGCTCCCTCTGGGAGACCCAACGGCAGATGTTTTGTGCCTGAGGAGTTGCGCACTCGGTTGTTGCGAACCTACCATAACTCCAAGACCGCGGGGCATCCTGGAAAGAATCAGCTGTCCTGGGCTGTTTCACGTCTGTTCTGGTGGCCTTCCCTACGTTCCGACATCGCCGCATATGTAGCGGCATGCTCCGTTTGTGCCCAGAGTAAGTCCCCTCGGCACCTTCCGTTGGGCCTTCTGCAACCCATAGCCACCGGGGAGCGCCCATGGTCACACCTGGCGATGGATTTTATTGTGGACCTCCCTGCATCCCGAGGCCATACGGTCATTCTCATGATTGTGGATCGGTTTTCCAAAATGTGCCACTGTGTTCCTCTCAAGAAGTTACCCTCTGCACAAGAGTTGGCCACGATTTTTGCCAGGGAGGTCTTCCGGTTGCACGGTTTGCCCAAGGAGATTGTGTCGGATCGGGGGAGTCAGTTTGTGTCCAGGTTCTGGCGCGCCTTTTGCTCCCAGTTGGGGATTCATCTCTCCTTCTCCTCGGCCTACCACCCTCAGTCCAATGGGGCCGCAGAACGATCCAATCAGGCCTTGGAGCAATTCCTTCGTTGCTATGTCTCCGATCACCAAGACAATTGGGTTGACCTCCTGCCTTGGGCTGAGTTTGCCAGGAACACGGCGGTGAACTCTTCCTCTGGGACGTCTCCCTTCATGGCCAATTATGGGTTCCAACCTGCCGTGTTACCGGAGGTATTCTCTCCCCAGGATATTCCGGCTGTGGAGGATCACCTTTCCGTCCTATGTGCTTCTTGGGTACTGATCCAGAAGTCCCTTGAGGTCTCTGCGCAGCGCCAGAGACTCCAGGCTGATCGCAGACGAGCGCCTGCTCCTTCCTACCAGGTCGGAGACCGTGTATGGTTGTCCACCCGCAACCTCAACCTTCGAGTGCCCACTCCCAAGCTGGCGCCTCGCTTTGTTGGTCCCTTCCGAGTGCTTCGCAGGGTAAACCCGGTAGCCTATGCCCTTGCGCTTCCTCCTGGCATGCGGATCTCCAACGTGTTTCATGTCTCCCTGTTGAAGCCACTGGTGTGTAATCGTTTCACTTCCTCGGTTCCTCGGCCTCGTCCGGTCCAAGTGGGTAATCGTGAGGAGTATGAGGTGAGCAATATCCTGGACTCACGCCTGGTCCGCGGTCGGGTGCAGTTTTTGGTCCATTGGCGTGGTTATGGTCCAGAGGAGCGTTCCTGGGTTCCCTCCGCAGATGTCCATGCTCCTGCCTTGCTCCGAGCCTTCCACGCACGCTTCCCTCAGAAACCGTTCTTTACTCCGCGGAGGAGGGGCCCTTGAGGGGGAGGTACTGTCATGGTCTTACCTTCTTGCTGTTCTCCTTCGTTTGACATGTGCTGGCGGCCATCTTGGTTTCTGGGTTTCTTGTAGCCTCCCACCCTGCGGCTTCTCCTTCCCACTGGGAGGAGCTGGATGCCCAGCTCATATATATAGGAGGTCTGTGGCTTCAGTTCCTTGCTTGGTCCTCCTGTGTTCACATGCTTCTAGACTGCTGCTGCTGCTGGTTCCTGATCCTGGTTTCGTCCGACTACCCTGCTGGTTCCTGATCCTGGCTTCGTCTGACTACCCTGCTGGTTCCTGATCCTGGCTTCGTCTGACTACCCTTCTGGTTCCTGACCTCTGGCTTCGCAAAGACTCTGCTTCGGTTTCGCCATCCGTTTGGACTTTTGCTTTACAGCTTTATTTTCAATAAAGCCTTCTTATTTTCACTTATCCCTTGTTGTACGTCTGGTTCATGGTTCCGTGACATCCCCGTTGGGTTTGGTGCCTAAGAAGGAACCCAATAAGTTTAGGTTGATTCATCATTTGTCCTATCCGCAAGGGGGGTCTGTGAATGATGGCATTGCTGATGAGTTGTGTTCTGTGTCCTACACGTCATTTGATGCGTCGGTGCTTTGAGTGAGGCGTTTCGGGCAGGGTGCCCTGCTCGCTAAAACGGACATTGAGGCTGCTTTTCGGTTGTTGCCCATCCACCCGGATAGCTTGCATTTACTTGGTTTCCAATGGGAAGGTTGTTTTTATGTGGATTGTTGTTTGCCGATGGGCTGCACAATTTCTTGTTCATTGTTTGAATCGTTCAGTTCGTTTTTGGAGTGGGTATTGAAACAGGAGTCGGGGTGGAATTCGGTATTGCATTATCTGGACGATTTTTTGTTCTTAGGTCCAGCTGAATCCTGGGTGTGTGCTGTTCTGTTGCATACGATGGAGCGTGTGGCGGCTAGGTTTGGGATCCCTTTAGCGGATGAAAAAACGGAGGGTCCTTCCACTGTATTGACGTTTTTGGGGATTGAGATTGACAGCATGGCCATGGAATGTCGGCTACCTGACAACAAGGTGTCTGATTTGTTGGCTGAGGTTGTCTTCCTACGAAGGGCCAAAAAGGTCCAGCTAAAACGGGTGCAGTCGGTTTTGGGCAAACTGAATTTCGCTTGTCGTATTTTGCTGATGGGACGGGTTTTTTGTCGGCGTTTGGCGTTGGCTACTGCGGGTGTTACTGCACCGTTTCATTACTTGCGGTTACCGGCTGAGGTAAAGGAGGACTTGGCGGTTTGGGAGAGCTTTCTTGGGGAGTATAATTGGTGGTCTATGTGGATGGAAGAGGCGATTAGTAGCGTGGATTTGGAATTATTTTCGGATGCGGCAGGTTCGTGTGGATATGGTGTTTTTTGTCAGGGGCAATGGAGTGTGCGGAGGCATGGCCGGAAGAATGGAGACGGGCTGGTGTCCTCGGCAACTTGGTGTTGTTGGAGCTTTTCCCTATTGTTTTGGCTACGGAGTTGTGGGGGGAATGGCTTAGGAATCGGCGGGTGCGTTTCTAATGTGATAATTTGGGTGTGGTGCAACTTGGTGACGGGTGCCGAAGTCCGGGGGTTACCCTGTCCCCAGTGGCTCTGGAGCGTGGCCTTGGGGTGTCAGCTGATCTGATTAGGCAGTCGCTTAGTAGAGGTCGGCCTACTCAGCAGTGTGGGCTTTGTGGGAGGAATTGATAGAGCAGGTAGGTGGTTGTAGTTTGGTTGATGATTTCCGGACGTTATTGGTTTTTTGGGTGGGTTTGTGTTATGCGGCAGGTGTGTCTTTCTCGGTAGTGTCAAAGAGGGTTGCGGCTGTGGCTTTCTGGTTGCGCTGGCGGGGTCTGGCGGATGTTTCTAAGTGTTTTGGGGTTCGGCAGGCGTTGAAGGGTTACCGTCGTGGAATGATTCGGAGGGACACTAGAAGGCCAGTGTCTTTCGCGGTGTTGCAGTTGTTGTGGGAGAGGGCGGAGTCGGTTTGTGTGTCGGCATTTGAGGTGTTTTTGTTTAGGGCTGCATTTTCGCTAGCCTTTTTTGGAGCATTTCGTATTTCTGAATTGGTAGCAGCTAGTCGCTCGGGTGGTGGAGGTTTGTTGTTAGAAGATGTCCTGTTGTGTGAAGGCGGTTTGCGGTGCGTAATACGCAAGTCTAAAACTGATCAGGAAGGTAGAGGTGTGGTTTTGTGGCTTCAGCAATTGGTGGGGTCGGTACTTTGTCCAGTGCGTTGCGTTGAGGAATATTTGGGAGTGCGGCCTGATGGATCGGGTGCATTGTTGGTTCACCAGGACGGGTTGCGGTTGTCTCGCTTCCAATTCATATCTGTTTTTAGGAAGTGTTTGTTGGCGGCGGGTTTGCCTGTTAATGATTATGCATCCCACTCCTTTCGGATCGGGGCAGCAACTGAAGCGGCCAGGTGGGGGCTGGGTGAAGATGTTATCAAGCGTATTGGGCGCTGGGAGTCGGATTGTTTTCACTCATATATTCGACCTCATCTTTTATTAATGATTGTTGGGCGGGGCTTCGGTGAGTGAAGCGTGTTGGTGTTCTGGATCTGTTATGAATATGTTTATTTTTTGTTACAGGGGCGGCGCCTTGTCTGGCATGGATTTTCGGGCACTCGTACGTCCATTGGGGGGCCTTACGTGCGGATGTCAGGCGGAACGGACGCCAATTGGGTTTCCCGACGGAAGAGTTGGTAATCAGGATTGGGTTGAGGGGGCTCCTTTGGGGTCGGGTGTTGCCTGAAATTCATGTTAATGCCACTTTAGATCGGCCCCCTGATATCATAGTGCTCCATGTTGGGGGCAACGATCTGGGTGGGAGGCGATCTCGGGATGTGATCCAGGACATTAAGTTGGATGTGCTGCGCTTATTGTCGGATTTTCCGGATGTGTTGATTGTATGGTCAGAGGTGGTTGCGAGACGTTGCTGGCGGTTGGCCAGGTCGGTGAAGCGTATCAATAAAGCCCGGGCAAAATTGAATAAGGAGGTGGGGCATTTTGTTCGCAGGCAAGGGGTTTGGTAGTGCGTCACCAGGAATTGGAGGCGGCGTCGCCTCAATTCTTGAGAGAGGATGGTGTGCACCTGAATGACGTTGGCATAGACATGTGGGCATTGGGTATTCAGGAGGGTTTGGAGACTGCCCTTAAGGTATGGCGGGACGCCCACAGGTGAGGTGTCACCGGTGGTCGTTTGGTGGCTGCTTGATATGGGATCCTGGGGGAGCAATTCAATGGTTAAGAGATGCAGGACATGTTGGAGCCTGCATCTCATATGATTTGTTAATACCGAGGATGGGGCTCCTGTTTGGGCTACAAGGCCTACAGGAGGGATACTGGTATACTTCAAGGAATTGGTGCCCTTGGGTCGGTGAGTGCGGCAAAGGGTAAGCTTGAAGTACGAGGTGAGGTGGTGAAGGAGGATACTGCTAGTTTGGGTTGCCCTCCAGGATCCTTGTTACGGTGCAGTAGGTGATAATGTTGAGGGATGTTTAAAAAGTGCCTGCTGTTGTTATTGTTATTATTATTCATGTTATATGGTGAAATATGTTGCTTTAATGTGTGGAATAATAAAGTTTGGCCGTCATGGTCATTTTACCAAAACAAGTAGGTGTTGGTGTGATTTTTTAAAGGGGATCAGGGTAGGTATCAGTAGACGGAGGAAATTCTTCCATCCTATTAAGTCAGCCACTTGTGTTCACAGGGTGTGAACAAGGACTTAGGTGAGTCAGGAAACTGTGTTAGTTAGAGCCTAGCCGGGCAAGTGTTTATTATTTTATGTGGATGTCACATGTGTTAGGTGAAGCTGCGACTTCATGATAACCTGTATTGGTTGGAGTGTGCACAATAAATGTACGGTTTGGACCTGAAACCTGGTGTCCTAAAGTCGTATCTGTGAGAATGACCCCCGGAGAAGAGCTAACCCCCCACAATTGGTGTCGGATGCGGGCAGGTGTCACTGCTGATAAGTAAAAGTGCTGGAAGCCTGCTAGTTTGCAGGAGCAGAGACTGCTGGTGTTAAACTGGACATTTTTATTTTTTCTGTGGTGCAAACAGTGCAGGATTTAAAGGGCCAGAAGCCCAGTACAAGAGACTGATCAGTGGAAATGGCTGCAAAATGGTATAGCCCGTGGGAGAAATCCTGCGAGTTAGTGATCGGGGGGATCCCGCTGGGGGTCATTCTAGACTCCCGCCAGCAAGTGTCTCGGGTCCTGCCTGAAATTCAGGACTTTGTAACAAGGGGGCCAGAGACAAAAACTACGGTGTCACTGACCTTTGTGACGGACTATGGCTCTGTGCAATGGGAGCTGTTAAAAAGTGAGACACTGGAAGTGGAATTTGTACTGGGCAAGGAGTTTCCATTGTTTGGGCAGTTGTGGAGCGGAGTTCCTGATAAAAAGCAAAGATATGCCGTTGCCAAGGGCAACCTTCGGGAAGACAAAGAGGTTGAGAGCGGTGCAGTTCTCAGGAGTACATATCTTCTCTGCGGGGTGCAGCTGGAATGACCGTCCAGGAAAAGTCTGGATTCAAGGCCAGGGCGTTTCCAGTAGCAACGGTTGCATCACGGAGTCTGTAGGTGATCGTGGTACCAGAAACCAGGGGCAGTCTTCCAAAGTCCGGAAGAAGGATGATGATCTCGGTAGAGATGTCCCTGGAATGTCCTCGGCTCCCAAGACTGCCAAACCCGTGGCATCAGGGGGTAAGAACATTTTTGTTGATTGTGTGGCAGACCCCATTACAGTGAGTCGGCGGCAGTTGCTACCTGCTGGGCCGGTATGGGGTAAGACACCCAGTCGAGAAACTGCTACAAAAATATGTGACAATGTGAAAAAAGCAGTGTCTTAACAGGCGGATAAGCCTGTTGGGATCGCTCCCTCGCAGAAATCTACAGAGGAGAAGGTTTCTGTGTTACCTCAGTTGCCCATGACCAAAGCTAGTTTTGGGATGACAAGGATCCGAGATCCAATGCTAGCCCGGGTAAGAGGTAGCACAATATTGAAACCTGAGACTGGTAAAATATTAAAGGTGCTGGACAGTCGTGCGGATAAGGACTATCTGCTGATTTTCACTGAGCGTGAGACTCCAATGAGAACAGGGACTTATGAATTTGATGTTACAGATACGCTCATGCATGAGGGAGTATTGGGCCGTGATATCGGTTTGTTGCTGTGGGGTAAGGTAGACACTTCTTCAGATAGTGACGAAACTCCTGCAGAACCTGTACCTGTCTCTTTAAGTGAGGATCTAAGGGAGCTACACTTTGACCTGCTTGGGGAAAGAATATTGACCATTGGAAACCATGGTGCTGGTCAAGTGAAAAGTGATGGTGACAAAAGTGCGGAAATGCATAAGGAAAATGTGATGTCATATGAAATATGCGGTGACAGTGATATATCTTTTCCGTTGCAGGTTGTGGTCAGGGGAGAAGCGCCCCCTGGTGGTAAAAATGTAAATGATGGTGAAACTTTATTTTCTGCATCTGCTATGTTTCATGAAGCATATAAGTAGTGGGGAGCAAAGCCCAGCTCCAGCTCAGTGTTTGAAGGTGCAGGAAAATATGATCGGGTTAGAGGGTGTACTGCACGTATCAGAGGTGGAAATGCAGTCTCCACAATGTTGGTTGGTTACTAAGGAAGTGTCCCAGGTGGGGATTAGCTCATCGGTGCCCCTAGAGGTCAGAATTAATAATGACACGAGCGGTATAGGTGACGTATGTGCTGTGACCGATAGCAACCCAGAGAATGAAGCTACCATGTCAAGGTCCTGCAGAACAAAGGTGGTTACTAGTAGTGACCAGACAGTTATATCTGACGAGGTGAGAATTAAGTCGGGTGACATCAGCCTAGGGTCTGAAGCCCATATCCAGACAGTTGTAGGTGACCTGACACGACAGTACAGCTGCAAACAGGAGGAAGATCTCTCTCCTCACGCTCCCTAGAAACGTTAGAGACGGGACTAGCTGTCTTCACAGAGCAACTGAAGAAAGTTTCAGAAAGGGCAAAGAAGGAGAGCCAGAAAGAGAATGGTGATACTCCTACATCTGCTGCAGCAGAGCCGAGCAAGGAGCAGCTGGAACCGGAGGCCCAAAAACGGGGTACTTCCCACAAGCTTGTGCAAAAAGCTGAAAAGAAACTGCTGAAAAACATGGAGTTGGTGGTTCAGCGCCTGGGGAAACAGGAGAAGTGTGACTGGCTCCTAGCTGAAGAGAAATACATCTCGGCTCGATATGGTGAAAAACGTGACCAAACAGAGACTGGTGCTTGGGAAAAGGAGACCAAGGCCCTCACCTTGTCTAGAGCCCTGGAAGAAGCGCTTGAGGAGCATGCTGAATTGGAGATGCTGAACAAGCAACTCAGAGCAGAGACGGAAAATCTCATGAGCTTAAAAGATGAGTTGGAGAAATCTAAGTGTGCTCTCGAGCAGCAGGTGGAAGGTGAGAAACCTGAAGAGGAGAGTTCTCTGGAAGACGTCAAGAAGCCAGAGCCTGTTAAAAATGGGACTGGAGAGGGTGGCACTGTGGTGCTGGCTGTGGCAGAGAAGATGGAAGATGCTTCTGCTAAACCAGTTGATGGGGCTGATGTGGATGCCGAAGACCACAGACCCGTGGTAGCGTGTAACCTAGGCCTGGAAGACATCCCCTCTGCATACAAGGCCTTCCAAATAGCCAGCAGGCTGCTGGGGAAGAAGTACGAGGAGGTGAACGATCAGTTTTCGGATCCGGGCTATTACGATGGGCTGTATCTCCTGACTCCTCCACAAAAGGAGAACAGTGTCCTGGATGAGCCTCTGGAGAAAATGACAGAAGACGAGGAGTCTGCTGAAGACCCTGGTGCCTCCTGCCTTGATGAGAAAGAGGGGGAGGGGTTAACAGGGCAAGTGTATGGTGCCATGTCCGAGAAGGATGAGAAGGCGGTCAAAGAGACTGGAGACTTCAGGAAGACTGAGACTGAAGAAGTTAAGGCCGATGTGTTGGTGGACGTGAAGTCCCCAGGTGCTACAGAGACCAATGTTAAGCCAAAGGGACCCGCGGCCGAAGTGGAAAAAGCCGCTAAAGAAGCAGAGGTCTCTAAAACTGCCATAGTAGCTGGGGTAACTACTGCTGGAAAGAAGGAAGAAGTGACCCAGATGCACGTAAAAGAAGCGAGTAGGGGCAAGCATGCTCTGCTGAAGGAGCCCTGTAAAGCAAAGGAGAAAGTGTCGGGATATGACTGGGAACAGTTCAGGCAAGAGCTGCAGCGGTCCAAGAAAGGACGTGAGGTGCATGTACAGGAGCCAGAGGGTCTAAAAAGAGAGAGAGATCAAAATATACGACAGCGCATCATTATCACTCGGGAAAGAGTAGGAAAAGAGTATCTGGCCATGAGATGGGCACATGAGGCCTTTAGGCAGTTTCGGTTAGGCAAGATGTTAGTTTTGGTGATAAACCAAGCTCTGCTGGTGTGGGTCTGGCAGAACAAAGGGAAGGTACGTGTCACCGAGGTTCCTGGCCTCGGTGAAATAAGAAACTGTAATTTTCTGTGTCAGCGGCAGCTAGTGCTCGCTGACACTGGGTTACTTAGTGTGGCTGTAAAGCCAATCGGGGCCGGTTCTTATTGGGAGCAGCCAAAGAGCAGGGTGGGTGACTGATCCCCACGTCCAGGCCAGGTGGATGCCCTCTCACCAGCCTCCCGTGGTTATGCAGGTGTTCACCCTCACGGGCTTGAACAAAGGGGGGGATATGTGAGACAGTGACAGGTCTCACGCAGGTTGGAGGCAAGGAAGGGGTGGATAGTGCGGTCCACACCCCTGTTCCACCACAGGTGAGACAAGCTGGAGGTAATCAGCCTGGCATAAGGCACCTCCCAGAGTGTCAGCAAGGGGGGAGTGTGTTGCCTGTGGACAGAGGCCTGGAGGGCTGAGAGACCACTATTCCCCATGTGTGCTGAGGCACTGGACTGGAGGCAGTGGGCGTACTGTGCTCTGTACAGCCAGGAGGCTGTGGGACATTGGCTGAGAAAGCCGCTTGTGTTCACAGAATGTGAACAAGGACTTAGGTGAGTCAGGAAACTGTGTTAGTTAGATCCTAGCCAGGCAAGTGTTTATTATTTTATGTGGATGTCACATGTGTTAGGTGAAGCTGCGACTTCATGATAACCTGTATTGGTTGGAGTGTGCACAATAAATTCAGGTTTGGACCTGAAACCTGGAGTCCTAAAGTCGTATCTGTGAGAATGACCCCCGGAGTAGAGCTAACCCCCCACAGCCTGAAGTAAATATATCTTTGCCCAAAATGGCTGCATTTCAAATGCCTGATTCAAACCCCTGTATGCAGAGGAGGTATCTCACAGGGCCTGAACCACTGTAGTCCTGAAGTAAATATATCTTTGCCCAAAGTGGCTGTATTTCAAATGGCTGTATTTCAAATTCCTGATTCAAACCCCTGTATGCAGAGGGGGTATCTCACAGGTCCTGTAACCACTTTAGGCCTGAAGAAAATATATCTTTGCACAAAATGGCTGTATTTCAAATGGCTAAATTTTAAATGCCTGATTCAAATCCCTGTATGCAGAGGGGGTATCTCACAGGGAAAGAACCACTGTAGTCCTGAAGTAAATATATCTTTGCACAAAATGGCTATATTTCAAATGGCTGTATTTCAAATGCCTGAATCAAACCCCTGTATGCAGAGGGGGTATCTCACATGGCCTGAACTGCAGCACGCCAGACCTGCAGGGTATAGCGAAGCGAGGTCACGGTTATAGGCAAGCGAGGGTTGCTCACTGTATTGGAGAACCCTGGGCAGGCATGCGGCAGTGAAGGAGAGGTAGACACAGTTCCTCTGGGGCACACTCTGTATATAGGGACCAGGCCTGATGGTGGATGAGGTGCCCTGGATGTTACAGGTATTTTTAGTGCCTGGGGCAAGGTCCCTGTTGGATTCGTGACGCCAGTGCCTGTAACGGTGGCACACCAGTTTATAGGGGGAATAACTGAGTACTCAGTGGATAAACCAAACGTTGCTTTACTTGGTGAACACAGTCCAACTTTGTACATACAGTTACAGTTGATAGCGATGAGAGCGCAGTCCCTTGAACAATACTTCACAAGCAGGTAGACTTCAAATAGTGGCAGGTATTAAATCATGCAAGATACTTGGAGGGCATACTTTGGTTAATACTTTGCAGTGCAATGCTGCTCTATCCCCTTCAGCTATTCTAGCTGGCTGGATCCCAAGGCCCGGATGCCTAAATGCTGGCTTTAATCCTTGGTATATAAATCCTTCCTCCAGTATTGGCGCTTGCTGTACTTTATAGAACCTCTGCCCATCAGGGTACTTATCTGACCTGGTATTGTCCTTATTCGGCTTGTGGGTAACTGCAGGTTTCTCCCAGTAGGTGCTGTCCTGCAACTGGGGTGTCTCTACTGAGCTAATCCTAGCCTCAGGAGCTTCAGGTGGACGAAGTAACTCCTCTAGTCCCCTGGAATGAACTAACTCTCCCCTGTCTGGGCCTTCCTATATATATCTAGGGCTCTCTATCTCCCTCTAATGTCTGGGAGGCTAAACTACACCCTGACAGGCCTGACACCCAGCTAACACAGGGAAATGCATACACATAACATTACAGGTAATAAAAACACATTAACCCCTTCTGTGCAGTGCCCACCTTTACCTAGTGGGACACTACATACAACCACGCTATAACATTGCCCGTCCTCGGCGCAACATGGAGGGGCCCTGCCCGGCTGGATACTGCAGCCTGAAAGACAAAATGAGAACCGGCATACATGGCAAATATCACAGCAACAATACAAACATTGACAACCAATATAACTGCAGGGAATGGTGAAAAGGGGCGTCGTTCTCTTCTCTCAGGATAATGGAAGGGAACAGGGGCACTGACCTGGTGCAGCGTATCAATAAACCAGGATAGTCCATAAATGCAAATTGTCCATAATATAACAGTAGAACAATATAAAACGATGTAAAGTTCTTGGAGGCTCAAGGAACAAATATGAGTCCGTACCCAGGTTTGCAACAGGGTTAAACAGGGGTTTCCCGTGAGGGGCTACCTGGGCCCATGATGTAGTCCTCAAACCTCACAGGTGGGTGTCCCCTGGTAGAACGTGTAGACCTCCTTAGTGACGGAGATTCTTCCTGCCTGGACTCAGGAAGGTCAAGGGAGCTCACCGCCTCTGGAACTTCTTCAGGAGCTCTCGGAGGTAAAGTCTCCTGAGACGGGAGACCAACAGGAACAGGAGCAGGAACCAGCAAATTCAGCCAAGGCGTGAGGGCCCATTGGAGTGGCTCTTTATCGTGGATCAAGTTCTCCACAGCCTGCATAGGGTCCATAGGTGGAGCTGGCAATTCCTCCTCAGAAGGCTCAGGGTACATCTCCTCCGCCGCTGGTTCTCCTTCGATACAGGGTTTGAGGCGGTTCCTGTGAACAACTTGGGGACCTTTTCCTTCTCTGGAGACCTGGTAAATGTGGGCTGCAGCATTGGGTATGGCAGTAATAAGGTAGGGAATCCTTTCCCACTTGCTGTCCAACTTGCTGGTCCGGTGGTTGTTTTTCAACCAAACCTTATCTCCAATAGCCAGGGGTCCCGCATGGGCAGTCTGGTCGTAGTCTTTTTGCTGGCGTTCCCGGACATTCTCCATGCGTTCTTGCACAATCTCCTTGGCATTAAGAAGACGCCTCTGGTGCTCCACTACCCAATCAGTCCTGGGCAGTGGGTTGATCACATCCGGCACTTGTACCCCCAGGGAGTGATCCGCAGGTAATCTCCCTTGTCGCCCAAACATCAGGTAGAACGGGGTGTAACCGGTGGAACAATGGATGGTGTTGTTATAAGTGTACATCAGTTGTGGCAACAGAGTAGGCCAATCACCCCTCGTATCAGGGGGTACTGCTCTCAGCATTTCAATGAGAGTCTTATTCATCTTTTCACAGAGTCCGTTACCCTGCGGATGATAGGCGGTGGTCCGGACTGTCTGGCAGTTGTGCAGCAGGCACATCTCATGGAACAGCTGTGACTCAAACGCAGACCCTTGATCGGTGAGGATCCTTTCCGGACAGCCGTAGGGCAGAAGGAAATGTTTCCAGAACGCCTCCGCTGTAGTCTTGGCTGTCAGGTCTTTCACAGGCACTGCTACGACAAACTTGGTGAAGTGGTCAATTATAGTCATGGCATATGTATATCCAGAGCGACTCGGCTCCAACTTCACATGATCAATCGCGACCAATTCTAGAGGAGCTGTACTTACAATAGGATGGAGAGGCGCCCTCTGGTCATGGCGTTCAGTCCGCCCCACAGCACAGGCAGTGCATTCTCGGCACCATTTCTCGATATCCTCTCTCATCCCAATCCAATAGAATCTTCTCCGTATAGTGGCCTCAGTCTTTTGCACACCGAAGTGTCCAGACTGGTTGTGGTACATGTCCAATACCAGGCTGGCATCCCGACGTGGCAGGAGAATCTGGTAGACTCTATCACAGGACACTGGATCCAGACTCCTTCTGAGCAACAGGCCTCTTTGAAGGAATAGTTGGTGGCGATGTCTCCACAGTCTTACTAGTTCTGGGTCTGCACTCTTCCTGCGGATTCTCTCAGGGATTTTCCCACTGGTAAGGAAGTCAAGCAGTTCACCGAGGACTCTACTTTCGGACTGGAGCTTAATCCATCTTTTTTGATCGCCTCCGGACTCAGGATCATCTGAGGAGGGAAGATCAGCAGCAGGGAGATTTTCAGTACGGATATTATCCTGCTGGGCAAATTTTCTGTAAAACGCGGGCATTTCCACTTCTTCCCAGGCATCTTTTAACTCATCTGGGGCCTCTGTAGTGGGGAGCCGCGACAGGGCATCAGCATTATCATTGGAGCGGCCTGCCCGGTACTTCACAGAAAAGTCATAGTTGGCAAGGCGGGAGGCCCATCTTTGCTCCAGTGCCCCTAACTTGCCCGTGTTCAGATGCGCCAGGGGATTATTGTCCGTGAAGGCAACAAATGTAGCAAGATAGTCTTTGAACTTTTCAGTCACAGCCCACACTAAGGCAAGAAACTCCAGCTTGAAAGAACTGTAATTCTGGTCATTCTTTTCGGCTCCCTTCAGGGATCTGCTGGCGTAGGCAATTACCCTTTCTTTGTTGTCTTGCACTTGAGCCAACACGGCCCCCAGGCCTCTTTTACTGGCATCTGTGTAGAGGAGGAACGGCTTCTGATAATCTGGGTAACCCAGAACAGGGGGTTCAGTCAGCTTCTTCTTCAGGATTTGAAAGGCAATTTCTCGTTCTTGGTTCCATTCAACAGGAATAGGGGTTTTCGGGCTCTTCTTTGGATGCCCCCTCAACAGTTCCTGGATGGGATCCGCAATTTGTGCGAAGTGCGGGATGAAACGCCTGTAGTACCCTGCAAAACTGAGAAAGCTTCCCACCTCTTTCACGGTCGTTGGAGTAGGCCAGTTGCGGACAGCAGCAAGTTTATCAGGATCAGGCTGTATTCCGTCGGCGCTGACAATGTGCCCAAGGTATTTGACCGCGGGTTTCAGCAGGTGGCACTTGGATGGTTTGATCTTGAGGCCATATTTAGCAAGAACTTGAAACACCTCACCCAGGTGCTTTAAATGGTCCTCATACGTCTTGGAGTATACAATGACGTCATCCAGATATAAGAGTACAGTCTCAAAATTCCTATGGCCTAAACAACGTTCCATCAGCCTCTGGAACGTTCCTGGAGCGTTACACAGTCCAAACGGCATATAATTGAATTCAAACAGGCCCATAGGTGTAGTGAAAGCAGTCTTTTTTCGATCTTCTGGGGCCATGGGTACCTGCCAGTACCCACTGGTTAAGTCCAAGGTAGAGAAATAGGCTGATGACCCCAGAGCAGTCAAGGACTCTTCAATGCGTGGCAATGGATATGCATCTTTGTGGGTGATTTGATTAATTTTTCTGTAATCCACGCAGAACCTTATGCTGCCATCTTTTTTCCGGACAAGAACTAGGGGCGCAGCCCAGGGACTATGGCTGTCCCGGATTATATTAGAGTCTTTCAACTCTTTTATCATCTCTTTCACAGACTGATAGGTAGTAGGTGGTATGGGTCTGTGCCTCTCCTTAACCTCCTCAGGACCGCCGTACGCAGGATTGCGTCTTTGCGGCGGCCCTGCTCTTCTGGGTGGACGTGCCGGCGCGTCCTCTCGCGAGACGCGAGATTTCCTGTGAACGTGCGCACACAGGCGCGCGCGTTCACAGGAACGGAAGGTAAGAGAGTGGATCTCCAGCCTGCCAGCGGCGATCGTTCGCTGGCAGGCTGGAGATGTGTTTTTTTTAACCCCTAACAGGTATATTAGACGCTGTTTTGATAACAGCGTCTAATATACCTGCTACCTGGTCCTCTGGTGGTCCCCTTTGTTTGGATCGACCACCAGAGGACACAGGTAGCTCAGTAAATATGTTGCACCAAGCACCACTACACTACACCCCCCCCCTGTCACTTATTAACCCCTTATTCACCCTTGATCACCCCTGATCACCCCATATAGACTCCCTGATCACCCCCCTGTCATTGATTACCCCCCTGTCATTGATCAACCCCCTGTAAAGCTCCATTCAGATGTCCGCATGATTTTTACGGATCCACTGATAGATGGATCGGATCCGCAAAACGCATACGGACGTCTGAATGAAGCCTTACAGGGGCGTGATCAATGACTGTGGTGATCACCCCATATAGACTCCCTGATCACCCCCCTGTCATTGATTACACCCCTGTCATTGATCAACCCCCTGTAAAGCTTCATTCAGATGTCCGCATGATTTTTACGGATCCACTGATAAATGGATCGGATCCGCAAAACGCATACGGACGTCTGAATGAAGCCTTACAGGGGCGTGATCAATGACTGTGGTGATCACCCCATATAGACTCCCTGATCACCCCCCTGTCATTGATTACACCCCTGTCATTGATCACACCCCTGTAAAGCTCCATTCAGATGTCCGCATGATTTTTACGGATCCACTGATAGATGGATCGGATCCGCAAAACGCATACGGGCGTCTGAATGAAGCCTTACAGGGGCGTGATCAATGACTGTGGTGATCACCCCATATAGACTCCCTGATCACCCCCCTGTCATTGATTACACCCCTGTCATTGATCAACCCCCTGTAAAGCTCCATTCAGATGTCCGCATGATTTTTACGGATCCACTGATAAATGGATTGGATCCGCAAAACGCATACGGGCGTCTGAATGAAGCCTTACCGGGGCGTGATCAATGACTGTGGTGATCACCCCATATAGACTCCCTGATCACCCCCCTGTCATTGATTACACCCCTGTCATTGATCAACCCCCTGTAAAGCTCCATTCAGATGTCCGCATGATTTTTACGGATCCACTGATAGATGGATCGGATCCGCAAAACACATACAGGCGTTTCCCTGGAGCCTTCCAGGGGGGGTGATCACCCCATATAGACTCCCTGATCATCCCTCTGTCATTGATCACCCCCCCCTGTCATGCTGCATTCAGATGTCCGTATGATTTTTACGGATCCACGGATACATGGATCGGATCCGCAAAACACATACGGACATCTGAATGGAGCCTTACAGGGGGGTGATCAATGACAGGGGGGTGATCACCCCATAAAGACTCTCTGATCACCCCCCCCCTGTCATTGATCACCCCCCCTGTCATTGATCACCCCTCTGTAAGGCTCCATTCAGACATTTTTTTGGCCCAAGTTAGCGGAAATTATTTATTTTTTTCTTACAAAGTCTCATATTCCACTAACTTGTGTCAAAAAATAAAATCTCACATGAACTCACCATACCCCTCACGGAATCCAAATGCTTAAAAAATTTTTGACATTTATATTCCAGACTTCTTCTCACGCTTTAGGGCCCCTAGAATGCCAGGGCAGTATAAATACCCCACATGTGACCCCATTTCGGAAAGAAGACACCCCAAGGTATTCCGTGAGGGGCATATTGAGTCCATGAAAGATTGAAATTTTTGTCCCAAGTTAGCGGAAAGGGAGACTTTGTGAGAAAAAAAAAAAAATATCAATTTCTGCTAACTTGTGCCAAAAAAAAAAAAATTCTATGAACTCGTCATGCCCCTCATTGAATACCTTGGGGTGTCTTCTTTCCAAAATGGGGTCACATGTGGGGTATTTATACTGCCCTGGCATTCTAGGGGTCCTAAAGCGTGAGAAGAAGTCTGGGATCCAAATGTCTAAAAATGCCCTCATAAAATGAATGTGGGCCCCTTTGCGCATCTAGGCTGCAAAAAAGTGTCACACATGTGGTATCGCCGTACTCAGGAGAAGTTGGGGAATGTGTTTTGGGGTGTCATTTTACATATACCCATGCTGGGTGAGATAAATATCTTGGTCAAATGCCAACTTTGTATAAAAAAATGGGAAAAGTTGTCTTTTGCCGAGATATTTCTTTCACCCAGCATGGGTATATGTAAAAAGACACCCCAAAACACATTTCCCAACTTCTCCCGAGTACGGCGATACCACATGTGTGACACTTTTTTGCAGCCTAGGTGGGCAAAGGGGCCCACATTCCAAAGAGCACCTTTAGGATTTCACAGGTCATTTACCTACTTACCACACATTAGGGCCCCTGGAAAATGTCAGGGCAGTATAACTACCCCACAAGTGACCCCATTTTGGAAAGAAGACACCCCAAGGTATTCCGTGAGGGGCATGGCGAGTTCCTAGAATTTTTTATTTTTTGGCACAAGTTAGTGGAAAATGATGATTTTTTTTTTAATTTTTTTTTCATACAAAGTCTCATATTCCACTAACTTGTGACAAAAAATAAAAACTTCCATGAACTCACTATGCCCATCAGCGAATACCTTGGGGTCTCTTCTTTCCAAAATGGGGTCACTTGTGGGGTAGTTATACTGCCCTGGCATTCTAGGGGCCCAAATGTGTGGTAAGGAGTTTGAAATCAAATTCTGTAAAAAATGACCTGTGAAATCCTAAAGGTGCTCTTTGGAATATGGGCCCCTTTGCCCACCTAGGCTGCAAAAAAGTGTCACACATCTGGTATCTCCGTACTCAGGAGAAGGTGGGGAATGTGTTTTGGGGTGTCATTTTACATATACCCATGCTGGGTGAGAGAAATATCTTGGCAAAAGACAACTTTTCCAATTTTTTTATACAAAGTTGGCATTTGACCAAGATATTTATCTCACCCAGCATGGGTATATGTAAAACGACACCCCAAAACACATTCCTCAACTTCTCCTGAATACAGAGATACCAGATGTGTGACACTTTTTTGCAGCCTAGGTGGGCAAAGGGGCCCATATTCCAAAGAGCACCTTTCGGATTTCACTGGTCATTTTTTACAGAATTTGATTTCAAACTCCTTACCACACATTTGGGCCCCTAGAATGCCAGGGCAGTATAACTACCCCACAAGTGACCCCATTTTGGAAAGAAGAGACCCCAAGGTATTTCGTGATGGGCATAGTGAGTTCATAGAACTTTTTATTTTTTGTCACAAGTTAGTGGAATATGAGACTTTGTAAGAAAAAAAAAAAATATATCATCATTTTCCGCTAACTTGTGACAAAAAAGAAAAAGTTCTATGAACTCACTATGCCCATCAGCGAATACCTTAGGGTGTGTACTTTCCGAAATGGGGTCATTTGTGGGGTGTTTGTACTGTCTGGGCATTGTAGAACCTCAGGAAACATGACAGGTGCTCAGAAAGTCAGAGCTGCTTCAAAAAGCGGAAATTCACATTTTTGTACCATGGTTTGTAAACGCTATAGCTTTTACCCAAACCATTTTTTTTTTACCCAAACATTTTTTTTTTATCAAATACATGTAGAACAATAAATTTAGAGCAAAATTTCTATATGGATCTTGTTTTTTTTGCAAAATTTTACAACTGAAAGTGAAAGATGTCATTTTTTTGCAAAAAAAATCGTTAAATTTCGATTAATAACAAAAAAAGTAAAAATGTCAGCAGCAATGAAATACCACCAAATGAAAGCTCTATTAGTGAGAAGAAAAGGAGGTAAAATTCATTTGGGTGGTAAGTTGCATGACCGAGCAATAAACGGTGAAAGTAGTGTAGGTCAGAAGTGTAAAAAGTGGCCTGGTCTTTCAGGGTGTTTAAGCACTGGGGGCTGAGGTGGTTAATAGGAGGATGAGAGCCAGTGGGTATGGTGTGTTTGATGACACTGACCTCTCCGTAGTCCGTGGAGTGCTTGCTGAAAGCTTGGTGGTGCTCCTTCACCAGCTTCAGGACTCCCTCTATCTGCTCCTTTGGGGTAGATTCGTCCCCCACATGTAGTTCTTCCCACCAGGATGTTGTAGGGGTGCTGCTGCTCTGTGTGGTCTGGAACGCTTCCGTGGCAGGCAGACGGATTACATCCTGGAAAGACACCTGGAAAAGCTGAGCAACGGGGCAGTGTTTAAGGAGAGTAACGGGATGATCACCAAAGTTAATTAAACGGATAGGCACTTTACCTTGATACACTGTCACCATGCTCTTGGCTGTCCGTACGAAGGGATGATTTTCAAAAGGAATAGGTTCCACTAGGGCTTGATAGTCCTGGCCCTGGATCCCTAACACCGCACGGCACCACAGGATGATCTGGGAATTTGGAGGCAGAATTACCGGCCGGTTATCCCGGATCCGGACTGTGCAAATTTCTCCTTTCTTATTGGCAAACTTTTGTTGAGCACTCAGCACACTAATAGTCTTTTGGATAACTCTTCTGGAAGCAGGTGAGGCTGAAGATATAGTTTGATTTAATGCGTCAAGCACTTCAGAGTAACAATTTTTTAGAACGTTAGTCCCTAAGATCACAGGGTGTCCTCCTTTATCTCCTGCTTGTACCACAATCACGCCTTGCTGTGGCAGGGTGGCTTCTCCCACTTGAAGGGTAGGTTCCCAATACCCATGCACTTTCACTGGCTTACCGTTGCTGGCAATGATATCTAGCCAGGACTCTGGTGGCTGGGTGAGAAGACTTGGATCCCAGAACTTGTCAAAAGCAGGCCGTTGAATGTTGGTGACCTGTGACCCAGTATCCAAGAGGGCTTCAAAGGGTATCCCGTTGATGCATATACTAATTTTTGGACGGGATCCTACTTACTTAGGCATCCAGCTTGGATCCTTTGGACCTACTGTTCTACCTCCCGAGGGGCGGTCCTCTGCCTCAGGGGTTGCCCATTTAACTGCCAGCACATTGATTCAGTATGTCCATATTTCTTGCAGTGGTGGCAGACAGGCTGCTTTCTGCTTCTGGGCCGGTACCTTGGTCGCCCATCAGGCTCTTTTGGGTATACGTCCCCATATGCAGGTGGGAGCCTTGGAGGAAAAGGACTTTCATCTTCCAGTAACAATGGTCTCTCCCATTCCTCTATTTTTTTGCACACCTTCTCTAGACTTAGAGTAAGATGGTTCACTTGCTCCATGAGGGCTGCCACTACTTCCGTGACTGGAGCTTGGGTGGCCTGACTGACCCCTGCAGACCCCACATTCACAGTCTTGGGCTGACAAGCCTGGGGTTCATAGGAGGCTGCCGGCCCTGGAGCCGGGTTCTGGCCCAATATACTGATGGCCAATTCTTTAAAGTCCAGAAAGGCACAGTGGGGGTGTTGAGCTGACAACATGCGTAGCTGGCCCTTTAAATGCTCATTACTTACGCCTGCAATGAATTGCTCTCTAAGAGTCCGGTCCTGGTCCTCAGCTTCTTTAGGATCCACTTGGACTACAGCTCTCAGTGTCTCTTGTAAGGACAGGGCAAAATCACGGAGCGACTCCCCAGGTTGCTGCTTTCTGCTGAAGAAACGCATTTTAACTTCTGACACCGTTCTGGCCTCAAACGTGGTGCCCAAGCGATCAAAGATCTGTTCCAGGCTACTTTTCTCAGAGCGGGGCCACGACATGACTTCCCTGCGGGCGGCCCCTTCCAACTGAGCTAGGAGGATCTCCATTTGCTGTTCGGCATTTATGGGATAAAGCCGGAACAAGGCCAGTATCTGTTCCCTAAAGTCCTTTAACTTATGGGCTTCCCCTGAATAACGTGGGAACCAGGGGGCCCGGAAATAGTACGGCATAGTTAGCGGCATCATGCTTGGCGGTGCCGCGGCGGCAGGGGCCCTAGGGTCGGCTGGGGATACTCCAGAAGGCACGACTGGGGCCACCTGTCCGATTTCCTCAGGTGTGGACATGGCGTTGCTAGGTGGGTATGGCCCTTTAAATGTAGCAGAGCGGACCGGAGCGGCAATGATAATAATAATTTTTTTTTTTCACAGAAAAGTCTTTTGTCGCTAACGGGGCTCCCTCCGGTGTCCTGGCAGGGGTCGGGAACGTTCCGGTAAGGTAAGTAGCAGAGCCGGCAACAGTTTTAAGTTGGTACTCACTCCGGTGGTGCTCGCTCCAAGTCTCGCGAGATGCGTGGCTACGGGCGTCGGACGTCCTGCGTACAGCGTCAGCAGGTGGGCGCGGCCTCTCGTAGCTCCGGGACTCAGGTAGGTGGCAACTTTTCCTCCAGACAGGGCGGCGTTCTTCCTCCTCGCCGGCTGGGTGATGGCTCCGCCTGGTTCTTTTCGCGCAAAAGTCCTCTTTTTCGCGCCAACCAGTTCACCGGGCGCACTTGCAATCCACCTCAGGTTCAAGTGGCAAAATGGCTGTCTATTCACTGACAGCAACGGTGGCTTAAATAAGCAGCAAACAGTCCAGAAAACACTATCTTCACACCGCTAATTCTTTTCAATTCTTTGGCCCAGCAATTTTGAATAAAACAATAGGGCTTGGTCACTTTAAGACGATTTTCAGCACACAGTTTTATATCCGCAATGGCGCAGGAATGTTCCGATGATCCTGTTCGTGACGCCAATTTATGCAGCACGCCAGACCTGCAGGGTATAGCGAAGCGAGGTCACGGTTATAGGCAAGCGAGGGTTGCTCACTGTATTGGAGAACCCTGGGCAGGCATGCGGCAGTGAAGGAGAGGTAGACACAGTTCCTCTGGGGCACACTCTGTATATAGGGACCAGGCCTGATGGTGGATGAGGTGCCTTGGATGTTACAGGTATTTTTAGTGCCTGGGGCAAGGTCCCTGTTGGATTCGTGACGCCAGTGCCTGTAACGGTGGCACACCGGTTTATAGGGGGAATAACTGAGTACTCAGTGGATAAACCAAACGTTGCTTTACTTGGTGAACACAGTCCAACTTTGTACATACAGTTACAGTTGATAGCGATGAGAGCGCAGTCCCTTGAACAATACTTCACAAGCAGGTAGACTTCAAATAGTGGCAGGTATTAAATCATGCAAGATACTTGGAGGGCACAACGGTTAATACTTTGCAGTGCAATGCTGCTCTATCCCCTTCAGCTATTCTAGCTGGCTGGATCCCAAGGCCCGGATGCCTAAATGCTGGCTTTAATCCTTGGTATATAAATCCTTCCTCCAGTATTGGCGCTTGCTGTACTTTATAGAACCTCTGCCCATCAGGGTACTTATCTGACCTGGTATTGTCCTTATTCGGCTTGTGGGTAACTGCAGGTTTCTCCCAGGAGGTGCTGTCCTGGAACTGGGGTGTCTCTACTGAGCTAATCCTAGCCTCAGGAGCTTCAGGTGGACGAAGTAACTCCTCTAGTCCCCTGGAATGAACTAACTCTCCCCTGTCTGGGCCTTCCTATATATATCTAGGGCTCTCTATCTCCAACTAACGTCTGGGAGGCTAAACTACACCCTGACAGGCCTGACACCCAGCTAACACAGGGAAATGCATACACATAACATTACAGGTAATAAAAACACATTAACCCCTTCTGTGCAGTGCCCACCTTTACTTAGTGGGACACTACAGAACCAGTGTAGGCTTGAAGTAAATATATCTTTGCACAAAATGAATATTTCAAATGGCTGTATTTCAAATGCCTGATTCAAACCCCTGTATGTAGAGGGGGTATCTCATAAGTCATGAACCACTGTAGGCCTGAAGTGAAAATATCTTTGCCCAAAATGGTTATATTTCAAATGGCTGTATTTCAAATGCCTAAATTCAAAAGCCTGTATGTAGAGAACGTATCTCTCACAGGGCCTGAGCCACTGTAGGCCTGAAGTAAATATATATTTGCCCAAAATGGCTGTATTTCAAATGGCTGTATTTCAAATGCCTGATTCAAACCCCTGTATGTATAGGGGGTATCTCACAGGGCCTGAACCAGTGTAGGCCTGAAGTAAATATATCTTTGCCCAAAATGGCTGTATTTCAAATGCCTGTATTTCAAATGCCTGATTCAAACCCCTGTAGGTAGAGGGGGTATCTCACAGGGTCTGAACCACTGTAGGCCTGAAGTAAATATATCCTTGCACAAAATGGCTGTATTTCAAATGCCTCATTCAAACCCCTGTATGTAGAGGGGGTATTTCACAGGGCCTTAACCATTGTAGGCCTGAAGTAAATATTTCTTTGCCCAAAATGGCTGTATTTCAAATGGCTGTATTTCAAATGCCTGATTCAAACCCCTGTATGTAAAGGGGGTATCCCACAAGGCCTGAACCAGTGTAGGCCTGAAGTAAATATATTTTTGCACAAAATGGCTGTATTTCAAATTACTGATTCAAACCCCTGTATGTAGTGGGGGTATCTCATAAGGCATGAATCACTGTAGGCATGAGGTGAATATATATTTGCCCAAAATGGCTGTATTTCAAATGCCTTATCCAAACCCCTGTAGGTAGAGGGGGTATCTCACAGGGCCTGAGCCACTGTAAGCCTGAAGTAAATATTTCTTTGCACAAAATGGCTGTATTTCAAATCCCTGAATCAAACCCCTGTATGTAGAAGGAGTATATCACACGGTCTGAACCACTGTAGTCCTGAAGTAAATATATCTTTGGCGAAAATGGCTGTATTTCAAATGGCTGTATTTCAAATCCCTGATTCAAACCCCTCTATGTAGAGGGGGTATCTCACAGGGCCTGAACCAGTGTAGGCCTGAAGTAAATATATCTTTGCCCAAAATGGCTGTGTTTCAAATGGCTGTATTTCAAATGCCTGATTCAAACACCTGTATACAGAGGGGGTATCTCATAAGGCATGAACCAGTGTAGGCCTGAAGTAAATATATCTTTGCCAGAAAATGGCTGCATTTCAAATGGTTGTATTTCAAATCCCTGAATCAAACCCCTGTATGCAGAGGGAGTATCTCACATGGTCTGAACCACTGTAGGCCTGAAGTAAATATATCTTTGCCAAAAATGGCTGAATTTCAAATGCCTGATTCAAACCCCTGTATGTAGAGGGGGTATCTCACAGGGCCTGAACCAGTGTAGGCCTGAAGTAAATATATCTTTGCCCAAAATGGCTGTATTTCAAATGGCTGTATTTGAAATCCCTGAATCAAACCCCTGTATGTAGAGGGGGTATCTCACAAAGCCTAAACCACTGTAGGCCTTATTTCAAATGCCTGATTCAAAAACCTGTATGTGGAGGGCGTATCTTTCACAGGGCCTGAACCACTGTAGGCCTGAAGTAAATATTTTTTTGCCCAAAATGGCTGTATTTCAAATGCCTGATTCAAACCCCTGTATGTAGAGGGGGTATTTTACAGGGCCTGCACCACTGTAGGCCTGAAGTAAATATATTTTTTCACAAAATGGCTGTATTTCAAATGGCTGTATTTCAAATCCCTGAATCAAACCCCTGTATGTAGAGAAGGTATCTCATAAGGCATGAACCACTGTAGGCCTAAAGTGAATATATCTTTGCCCAAAATGGCTATATTTCAAATGGCTGTATTTCAAATGCCTGATTCAAAACCCTGTATGTAGAGGTCGTATCTCTCACAGGGCCTGAGCCACTGTAGGCCTGAAGTAAATATATATTTGCACAAAATGGCTGTATTTCAAATGCCTGATTCAAACCCCTGAATGTAGAGGGAGTATCTCACACGGTCTGAACCACTGTACGCTTGAAGTAAATATATCTTTGCCGAAAATGGCTGTATTTCAAGTGGCTGTATTTAAAATGCCTGATTCAAACGCTTGTATGTAGAGGGGGTATCTCACAGGGCCTGAACCAGTGTAGGCCTGAAGTAAATATATCTTTGCACAAAATTGCTGGATTTCAAATGGCTGTATTTCAAATGCCTGATTCAAACCCCTTTATGTAGAGCGGGTATCTCACAGGGCCTGAACAACTGTAGGCCTGAATTAAATGTTTCTTTGCCCAAAATGGCTGTATTTCAAATGCCTGATTCAAACCCCAGTATGTAGAGGGGGTATCTCACAGGGCCTGAACCAGTGTAGGCCTGAAGTAAATATATCTTTGCACAAAATTGCTGTATTTCAAATGGCTGTATTTCAAATGCCTGATTCAAACCCCTTTATGTAGAGCGGGTATCTCACAGGGCCTGAAGCACTGTAGGCCTGAAGTAAATATATCTTTGCCCAAAATAGCTGCATTTCAAATGCCTGATTCAAACCCAAGTATTCAGAGGGGGTATCTCACAGGGCCTGAACCACTGTAGGCCTGAAGTAAATATATCTTTGCACAAAATTGCTGTATTTCAAATAGCTGTATTTTAAATGCCTGATTCAAACCCCTGTATGTAGAGGGGGTATATTACAGGGCCTGAACCAGTGTAGGCCTGAATTAAATATATCTTTGCACAAAATGACTGTATTTCAAATGACTGTATTACAAATGCCTGATTGAAACCCCTGTATGTAGAGGGGGTATCTCATAAGGCATGAACCACTGTAGAACTTAAGTGAATATATCTTTGCCTAAAATGGCTATATTTCAAATGGCAGTATTTCAAATGCCTGATTCAAAAACCTGTATGTGGAGGGCGTATCTTTCACAGGGCCTGAACCACTGTAGGCCTGAAGTAAATATTTTTTTGCCCAAAATGGCTGTATTTCAAATGCCTGATTCAAACCCCTGTATGTAGAGGGGGTATTTTACAGGGCCTGCACCACTGTAGGCCTGAAGTAAATATATTTTTTCACAAAATGGCTATATTTCAAATGGCTGTATTTTAAATCCCTGAATCAAACCCCTGTATGTAGAGGGAGTATCTCACACGGTCTGAACCACTGTAGGCCTGAAATAAATATATCTTTGCCGAAAATGGCTGTATTTCAAATGGCTGTATTTCAAATCCCTGAATCAAACCCCTGTATGTAGAGGGAGTTGTAAGGAAATATCCTTATCTTCCCCTTAATGTGTACCTGTCATGATCTTACCTGCTTGCTGCTCTCCTTCGTTTGACATGTGCTGGCGGCCATCTTGGGTTCTGGGTTTCTTGTAGCCTTCCACCCTGCGGCTCCTCCTTCCCCTGGGAGGAGCTGGATGCCTAGCTCATATATATAGGAGGTCTGTGGCTTCAGTTCCTTGCTTGGTCCTCCTGTGTTCACATGCTTCTAGACTGCTGCTGCTTCTGGTTCCTGATCCTGGCTTCGTCTGACTACCCTGCTGGTTCCTGATCCTGGCTTCGTCTGACTACCCTGCTGGTTCCTGATCCTGGCTTCGTCTGACTACCCTGCTGGTTCCTGATCCTGGCTTCGTCTGACTACCCTGCTGGTTCCTGATCCTGGCTTCGTCTGACTACCCTTCTGGTTCCTGACCTCTGGCTTCGCAAAGACTCTGCTCGGTTTCACCATCCGTTTGGACTTTTGCTTTACAGCTTTATTTTCAATAAAGCCTTCTTATTTTCACTTATCTCTTGTTGTACGTCTGGTTCATGGTTCCGTGACATTAGGACCAAGCCATGAATTCTGACGGTACAGGGCCATCCTCGCTACCCACGCTGGTTGCCAGACTTGATCAGCAGGATCACCTGTTGGGTCGGTTCGCTGTGGCGTTGCAAACCCTGCTTGAACGCACGGCTCATTTCGCTCCCGTTGCCGATGGGTCGGTTGTCGCTCCTGGGCTCGCTCCTACTGCCGCTCCGGTTGTTGCGCCAGAGTCTACCCCGACACCTGTTGTTGCGCCTGCGGTGTTTCGGGGTATGACCGGTTCTGCCCCTCTTCCACAGCGCTTTGGGGGAGAGCCAACTCAGTGCCGAGGTTTCCTTAACCAGGTGGGCATTTATTTTGAGTTGCTGCCACATGCCTTTCCTACTGAGAGATCAAAAGTGGGCTTCTTGATCTCGCTGCTCTCGGACAAGGCCTTGGCCTGGGCCAGCCCTTTATGGGAGAACAACAATCCGGTGGTTGCCGAGTTTTCCGGTTTTGTTGCTTCTCTTCGGAAGGTATTCGATGTGCCGGCTCGTGCTGCCTCTGCTGCGAAGCTCCTTATGTCCATCAGACAGGGTTCACGATCCGTAGCTGAATACGCCATTGAGTTTCGTACCCTGGCAGCAGAGGTGGGCTGGAATAATGAGGCTCTGGTCGCTGCTTTCTCTCATGGTCTCTCGGATGCCTTGAAGGATGAGGTTGCAGCTAAGGACCTACCAGTTGAGCTCGAGTCTCTTATTTCTTTCCTGATTTTGATTGACACCAGACTCAGGGAGAGACCTTCCTTTAAGGAGAACCTGCGGAGGTCTTCTAACAGATTGGTGCCTACGTTTGCTGTCCCACCCGTGCCTCCCTCTCCTCCCACGCCTCCTGGGGATGACTTGTCTGGGGGTGAACCCATGCAGCTGGGGTTTGCTCGCCTGTCCGAGGGGGAGAGGGCACTCCGGAGACGCGAGGGCCGATGCATGTACTGTGGTCTCGGTGGGCATTTTCGGTTGGCATGTCCGAACCGTCCGGGGAACGCTCGTACCCTGAGATCCTGTCGGGGGCAGATCTTGGGTGGAGTCTCCTCGTCCCCGGTTTCCCGTGTTGACAAACCACTGATCACTGTTGTCCTCTCCTGGGTCGGGGGCTCGGTGACGACCCAGGCGTTGGTGGACTCTGGTGCTGGTGGTTTGTTCATTGATAGTGTGTTCGCTGCCGCCAATTCCATTCCTCTGCAGGCTCGAGGTTCCCCACTGGCTCTTGAGGCGATAGACGGCAGACCCCTTCTGCCGCCACACGTGACTCATGAGACCCTTCCAGTGGGGATAGCCATTGGTGCCGTTCACAGAGAGTCGGTCTGCCTCCAGGTTATTTCGTCTCCACACTACTCGGTGGTCTTGGGGTACCCCTGGCTCCAGAAGCATAATCCGACTTTCGATTGGAGATCGGTCGAGATCCTCTCGTGGTCACCGCAGTGTGGGGCTAGTTGCATCTATGGGTCTGTCAAGTTGCTGTGTACTTCCTCGGACTCTCTGTTGCCTCCTGAATACGAGGAGTACCGGGATGTATTCGATAAGGTGCGCGCGGTTGCCCTACCTCCGCACCGCCCATACGATTGTGCCATAGAGTTACAATCTGGTGCCGTTCCTCCTCGTGGCAAAGTCTATCCACTGTCGGTAGCGGAGAATGAGGCCATGGAGGAGTACGTGAGGGAGGCGCTTTCACGCGGACACATTCGCAAGTCTTCGTCCCCGGCAGGGGCTGGATTTTTCTTTGTGAAAAAGAAGGGCGGTGAGTTGAGGCCTTGCATCGATTACAGGGGTCTCAATCGCATCACGATCAAGAACGCTTACCCGATACCCTTGATTTCCGAGCTGTTCGATCGCCTTAAAGGGGCCACGGTCTTTACCAAACTCGACCTGAGGGCGGCATATAACCTGGTAAGGATCAAGGCGGGCGATGAGTGGAAGACCGCGTTTAACACCAGGACCGGTCATTACGAATCCTTGGTTATGCCCTTTGGGTTGTGCAATGCGCCCGCAGTCTTTCAGGAATTCATCAACGATGTTTTCCGTGACCTGTTGCAGCAGTGTGTGGTAGTCTATTTGGATGACATCTTGGTATATTCTGAATCCATGGAGGCCCACATTCTGGATGTCAGACGAGTGTTGCAACGGTTACGAGAGAACAAGCTGTTCGGTAAGCTTGAGAAATGCGAATTTCACCGATCCCAGGTAACCTTCTTAGGTTACATCATTTCCGCTGAGGGGTTCTCCATGGATCCTGAGAAGGTTTCGGCTGTCTTACAGTGGCCCCAGCCCAGTGGTCTTCGTTCCCTGCAGCGCTTTTTGGGCTTCGCCAATTATTATCGGAAGTTCATCAGGGACTTTTCCATGCTGGCCAAGCCTCTCACGGATCTGACCAGGAAGGGCAGTAATTCCCAGGTCTGGCCGCTCGAGGCCATCCGAGCTTTTGAGGCCCTAAAGTCCGCCTTTGTGTCGGCTCCGATTCTGTCGCATCCCAACCCTGGGTTGCCCTTTGTCCTCGAGGTGGACGCGTCTGAGACGGGAGTAGGCGCCCTTCTGTCTCAGCGTAGAACACCAGAGGGTCCTCTGCTTCCTTGTGGGTTTTACTCCCGGAAACTGTCTTCCGCGGAGTGCAACTATCAGATTGGTGACAGGGAGTTATTGGCCATCGTGCAGGCCCTTAAAGAATGGAGGCACTTGCTCGAGGGTTCGGTGGTTCCGGTTCTCATCCTGACGGACCACAAGAATCTGACCTACCTTTCTGAGGCCAAGAGATTGACACCACGTCAGGCCAGATGGGCTCTGTTCTTGTCACGTTTTAATTACGTGGTCTCCTACCTACCCGGTTCCAAGAACATCAGGGCGGATGCCTTATCACGGCAGTACTCCGAGCTGTCCAGGGAGGAGTCGATTCCGACTTCGGTCATACCTCCGAATCAGATACTGGCCGCCATTCGCACCAGCCTGACCTCTCCCCTGGGTGAGCAGATTTTGGCGGCTCAATCTGGTGCTCCCTCTGGGAGACCCAACGGCAGATGTTTTGTGCCTGAGGAGTTGCGCACTCGGTTGTTGCGAACCTACCATAACTCCAAGACCGCGGGGCATCCTGGAAAGAATCAGCTGTCCTGGGCTGTTTCACGTCTGTTCTGGTGGCCTTCCCTACGTTCCGACATCGCCGCATATGTAGCGGCATGCTCCGTTTGTGCCCAGAGTAAGTCCCCTCGGCACCTTCCGTTGGGCCTTCTGCAACCCATAGCCACCGGGGAGCGCCCATGGTCACACCTGGGGATGGATTTCATTGTGGACCTCCCTGCATCCCGAGGCCATACGGTCATTCTCATGATTGTGGATCGGTTTTCCAAAATGTGCCACTGTGTTCCTCTCAAGAAGTTACCCTCTGCACAAGAGTTGGCCACGATTTTTGCCAGGGAGGTCTTCCGGTTGCACGGTTTGCCTAAGGAGATTGTGTCGGATCGGGGGAGTCAGTTTGTGTCCAGGTTCTGGCGCGCCTTTTGCTCCCAGTTGGGGATTCATCTCTCCTTCTCCTCGGCCTACCACCCTCAGTCCAATGGGGCCGCAGAACGATCCAATCAGGCCTTGGAGCAATTCCTTCGTTGCTATGTCTCCGATCACCAAGACAATTGGGTTGACCTCCTGCCTTGGGCTGAGTTTGCCAGGAACACGGCGGTGAACTCTTCCTCTGGGACGTCTCCCTTCATGGCCAATTATGGGTTCCAACCTGCCGTGTTACCGGAGGTATTCTCTCCCCAGGATATTCCGGCTGTGGAGGATCACCTTTCCGTCCTACGTGCTTCTTGGGTACAGATCCAGAAGTCCCTTGAGGTCTCTGCGCAGCGCCAGAGACTCCAGGCTGATCGCAGACGAGCGCCTGCTCCTTCCTACCAGGTCGGAGACCGTGTATGGTTGTCCACCCGCAACCTCAACCTTCGAGTGCCCACTCCCAAGCTGGCGCCTCGCTTTGTTGGTCCCTTCCGAGTGCTTCGCAGGGTAAACCCGGTAGCCTATGCCCTTGCGCTTCCTCCTGGCATGCGGATCTCCAACGTGTTTCATGTCTCCCTGTTGAAGCCACTGGTGTGTAATCGTTTCACTTCCTCGGTTCCTCGGCCTCGTCCGGTCCAAGTGGGCAATCGTGAGGAATATGAGGTGAGCAATATCCTGGACTCACGCCTGGTCCTCGGTCGGTTGCAGTTTTTGGTCCATTGGCGTGGTTATGGTCCAGAGGAGCGTTCCTGGGTTCCCTCCGCAGATGTCCATGCTCCTGCCTTGCTCCGAGCCTTCCACGCACGCTTCCCTCAGAAACCGTTTTGTGCTCCGCGGAGGAGGGGCCCTTGAGGGGGAGGTACTGTCATGGTCTTACCTGCTTGCTGCTCTCCTTCGTTTGACATGTGCTGGCGGCCATCTTGGGTTCTGGGTTTCTTGTAGCCTTCCACCCTGCGGCTCCTCCTTCCCCTGGGAGGAGCTGGATGCCTAGCTCATATATATAGGAGGTCTGTGGCTTCAGTTCCTTGCTTGGTCCTCCTGTGTTCACATGCTTCTAGACTGCTGCTGCTTCTGGTTCCTGATCCTGGCTTCGTCTGACTACCCTGCTGGTTCCTGATCCTGGCTTCGTCTGACTACCCTGCTGGTTCCTGATCCTGGCTTCGTCTGACTACCCTGCTGGTTCCTGATCCTGGCTTCGTCTGACTACCCTGCTGGTTCCTGATCCTGGCTTCGTCTGACTACCCTTCTGGTTCCTGACCTCTGGCTTCGCAAAGACTCTGCTCGGTTTCACCATCCGTTTGGACTTTTGCTTTACAGCTTTATTTTCAATAAAGCCTTCTTATTTTCACTTATCTCTTGTTGTACGTCTGGTTCATGGTTCCGTGACAGTACCCCAGGTACAAGACTTTGGTATTCAGCTTTATTTGATCCTTATCTGACGTCAGAGAGAGTGACAATGAAGCAAGACACAGTGCTGTGTAGTGTCAAAATCACTCAGAATTTTATTACCCTTTTAGACATATATATAGTACTCAATGACGTGATGTTTAAGTTAAACAGTAACACATGTTTTTAGCCAGCTAGTTATCTTCTACCAGAGTCCAAGGCTATCTATAACATGTGAGCAAAAACCTCTTAGTAATAGCTTATCATATGGACTTTTGACCTGCTACATGTCCATGCTTGTGTAATATATTAATGTATGGGACATGATGTAATATAAGCTTATATAAAAGAAAGGCTTTGGATTGAAATAGAACCTTTCAACCCCCTCTTAAACCCATTTACATATATCTATATAATGTGGGTTTTTCATTTTGTTCCTTTCTAGTTTTTTTCTTAGTTTGCTTGTAAGCCTTTAGGTATTTCATATACCCTTCAGGAGTATAATCCTCAGGCTTTTTTTGGGGTTGTGTTTACCTTTTCTACCTCTACCGGAGTATAGAGGAATGTTGAGTGTACCCCTCTTTCGGCCACATTGTTACATACGGCCAGAAGGGAGGGCAGACACTGCAGACAACAGCAGAGACAACTATTGCAGCGACCACGGCGAGTGCCACTCCTAAAACATACCTTATTTGACCAAAGTCAGGTATCCAGCCAAAAAGCCAGTCCCACCACCCTTGGTCAACATCTTGTTTTATATGTTTTATCATCTCTTCTAGTTGGCCCATTTTATCTTTTATTCCACGGGAGTGATCTGATAAATTGAAACAACACATCCCTGGAACGCTGAGCATCCTACACCATGTTGGAGCAATAAATAGTCAATAGTTGCCCTATTCTGCAAGATAGCCTTTTTATATGATTGTATATCCAGCAGCATATCTTGCAGAACTGCACTAGTGACATCTATCTGTTTTACCATACAACAGGCAAGTTTTGATATTGTCCTGTGGTTATATATGGCCAACCCTGGTACTTCTATCAAAGATACCCCTTAACTTATGTATTCTGCTCTAGAGAGGAGATTCACATTATAATCACAATTTTCTGGTAGCTGTAGGGAAGTGTCTCTCGTGTGTCATGTCTGCATTGCTGGGAATAGTGGTATCATTGCTAATGTCAACATAGCTATTATACAGGGTCCCTCTGTAATATTGGCCGGTATATATGTGTGACTAGTATTTCCACAGGCCAATACCCATCCTGCTGGTAGAGGTACATGTTTGTCTAGGGATGGTACTGTTTTTGTAATATTACATTGCATATATATATATTTATTTTTTTCTGATACTATCTTTTTACAACTTTCTGGATTTCTATCATATTACTTTGCAGAGTCTCATATATAGGACAGTTATAACAAGCATGATAAGGATTTACATATCCATATTTAACATCATGATCCTGCAAATCTGTGTCATTCGATTGGGAACGTAGGAGCCCCATCCATACAGCTACTGGGTTGGGGACTGCAATTATCAAGGCACTACATTTCAGCCATCTCAAGGAATTTCCCGACTGCGTCATCTCGTTGGGGGTCAAGGCTGTCTGCCTCCGTTAGTACCTCTGGGCCTCGTTGGAGGTCAGGGCTGTCTGCCCCCGTTAGTACCTCCTGTCCTTCTTCAAGGCCAAGGCTGTCTGCCTCCGTTCCTGCCTCCTCTCTTTCTCTCACAAGCTTCACTCGGGTGGCGTGGATTCAAATTGGAGATTGTTCAGTCAGCACAGCTGTTCTGGTTACTGCAACGACGGTAGTTGGTGGGCCATATACGAAATCACCTTGAGCTCTTCCTTTCTTCAGTGTTTCGACCACCATCTCATCCCCCACCCTGTATGGGTGGGTGGGTTCCTGTGGAAAAGAGGGAGACTTACAAGCAACTTTGTCCTCAGTTTTGTTAAGTACCTGTATCAATTTGGTGACATAGTCTTCCCTAATCTGGTCTATGTCGCCTTCCTGTACCACTAGGGGGTGACTTGCCCAAGGAGTTGGAAAGGGCCTACCCATAAGGATTTCAATGCTGTTATGTCCTACTCCGTAGAAATGTGCTATTAAGATGGAAGCACTGTATTGGGGGAATGCATAACTTCCCCTCTTTGCAGACTAATTCTAATCCTGTCTTAGGATTTTTCTGCAATACTGGATAACACCAGTCTTGCTGTTCCTGTTCAGTGGCATACCACTGAAGATCAGTAAGTATTTGCAACATCTCAGGGGTTGGAGGTGCCAAACATGGCATCTCCCAATGGTTACACAAACCTGTGAGGTTGCATTTGGCCACTCGTTTCGCCACCTTATCTGCCAGCGCATTGCCCTGTGAGACATGATCCTTACCATCTGCTGCCGTGAATCCTCTCCTCTGCCAGATCATACCATGGTCCCACACTACCCCATGTGCGTACCTACTCTCAGTATAAATAGTGACAGGTCTGTCAGCATGTAGAATACATGCCCTAGTGAGTGCAATGAGCTCAGCTGCCTGCTGTGTTGAGTGTGGATGCCCTTGAGAGGGCCTACAACATCATGAGTGGTGTGCAAAATGGTGCAATGTCACATTGTGAACGGAGTTGCCAACTCTACCATCATAGCACAGGCTGCAAAAGAACAGAGACATGCCGGCATCCCTTGAACAGAGGTGGGCATTACCTTTGAGAAAAATACACAAGGACGCAACTTGCCTCCGTTTTCTTGTGTCAGTACACCCGCCATGGTTTTACAATTTTGGCGTGCAAACATGTGGAAGGGCATATTATAGTCAGGGAGGTCCAGCCCTGGACTCGACATGAGTAAACATTTCAGATAATCAAATGCATTGTACATTTCAGAAGACCATTTAATCAAATTTTCTTCCAGATTGGCTTGCCTCAAAACATTGTCAATAGTGGGAGCAATCAGGAATCCATTGTCTACAGTAATTTATCATACCAAGGAAAGATAACATTTCTTTCTTGGTGTGCAGGGCGACCAAACCCGCAATAGACTGGACTCTTTCTGCGCTGATTCTCCGTTCACCTTTTGTGAGGACAAAGCCCAAGTATTCAACCTGCATTTTACACCATTGCATTTTCTTAAGTGTCACTTTGTGACCACATCCTGACAATCATTATAACAGTGATAAACCATCCTAAATGCTGGCCTCCGCTGACATGCTACACAGTAGCAAATCACCGACATATTGCAGCAGCACAGAACCTTGGGGGGGGGGGGGGTACCATGGCTTTAACATCGCTTGGAGGACTATGCTGTACACTACAGGTGAATCAGCATATCCCTGGGGTCTGCACCAGGTCAGTTGGCGTCCGTCAAAGGAAAAAGCAAAAAGTAGTCTGGTTATCTTATCAACTGGGATAGAAAAGAATGCATTTTTCAGATCTATCACACTGAACCAAACAGCGTCTGCAGGAATGGCAGATAATAATTGAGTGACATCAGGTACAACAGGGGCTATAGGCACAATGATGTTGTTGATGGCCCTTAAATCCTGTACAAAGCGGGTAGCACCATCTGCCTTTGTCACTGGATTCACGGGCGTGCTGTAGGGTGAAATCACCTCTTCCAGGATTCCCTTTTGTAGGAATTCTTCTATCATTGGTCTAAGGCAATCAAGTTTCTCTTTTGACAGCGGGTATTGTTTCTGGAACACTGAGATGACACCTGGTTTCACAGTAGCTGTGTAAAGTGTGCAATCTATGAATCCTGTGTCATATTCATCTAAGGACCATAATGCAAGGTTAATGTTATTAAGTTCTGGGTGGTCCTGTATGTTTGCAAGAATCAGTGGCACTGGTGTAGAGACTGGAATTAGATCTGAGTGTACTCTTATGTCCTGATTCTTTGCTGATACCTGCAAGTCAAGCTTAATGAACAAATCTCTCCCTAACAGGCTGACTGGGCAATCTGGTATAATGCTGAATACATGATCTGTGACGTATTCCCTGTCCATGGTCTCGAGTGGTAGTGAGTCAGTTTTAAAAGGTTTTGTCAAAACCCCATTAATTCACATAGAAGGCTCACACTTCCTTCCTCCCACTCTGAGTCATCTAAGTCCACCCCTTTCAGTCGGACGCTGTGGTCCTCCTTTTTGTCTGTCATTAGTATCCTAGCTGTCCAAAAGTACAGAGCTCAGATGTTTAGCACAACACTTAACATGTAACACTTAACTGAAAACATTGAAACAAACAGATCTGACAATACAGACATGAACACACAAAGGGCCCATAAAAACTTTTCATTGACTTCAATAAAAAAAATAAATGTACAGCTTGACCAATGCTGTTGGCACCAATAAAAACCAAAAACTTCCAAAAAATAAATAAAAATAAAATTCTCAATGCACATATTATATAAAAACAAAATACCGTATTCCATACACATTCACATACATTTTCATGTACTTAAAACAGCTCATAATCAGTCTTCACACATATTCGCCTCAATTACAACTCAAAGCCACACCCATTCACATTCCACTGAATCATTCATGTCTTCCAACCCACATTGTTTCATCCCGAAACTTGCAGCACAGACAAACACAGCTTTCCTGGAAACAGATATCCACACCACACACAGTTTGTTGCTGCGTTTTCCAATCTCTTCTGGTTTTCCCTCTGTGATTAATCAACTCTTATAAGAAGACAATATACATGTTATAATCAAAGTCATTTTGTTAAAAGCTGGATTCCCACATTACACTGCTTGGGCAGGAAAATGACCGAACAATTCTTTATCTTGTATAATATATTACACATTACTTACTCTGCATGATCTCCTGGCCGCTTCCCTTATCTCAGGAATGTGTTTGTGTGAAGGTGGGGGAAGTGGATTTCTATAGCTCACACTAGATACATTCAATTCTTATCCATTAACTGATGCTGTCTGAAGTCCACGTGGAGACGTTCTTTTTTTATGGTAAGCATTAGTCTATCAGATTGTTAATAAACTGGAAATAATTAGACTGTCATTCTGGAGAACCAGTAGCCCTGCCTCCAATTTCCAGCAATCCACAAATCTCCAGAAATCAATAACGCTTTCTGAGTGTTTTTGCTTACATGTTACGGCTACTGGGAGTGAAGACTTTTGTTTAAATACCTCTATCATGTGTTTTTCTATCTCCTTTCTTTTAATCCATATCCCATGAAGGGTTAGGTTCAAAATACGGTCAGGCGGCAGTGTCGCCTAAGCATAGACCCTTGACCATGTCCATGTGATATATGCTATTGTCTCCTTCCCTGGGAAAGGGGTCTACTGCTTCCATTGCCTCTGTCCACTCTGCCAAATTATCTACCCATGAGTTAACAAGGTAATACTTTGTAGGACTGACTCGGGCAACATATTGTTTACATGTTTCTCCTGGTTCTGGTTTAGGGTATTCTATCTTAGATTTTTTTTTGACTACCCATTATTAAAACTTATTTTCTTACAAAAAGAATTCAAAACACAGAATGTTAGTCTTGGGACGACAGCTGTATACTTACGACCCAGTCTGTCACTTCCCCTTATATAACTATTAGACAAAACAACTTATCATGCAAAACTTCTACAATTATCAAACAAGTTATCATGCAAAACTTCTACAATTATCTTATTAAGAATCAAATCAAGCTGTTAAACCTTCTGTTTCCTAAACAGATCTTTTACGGGACTCCCTGAGCCCATTGAAGTGCACTTTCCTGGTTACTGGATTCCCTGAATCCTTTCTGTTCCCGGAACAGATTTTTTACGGGGCTCCCGGAGCCCTCTGAAGTGTACTTGTCTTACTGGATTCCCTGAATCCTAAGGCAAAAACTCCCTGAGTTTATGCTTACTGTATCCCTGACACAGTACTTCGAAGTCTATCTAAGGGTCCCTTATGTACTTACTTGAATCGAGATGTGGTCAGTGCCCCTGGAATGGCCTAAAGGACAAAAATCAGTGTCTCTTCTTACCAAACATAAGGGATGACCTTCCCAATTCCGGACGAAAGCCCCCAAATTGTAAGGAAATATCCTTATCTTCCCCTTAATGTGTACCCCAGGTACAAGACTTCGGTATTCAGCTTGATTTGATCCTTATCTGACGTCAGAGAGAGTGACAATGAAGCAAGACACAGTGCTGTGTAGTCTCAAAATCACTCAGAATTTTATTACCCTTTTAGACATATATATAGTACTCAATGAAGTGATGTTTAAGTTAAACAGTAACACATGTTTTTAGCCAGCTAGTTATCTTCTACCAGAGTCCAAGGCTATCTATAACATGTGAGCAAAAACCTCTTAGTAATAGCTTATCATATGGACTTTTGACCTGCTACGTGTCCATTCTTGCGTAATATATTAATGTATGGGACATGATGTAATATAAGCTTATATAAAAGAAAGGCTTTGGATTGAAATAGAACCTTTCAGGAGTATCTCACACGGTCTGTACCACTGTAGGCCTGAAGTAAATATATCTTTGCACAAAATGGCTGTATTTCAAATGCCTGATTCAAACCCCTGTATGTAGAAGGGGTATCTCACAGGACCTGAACCACTGTAGGCCTGAAGTAAATATTTATTTGCCCAAAATGGCTGTATTTCAAATGCTGATCCAAACCCCTATATGTAGAGGGGGTATCTCACAGGGCCTGAACCACTGTTGGTCTGAAGTAAATATATCTTTGCACAAAATGGCTGTATTTCAAATGGCTTTATTTCAAAACCCTGAATCAAACCCCTATATGTAGAGGGAGTATCTCACACGGTCTGTACCACTGTAGGCCTGAAGTAAATATATATTTGCCCAAAATGGTTGCATTTCAAATGCCTGATTCAAACCCCTGTATGCAGAGGGGGTATCTCACAGGGCATGAAACACTATAGGCCTGAAGTAAATATATCTTTGCACAAAATAGCTGTATTTCAAATGGCTGTATTTCAAATGCCTGATTCAAACCCCTGTATGCAGAGGGGGTATCTCACAGGCCCTGAACCACTGTAGGCCTGAAGAAAATATATCTTTGCCCAAAATGGCTGCTTTTCAAATGCCTGATTCAAACCCCTGTATGCAGAGGGGGTATCTCACAGGGCCTGAACCAGTGTAGGCCTGAAGAAAATATATCTTTGCCCAAAATGGCTGTATTTCAAATGGCTGTAATTCAAACCCCTGTATGTAGTGGTAGTATCTCACACGGTCTGAACCACTGTAGGCCTGAAGTAAATACAGTACAGTCCAAAAGTTTGGACACACCTTCTCATTCAAAGAGTTTTCTTTATTTTCATGACTATGAAGGCATCAAAACTATGAATTAACACATGTGGAATTATATACATAACAAACAAGTGTGAAACAACTGAAAGTATGTCATATTCTAGGTTCTTCAAAGTAGCCACCTTTTGCTTTGATTACTGCTTTGCACACTCTTGGCATTCTCTTGATGAGCTTCAAGAGGTAGTCCCCTGAAATGGTCTTCCAATAGTCTTGAAGGAGTTCCCAGAGATGCTTAGCACTTGTTGGCCCTTTTGACTTCACTCTGCGGTCCAGCTCACCCCAAACCATCTCGATTGGGTTCAGGTCCAGTGACTGTGGAGGCCAGGTCATCTGGCGCAGCACCCCATCACTCTCCTTCATGGTCAAATAGCCCTTACTTTTAAAGTTTTCCCAATTTTTCGGCTGACTGACTGACTGACCTTTATTTCTTAAAGTAATGATGGCCACTCGTTTTTCTTTACTTAGAATTTGTATTATGGCAAGAAAAAAGTAGCTAACAGTCTATTCAGTAGGACTATCAGCTGTGTATCCACCTGACTTCTCCTCAACGCAACTGATGGTCCCAACCCCATTTTTAAGGCAAGAAATCCCACTTATTAAACCTGACAGGGCACACCTCTGAAGTCAAAACCATTTCAGGGGACTACCTCTTGAAGCTCATCAAGAGAATGCCAAGAGTGTGCAAAGTAGTAATCAAAGCAAAAGGTGGCTACTTTGAAGATTCTAGAATATGACATATTTTCAGTTGTTTCACACTTGTTTGTTATGTATATAATTCCACATGTGTTAATTCCTAGTTTTGATGCCTTTAGTGTGAATCTACAATTTTCACAGTCATGAAAATAAAGAAAACTCTTTGAATGAGAAGGTGTGTCCAAACTTTTGGTCTGTACTGTATATCTTTGCACAAAATGGCTGTATGCAGAGGGGGTATCTCACAGGGCCTGAACCACTGTAGGCCTGAAGTAAATATATCTTTGCACAAAATGGCTGTATTTCAAATGGCTGTATTTTAAATGCCTGATTCAAACCCCTGTATGTAGAGGGAGTATCTCACACGGTCTGAACCACTGTAGGCCTGGTGTATATTTATCTTTGCCCAAAATGGCTGTATTTCAAATGGCTGTAATTCAAATGCCTGATTCAAACCCCTGTATGTAGATGGGTTTTTTACACGGCCTGAAGCAGTGTAGGCCTGATTTCAAAATTGGTGCACCAAATGGCGGTATTTGAAATCTCTGAATGTAACCCAATTGTATTAAGGGTGTATCTCACAATGACATCTGCATCAAAGGCTGCTAACTAAATTTTTTGTGCCCAAACGAGTGTTTGTTTAACAACTGAATTTGACAACAGTATATAAGCCTGTAATTTCACACGTGCTGATGCTGCAAGGCCTGAAAATAGTGTTTTTTTGTCAAAAAAGTGTGTTTTTCAAACCCCAGAAAATGATGGGTGTATTTCTAGCTTAAATTGCACACTGACTAATACAGATGTTGTAGATTGCCAAAAAAGTCTTTTTTTGGTAGCAGAATATGAAAGCTGTATATATTAAACTTGAATTTAACACTTGCAGATCTGGAAAATACAGTTTTTGAAAAAAAAAAAGTGTGTTTTTTAAACCACAGAAAATGATGGGTGTATTTCTACCTTAAATTGCACACTGACTAATCCAGATGTTGTAGTTTGGCCCAAAAAAATTGTGATTTGCAATGTCCCAAAAGCTCGGATGCAGTGCTGGTGCACTGAGCTTGCATAAAATGGCCGCCGGCGCCACCGACCTTACTAACAGAATTATAAAAGTTATTTTTTTTTTGTCAATGGCCTCAGGGCAGGGTAAAATTATTGTGTCCTGCACCCACACAACTATTTCTAGGTAGGTCGCTGAGTTAGATTCTATCCTATTCTCTCCCTTAAATCACAAGTCCAGCAGCATCCTCTCCCTATACTTGTAACAGCAGAGTGACGTGCAGCGCTACGTGACTCAAGCTTATATAGGGCCTGGGTCACATGCTGCTCTGGCCAATCACAGCCATGCCATTAGTAGGCATGGCTGTGATGGCCTCTTGGGGCAAGTAGTATGACGCTTGTTGATTGGCTGCTGTGCAGCCTTTCAAATAGCGTCAAGAAAGCGCCGAACACCGAACCCGAACTATTACGGAAATGTTCGAGTTTGGGTCCAGGGTCCAAAAAACCTAAAGTTCGGTACGAACCCAAACTTTACAGTTCGGGTTCGCTTAACCCTAGTGGTAGCAGCAGTCGCACCGACAGGCCAAAACCGCCAGTGTCATCTAGCAGTCGTGTTTTGACCAGCAACCCAGCTGTCCTTGAATGGTTGACTCTGTCTTCAACTTCATCTCAAGTGACATCAGAGACCCTCAGCCAGAAGTTGGTGGGTTCCTCTGACACCAGGCTTAGTTGGCATGGCCTGGGAACAATATCTGTGCCCCCACCTGTCTCTTTCATTTTCTGTTCCTTCTGCTCGAGAAGTATTGTATGCTGTCAGCGCAGCTCCACTTTTCAGTGAAGACGAGCTTCTAGAGGACAGTCAGCAGATACTGCACAGCCAAGATGTGGAGGAGAGATTCACTGCTTCCTTTGGTAGGTGGGCAAGTAGCAATGATAAGAGTCAAGTGGGAGCTTGTGTTGCGAGCGGTCAGCCACATGACCCTGAGACTAGTGAGGGTGACATCAGGGATGTGCAGACAGTAGTGGATGATGATGATACATATCGCACGTGGGAGCCAGTTGAAGAGGTGGCTTCATTACCATCATAAAGAGAAGATAAAGGCAGCTTGCGTGTGAGGCAGCGGCTGAGCCAGCAGAGTGGTAGCATTGCCGTGTGGGTCAGCAGGGTGGTAGCAGTCTGAGGTCTGAAGCCTAAGGCAGAAGCCTACCTGTCCGGAAAAAAAAACCTAGCAGTGCAGGGGTTCATGGAGGTAGCATCAGCAGGCAGTCAGCATGGAGTGGTGGGGGGAAAATTCCATACTTGGCGGTGTGGGAATTTTTTTATCAAGCTGTTGGAGGACGTCAGCGTGGCCATTTGTAGAATTTGTGGGCAGAAGATGAAGCGTGGCCAGGGTGCCAATGTTGGCACCATGGTCCTGCATTACCATAAAGTGGCTTTTCGAAAACCGTGGCGCTAACTAGTGATGAGCGGCTGGGGCAATATTCAAATTTGTGATATTCCGCAAATATTTTGTAGAATATTCGTCATATATAGGGATGAGCGAACCCGAACTGTATAGTTCGGGTTCGTACCGTATTTTGGGGTGTCCGTGACACGGACCCGAACCCGAACATTTTCGTAAAAGTCCGGGTTCGGGTTCGGTGTTCGGCGCTTTCTTGGCGCTTTTTGAAAGGCTGCAAAGCAGCCAATCAACAAGCGTCATACTACTTGCCCCAAGAGGCCATCACAGTCTTGCCTACTATTGGCATGGCTGTGATTGGCCAGTGCAGCATGTGACCCAGCCTCTATATAAGCTTGGGTCACGTTGCGCTGGACGTCACTCTGCTGATTCAAGCATAGGGAGAGGTTGCAGCTGCGACGTTAGGGCGAGATTAGGCAGATTAACTCCTCCAAAAGACTTGATTCTGTGATCGATCTGCAGCTGTGAATCATTGAAGTGCTAATATTGACTTGCTCACTTTTTTGAGGCTGCCCAGAGCGTTTTTAAATCACTTTTTTTCTGGGGTGATCGGCGGCCATTTTGTGACTTGTGGTGCGCCAGCACAAGCAATCACCAAGTGTATTTAACCATCAATAGTGTGGTTATTTTGTGCTATATCCTACATCAGCTGCAGGCTGAGCCTATGTCACTGAAGTGCATTTAACCATCAACAGTCTGGTTATTTTTTGGCCATATACTACATCAGCTGCAGACTGAGCCTGTGTCACCGAAGTGCATTTAACCATCAACAGTCTGGTTATTTTTTGGCCATATACTACATCTGGTGCAGGCTGAGCCTGTGTCACCCAAGTGCATTTAACCATCAACAGTGTGGTTATTTTTTGGCTATATACTACATCAGGGGCAAGTTGAGCCTGTCACCCAGCGCCTAAAAAATAGACCTGACATTTCTATTCAACCAAATCTGTACTGTTTTAGCTGGTCAAGTTATTTGTAATGACCGTAAAAGCAGACTTTTTGTTCTGGGTTGAAAAACTATTCCTAAATTTGCCATTCTTAAAATAACTAGTTTCTGGTATATGAGGCCTACTTGAAATCTATCCCAAAAAGGATATCTTACATTGAAGGTGCTGATAGTGTCATTCAGAAAAACCTAAGACACACGCTACCGTGCAGATAGATATCTGATTCTGTGATTAAACCTATACCTGTCACATAGCGCAAAAAAAAACAGGCCTGACATTTCTATTCAACCAAATCTGTACTGTTTTAGCTGGTCAAGTTATTTGTAGTGACCGTAAAAGCAGACTTTTTGTTCTGGGTTGAAAAACTATTCCCAAATTTACCATTCTCAAAATAACTAGTTTCTGGTATATGAGGCCTACTTGAAATCTATCCCAAAAAGGATATCTTACATTGAAGGTGCTGATAGTGTCATTCAGAAAAACCTAAGACACACGCTACCGTGCAGATAGAAGTCTAATTCTGTGATTAAACCTATACCTGTCACATAGCGCAAAAAAAAAACAGGCCTGACATTTCTATTCAACCAAATCTGTAGTGTTTTAGCTGGTCAAGTTATTTGTAGTGACCGTAAAAGCAGACTTTTTGTTCTGGGTTGAAAAACTATTCCCAAATTTGCCATTCTCAAAATAACTAGTTTCTGGTATATGAGGCCTACTTGAAATCTATCCCAAAAAGGATATCTTACATTGAAGGTGCTGATAGTGTCATTCAGAAAAACCTAAGACACACGCTACCGTGCAGATAGAAGTCTGATTCTGTGATTAAACCTATACCTGTCACATAGCGCAAAAAAAAAACAGGCCTGACATTTCTATTCAACCAAATCTGTACTGTTTTAGCTGGTCAAGTTATTTGTAGTGACCGTAAAAGCAGACTTTTTGTTCTGGGTTGAAAAACTATTCCCAAATTTGCCATTCTCAAAATAACTAGTTTCTGGTATATGAGGCCTACTTGAAATCTATCCCAAAAAGGATATCTCACATTGAAGGTGCTGATAGTGTCATTCAGAAAAACCTAAGACACACGCTACTGTGCAGATAGAAGTCTGATTCTGTGATTAAACCTATACCTGTCACACAGCGCAAAAAAAAACAGGCCTGACATTTCTATTCAACCAAATCTGTACTGTTTTAGCTGGTCAAGTTATTTGTAGTGACCGTAAAAGCAGACTTTTTTTTCTGGGTTGAAAAACTATTCCCAAATTTGCCATTCTCAAAATAACTAGTTTCTGGTATTTGAGGCCTACTTGAAATCTATCCCAAAAAGGATATCTTACATTGAAGGTGCTGATAGTGTCATTCAGAAAAACCTAAGACACACGCTACCGTGCACATAGAAGTCTGATTCTGTGATTAAACCTATACCTGTCACACAGTGCAAAAAAAAACAGGCCTGACATTTCTATTCAACCAAATCTGTACTGTTTTAGCTGGTCAAGTTATTTGTAGTGACCGTAAAAGCAGACTTTTTGTTCTGGGTTGAAAAACTATTCCCAAATTTGCTATTCTCAAAATAACTAGTTTCTGGTATTTGAGGCCTACTTCAAATCTATCCCAAAAAGGATATCTTACATTGAAGGTGCTGATAGTGTCATTCAGAAAAACCTAAGACACACGCTACCGTGCAGATAGAAGTCTGATTCTGTGATTAAACCTATACCTGTCACATAGCGCAAAAAAAAAACAGGCCTGACATTTCTATTCAACCAAATCTGTACTGTTTTAGCTGGTCAAGTTATTTGTAGTGACCGTAAAAGCAGACTTTTTGTTCTGGGTTGAAAAACTATTCCCAAATTTGCCATTCTCAAAATAACTAGTTTCTGGTATATGAGGCCTACTTGAAATCTATCCCAAAAAGGATATCTTACATTGAAGGTGCTGATAGTGTCATTCAGAAAAACCTAAGACACACGCTACCGTGCAGATAGAAGTCTGATTCTGTGATTAAACCTATACCTGTCACATAGCGAAAAAAAAAACAGGCCTGACATTTCTATTCAATCAAATCTGTACTGTTTTAGCTGGTCAAGTTATTTGTAGTGACCGTAAAAGCACACTTTTTATTCTGGGTTGAAAAACTATTCCCAAATTTAAAATTAAATAAGATGTCGCACTCGAATAAATGGACCCCAAATCGGTGCACCTGTGTATTGAGACCACTCACTCAATGCAATAGGTAAATATTAAACAGTGTAACAGGGCACTCAAGAAATCCTGACCATGTGGAACAATTTAATATCTTTATTACTATTGTGAATAATGTTGCTCAAACCAGTCAATTGTAATAATCAATGGATGAATCAATAAAATATTTGATATCATTGAATAAAATATTTGATAATATTGAATAAAAATAATCGATTTACACAAGGGCTCAGAACAATATAGTGCAAATATCGACAATCATAAAATAAAATCTCAAATTCAATTGTTCAGTCCAAATTTGGTATAAACATCTGGGTATTGGTGCAGTCCAATCAAATATTATTATGTCCCACTTCTCATTACAGCAGCATCCCGCTGAACATGAAGTAGATAGCGGCGTCCCGCTATAAAATTACTTGCAAGTAAGATTTACCTTATATCAACCGAAGGTTCTCCAGACTTTAAACTTTGGGTCCTCTGCTCTCCTGAGAAGTGTCTGTGACACAATGTATCAAGAGGTTTACCTAGACGACTCTGTGTTTCTGTTGAATTTAACTGCCAAGTCCACCAGATCTCAATCTGTTGGTGGAAAAACTGCAGTGATGTTTGTAGCAGAGATATTCCGTCAAAGGAGGCTTCCAAGTGTAGTCTGTAAGTCGATCGGTTTGGGGTACTTTGTTCCTTCAATGTACAGATGGGGGGTGTAGCACCAGACGCGTTTCGGGGTCCAAGTTATTGCCCCTTCCTCAGTGGCATCACTGCAGTTTTTCCACCAACAGATTGAGATCTGGTGGACTTGGCAGTTAAATTCAACAGAAACACAGAGTCGTCTAGGTAAACCTCTTGATACATTGTGTCACAGACACTTCTGAGGAGAGGAGAGGACCCAAAGTTTAAAGTCTGGAGAACCTTCGGTTGATATAAGGTAAATCTTACTTGCAAGTAATTTTATAGCGGGACGCCGCTATCTACTTCATGTTCAGCGGGACGCTGCTGTAATGAGAAGTGGGACATAATAATATTTGATTGGACTGCACCAATACCCAGATGTTTATACCAAATTTGGACTGAACAATTGAATTTGAGATTTTATTTTATGATTGTCGATATTTGCACTATATTGTTCTGAGCCCTTGTGTAAATCGATTATTTTTATTCAATATTATCAAATATTTTATTCAATGATATCAAATATTTTATTGATTCATCCATTGATTATTACAATTGACTGGTTTGAGCAACATTATTCACAATAGTAATAAAGATATTAAATTGTACTACATGGTCAGGATTTCTTGAGTGCCCTGTTACACTGTTTAATATTCCCAAATTTGCCATTCTCAAAATTGTGGTGAACGGGAACAATGAGGAAAACATCTAATAAGGGACGCGGACGTGGACATGGTCGTGGTGGTGTTAGTGGACCCTCTGGTGCTGGGAGAGGACGTGGCCGTTCTGCCACAGCCACACGTCCTAGTGAACCAACTACCTCAGGTCCCAGTAGCCAGCAGAATTTACAGCGATATTTGGTAGGGCCCAATGCCGTTCTAAGGATGGTAAGGCCTGAGCAGGTACAGGCATTAGTCAATTGGGTGGCCGACAGTGGATCCAGCACGTTCACATTATCTCTCACCCAGTCTTCTGCAGAAAGCGCACAGATGGCGCATGAAAACCAAGCCCATCGGTCTGTCACATCACCCCCATGCATATCAGGGAAACTGTCTGAGCCTCAAGTTATGCAGCAGTCTCTTATGCTGTTTGAAGACTCTGCTGCCAGGGTTTCCCAAGGGCATCCACCTAGCCCTTCCCCAGGGGTGGAAGAGATAGAATGCACTAACGCACAACCACTTATTTTTCCTGATGATGAGGACATGGGAATACCACCTCAGCACATCTCTGATGATGACGAAACACAGGTGCCAACTGCTGCGTCTTTCTGCAGTGTGCAGACTGAACAGGAGGTCAGGGATCAAGACTGGGTGGAAGACGATGCAGGGGACGATGAGGTCCTAGACCCCACATGGAATGAAGGTCGTGCCACTGACTTTCACAGTTCGGAGGAAGAGGCAGTGGTGAGACCGAGCCAACAGCGTAGCAAAAGAGGGAGCAGTGGGCAAAATCAGAACACCCGCCGCCAAGAGACTCCGCCTGCTACTGACCGCCGCCATCTGGGACCGAGCACCCCAAAGGCACAAACAAGTGTCCGATAAAATCAAGTGTGCACTGCGCAACGCCATCTGTGGCAAGGTCCACCTAACCACAGATACGTGGACCAGTAAGCACGGCCAGGGACGCTATATCTCCCTAACTGCACACTGGGTAAATGTAGTGGCGGCTGGGCCCCAGGCGGAGAGCTGTTTGGCGCACGTCATTCCGCCGCCAAGGATCGCAGGGCAACATTCTTTGCCTCCTGTCTCCTCCTCCTCCTACTCAGCTTCCTCCTCCTTTTCTTCCACCTGCTCATCCAGTCAGCCACACACCTTCACCACCAACTTCAGCACAGCCCGGGGTAAACGTCAGCAGGCCATTCTGAAACTCATATGTTTAGGGGACAGGCCCCACACCGCACAAGAGTTGTGGCGGGTGTAGAACAACAGACCGACGAGTGGTTGCTGCCGGTGAGCCTCAAGCCCGGCCTGGTGGTGTGCGATAATGGGCGAAATCTCGTTGCAGCTCTGGGACTAGCCGGTTTGACGCACATCCCTTGCCTGGCGCATGTGCTGAATTTGGTGGTGCAAAAGTTCATTCGCAACTACCCCGACATGTCAGAGCTGCTGCATAAAGTGCGGGCCGTCTGTTCGCGCTTCCGGCGTTCACACCCTGCCGCTGCTCGCCTGTCTGCGCTACAGCGTAACTTCGGCCTTCCCGCTCACCGCCTCATATGCGACGTACCCACCAGGTGGAACTCCACCTTGCATATGCTGGACAGACTGTGCGAGCAGCAGCAGGCCATAGTGGAGTTTCAGCTGCAGCACGCACGGGTCAGTCGCACTGCGGATCAGACACACTTCACCACCAATGACTGGGCCTCCATGCGAGACCTGTGTGCCCTGTTGTGTTGTTTCGAGTACTCCACCAACATGGCCAGTGGCGATGACGCCGTTATCAGCGTTACAATACCACTTCTATGTCTCCTTGAGAAAACACTTAGGGCGATGATGGAAGAGGAGGTGGCCCAGGAGGAAGAGGAAAAAAAGGAGACAATGCGGCAGCACTCTGCAAATCAGACAAAGTACAACAATGCTTACAAAAATTATGGTGCTAATACTACGCTTATTTAGAAAAGCGAGATGCTTGGTCAATGCATTTTGTACAAAATTATCTAAGCCCGTATGCCAAACGTCAAGGCGATCTCTGTTACACGGGTCCTAACACTAAATACTACCTGTTATGCGCCATAATGACCGCCATAAAATTCAGGGAGTGTTGGATCCACTCTGCCTTTTTCGTTTTTTTGTGCCCAAAATTTTTTCCAGGAGGAAGAGGAGGAAGAGGGGTCATTTTTAGCACTTTCAGGCCAGTCTCTTCGAAGTGACTCAGAGGGAGGTTTTTGCAACACCAGAGGCCAGGTACAAATGTGGCCAGACAGGGCTCACTACTGGAGGACGAGGAGCACAAGGATGAGGAGGAGGTGGAGGAGGATGAGGATGAAGGATGTTCACAGCGGGGTGGCACCCAAAGCAGCTCGGGCCCATCACTGGTGCGTGGCTGGGGTGAAACTCAGGACGATGACGATACGCCTCCCACAGAGGACAGCTTGTCCTTACCTCTGGGCAGCCTGGCACACATGAGCGACTACATGCTGCAGTGCCTGCGCAACGACAGCAGAGTTGCCCACATTATAACGTGTGTGGACTACTGGGTGGCCATCCTGCTGGATCCCCGGTACAAAGACAATGTGCCCACCTTACTTCCTACACTGGAGCGTGATAGGAAGATGCGCGAGTACAATCGCACGTTAGTAGACGCGCTACTGAGAGCATTCCCAAATGTCACAGGGGAACCAGTGGAAGCCCAAGGCGAAGGCAGAGGAGGAGCAAGAGGTCGCCAACGCAGCTGTGTCACAGCCAGCTCCTCTGAGGGCAGGGTTAGCATGGCAGAGATGTGGAAAAGTTTTGTCAACACGCCACAGCTAACTGCACCACCACCTGATACAGAACGTGTTAGCAGGAGGCAACATTTCACTAACATGGTGGAACAGTACCTGTGCACACCCCTCCACGTACTGACTGATGGTTTGGCCCCATTCAACTTCTGGGTCTCCAAATTGTCCACGTGGCCAGAGCTAGCCTTTTATGCCTTGGAGGTGCTGGCCTGCCCGGCGGCCAGCTTTTTGTCTGAACGTGTATTCAGCACGGCAGGGGGAGTCATTACAGACAAACGCAGCCGCCTGTCTACAGCCAATGTGGACAAGCTGACGTTCATAAAAATGAACCAGGTATGGATCCCACAGGACCTGTCCATCCCTTGTACAGATTAGATATTAACTACCTCCCCTTAACAATATATTATTCTACTCCAGGGCACTTCCTCATTCAATACTATTTTTAATTTCATTTTACCATTATATTGCGGGGCAACCCAAAGTTGAATGAACCTCTCCTCTGTCTGGGTGCCGGGGCCTAAATGTGTGACAGTGGCCTGTTCCAGTGGTGGGTGACGTGAAGCCTGATTCTCTGCTATGACATGAAGACTTATTCTGTGCTGACATGAAGCCAAATTCTCTGTTACGCGACCTCTCTCCTCTGCCTGGGTGCCTGGGCCTAAATATGTGACAGTGGCCTGTTCCAGTGGTGGGTGACGTGAAGCCTGATTCTCTGCTATGACATGAAGACAGATTCTGCGCTGACATAAGGCCAGATTCACTGTTACGGGACCTCTCTCCTCTGCATGGGTGCCTGGGGCTAAATGTGTGACAGTGGCCTGTTCCAGTGGTGGGTGACGTGAAGCCTGATTCTCTGCTATGACATGAAGACAGATTCTGCGCTGACAAAAGGCCAGATTCTCTGTTACGGGACCTCTCTCCTCTGCCTGGGTGCCTGGGGCTAAATGTGTGACAGTGGCCTGTTCCAGTGGTGGGTGACGTGAAGCCTGATTCTCTGCTATGACATGAAGACATATTCTGTGCTGAAATGAAGCCAGATTCTCTGTTTCGCGACCTCTCTCCTCTGCCTGGGTGCCTGGGCCTAAATATGTGACCGTGGCCTGTTCTAGTGGTGGGTGACGTGAAGCCTGATTCTCTGCTATGACATGAAGACAGATTCTGCGCTGACATAAGGCCAGATTCTCTGTTACGGGACCTCTCTCCTCTGCCTGGGTGCCTGGGCCTAAATGTGTGACAGTGGCCTGTTCCAATGGTGGGTGACGTGAAGCCTGATTCTCTGCTATGACATGAAGACTGATTCTGCGCTGACATAAGGCCAGATTCTCTGTTACGGGACCTCTCTCCTCTGCCTGGGTGCCTGGGCCTAAATGTGTGACAGTGGCCTGTTCAAGTGGTGGGTGACGTGAAGCCTGATTCTCTGCTATGACATGAAGACAGATTCTGCGCTGACATAAGGCCAGATTCTCTGTTACGGGCCTCTCTCCTCTGCCTGGGCCTAAATGTGTGACAGTGGCCTGTTCCAGTGGTGGGTGACGTGAAGCCTGATTCTCTGCTATGACATGAAGACTTATTCTGTGCTGACATGAAGCCAGATTCTCTGTTACGCGACCTCTCTCCTCTGCCTGGGTGCCTGGGCCTAAATATGTGACAGTGGCCTGTTCTAGAGGTGGGTGACGTGAAGCCTGATTCTCTGCTATGACATGAAGACAGATTCTGCGCTGACATAAGGCCAGATTCTCTGTTACGGGACCTCTCTCCTCTGCCTGGGTGCCTGGGCCTAAATGTGTGACAGTGGCCTGTTCCAGTGGTGGGTGACGTGAAGCCTGATTCTCTGCTATGACATGAAGACTGATTCGGCGCTGACATAAGGCCAGATTCTCTGTTACGGGACCTCTCTCCTCTGCCTGGGTCTAAATATGTGAGAGTGGCCTGTTCCAGTGGTGGGTGACGTGAAGCCTGATTCTCTGCTATGACATGAAGACAGATTCTGTGCTGACATAAGGCCAGATTCTCTGTTACGGGACCTCTCTCCTCTGTCTGGGTGCCGGGGCCTAAATATGTGACAGTGGCCTGTTCCAGTGGTGGGTGACGTGAAGCCTGATTCTCTGCTATGACATGAAGACAGATTCTGTGCTGACATAAGGCCAGATTCTCTGTTACGGGACCTCTCTCCTCTGCCTGGGTGCCTGGGCCTAAATGTGTGACAGTGGCCTGTTCCAGTGGTGGGTGACGTGAAGCCTGATTCTCTGCTATGACATGAAGACAGATTCTGCGCTGACATAAGGCCAGATTCTCTGTTACCGGCCTCTTTCCTCTGCCTGGGCCTAAATGTGTGACAGTGGCCTGTTCCAGTGGTGGGTGACATGAAGCCTGATTCTCTGCTATGACATGAAGACTTATTCTGTGCTGACATGAAGCCAGATTCTCTGTTACGCGACCTCTCTCCTCTGCCTGGGTGCCTGGGCCTAAATATGTGACAGTGGCCTGTTCTAGTGGTGGGTGACGTGAAGCCTGATTCTCTGCTATGACATGAAGACAGATTCTGCGCTGACATAAGGCCAGATTCTCTGTTACGGGCCTCTCTCCTCTGCCTGGGCCTAAATGTGTGACAGTGGCCTGTTCCAGTGGTGGGTGACGTGAAGCCTGATTCTCTGCTATGACATGAAGACTTATTCTGTGCTGACATGAAGCCAGATTCTCTGTTACGCGACCTCTCTCCTCTGCCTGGGTGCCTGGGCCTAAATATGTGACAGTGGCCTGTTCTAGAGGTGGGTGACGTGAAGCCTGATTCTCTGCTATGACATGAAGACAGATTCTGCGCTGACATAAGGCCAGATTCTCTGTTACGGGACCTCTCTCCTCTGCCTGGGTGCCTGGGCCTAAATGTGTGACAGTGGCCTGTTCCAGTGGTGGGTGACGTGAAGGCTGATTCTCTGCTATGACATGAAGACTGATTCGGCGCTGACATAAGGCCAGATTCTCTGTTACGGGACCTCTCTCCTCTGCCTGGGTCTAAATATGTGACAGTGGCCTGTTCCAGTGGTGGGTGACGTGAAGCCTGATTCTCTGCTATGACATGAAGACAGATTCTGTGCTGACATAAGGCCAGATTCTCTGTTACGGGACCTCTCTCCTCTGTCTGGGTGCCGGGGCCTAAATATGTGACAGTGGCCTGTTCCAGTGGTGGGTGACGTGAAGCCTGATTCTCTGCTATGACACGAAGACAGATTCTGCGCTGACATAAGGCCAGATTCTCTGTTACGGGACCTCTCTCCTCTGCCTGGGTGCCTGGGCCTAAATATGTGACAGTGGCCTGTTCCAGTGGTGGGTGACGTGAAGCCTGATTCTCTGCTATGACATTAAGACAGATTCTGCACTGACATAAGGCCAGATTCTCTGTTACGGGACCTCTCTCCTCTGCCTGGGTGCCTGGGACTAAATGTGTGACAGTGGCCTGTTCCAGTGGTGGGTGACGTGAAGCCTGATTCTCTGCTATGACATGAAGACAGATTCTGCGCTGACATAAGGCCAGATTCTCTGTTACGGGACCTCTCTCCTCTGCCTGGGTGCCGGGGCCTAAATGTGTGACAGTGGCCTGTTCCAGTGGTGGGTGACGTGAAGCCTGATTTTCTGCTATGACATGAAGACAGATTCTGCGCTGACATAAGGCCAGATTCTCTGTTACGGGACCTCTCTCCTCTGCCTGGGTGCCTGGGCCTAAATGTGTGACAGTGGCCTGTTCCAGTGGTGGGTGACGTGAAGCCTGATTCTCTGCTATGACATGAAGACTGATTCGGCGCTGACATAAGGCCAGATTCTCTGTTACGGGACCTCTCTCCTCTGCCTGGGTCTAAATATGTGACAGTGGCCTGTTCCAGTGGTGGGTGACGTGAAGCCTGATTCTCTGCTATGACATGAAGACAGATTCTGCGCTGACATAAGGCCAGATTCTCTGTTACGGGACCTCTCTCCTCTGCCTGGGTGCCTGGGGCTAAATGTGTGACAGTGGCCTGTTCCAGTGGTGGGTGACGTGAAGCCTGATTCTCTGCTATGACATGAAGACAGATTCTGCGCTGACATAAGGCCAGATTCTCTGTTACGGGACCTCTCTACTCTGCCTGGGTGCCGGGGCCTAAATGTGTGACAGTGGCCTGTTCCAGTGGTGGGTGACGTGAAGCCTGATTCTCTGCTATGACATGAAGACAGATTCTGCGCTGACATAAGGCCAGATTCTCTGTTACGGGACCTCTCTCCTCTGCCTGGGTGCCTGGGGCTAAATGTGTGACAGTGGCCTGTTCCAGTGGTGGGTGACGTGAAGCCTGATTCTCTGCTATGACATGAAGACAGATTCTGCACTGACATAAGGCCAGATTCTCTGTTACGGGACCTCTCTCCTCTGCCTGGGTGCCTGGGCCTAAATATGTGACAGTGGCCTGTTCCAGTGGTGGGTGACATGAAGCCTGATTCTCTGCTATGACATGAAGACAGATTCTGCGCTGACATAAGGGCAGATTCTCTGTTACGGGACCTCTCTCCTCTGCCTGGGTGCCTGGGGCTAAATGTGTGACAGTGGCCTGTTCCAGTGGTGGGTGACGTGAAGCCTGATTCTCTGCTATGACATGAAGACAGATTCTGCGCTGACATAAGGCCAGATTCTCTGTTACGGGACCTCTCTCCTCTGCCTGGGTGCCGGGGCCTAAATGTGTGACAGTGGCCTGTTCCAGTGGTGGGTGACGTGAAGCCTGATTCTCTGCTATGACATGAAGACAGATTCTGCGCTGACATAAGGCCAGATTCTCTGTTACAGGACCGATCTCCTCTGTCTGGGTGCCGGGTCCTAAATATGTGACAATGGCCTCTTCCAGTGGTGGGTGACATGAAGCCAGATTCTCTGCTATGGCATGAAGAGACTGATTCTCTGCTGACATGAAGCCAGATTCTTTGCTATGGCATGAAGAGACTGATTCTCTGCTGACGTGAAGCCAGATTCTCTGCTATGGGACCTCTGTCCAATTGATATTGGGTCATTTTTATTTTTTTAATTTTTATTTTAATTCATTTCCCTATCCACATTTGTTTGCAGGGGATTTCCCTACATGTTTCTGCCTTTTGCAGCCCTCTAGCTCTTTCCTGGGCTGTTTTACAGCCTTTTTAGTGCCCAAAAGTTCGGGTCCCCATTGACTTCAATGGGATTCGGGTTCGGGACGAAGTTCGGTTCGGGTTCGGATCCCGAACCCGAACATTTCCAGGAAGTTCGGCCGAACTTCTCGAACCCGAACATCCAGGTGTTCGCTCAACTCTAGTCATATATTATTTTTTTTATTGCGAAAATCAGCAATGTAATATTCGCGTAATGTGCACAAAATACAGACATGGGTCACTGTTGCTACATTTTCCAAGCTGCTAGAAGTTTCCTGAGACTGGAGAAAATGGTTGGCACAGCAGAACATAAAAAATGGCTTTATATGCCAATATATTTGCGATTGCGCTAATCGGCACTAATAATGCGAATATTTTGGCGCAATATGTGAAACTTCACATTTTAGCAGGTCTGACTACATATTACTGATTGGTGCACTATGTATTGTTGTGACATCACAGCACTATGTCTGTAGCATGTATGTATGGACAGCAGAACCTATCACACTACCTAACACACTGCACTGCAACAGCTACACTATATCCAGGGCCGTCTTTAATATTGATTGGACCCTGGGCAAGAATTTACTTGGGCCCCCTGGATCCCGCCTTCCCACACCTTAAAAAAAAAGCGAAAATCTTATACTCACCTGTTTCCTTTCACTGGCGCTCACTAGCTGCTGGTACGGCGAGGGATGGTGCAGCGCAGACGCGCACACCTCACCGCGTCCTGGCACAGGCGGGCGTGATGACATCATCACGCCTGCCTGCGCTGGGATTTCACTACCAAATAGACCTCAGGCCTGTAGCCTATGACAAGTCTTGTCACCATCTGCAAATTTTAAGGCGCATTGGCGACCATTTTGGTCGCCATCTGGAGCGCTGTATTGCATCAGTGACATGGACACTCTCCACATATAATGATATATTACATCAGTGACATCACCGCTGTCCACATATAATGTTATATTACATCAGCGACATCACCGCTCTCCACATATAAGTGATATTTTACATCAGTGACATCACCGCTCTCCACATGTATAGCAGGCTGGATTCCCAGCCTGCATTTGTGGGAGGGGCATAGGGTATTAAGCCGGCACACGCCCTCCCTCTGGTGTCGGCATCGCACAGTGCCTCTCGTATTTCGGTGACGTCATTCGAGTGCGACTTCCGGTTCCGGCTAGACTGACGAGGCAGAAGCTGCGGCGGTACGCTTCTCCCGGGCGGCGGTCCTTCGTGGTAAGTTACTCCGGGCTGCTTCGCCGCCGCACTCCATCTCCGGCCGCCCACCTCCGGCTCCGCTACCCCCACCGACGCGTCTCTTCTGCTGCGCTCCTCTGGCCGCGCCATCTAACTCCGCTTGGCCGCGGCCATCGCGCCCGGTCTGGGGGAGCGCGCATTCCTGGCGTGGCCGGCGGGGGAGCGGTGCAGCAGGAGACGGGACGCCTGGTGGTTCGCTCAGGCAGCGCTGGGGCAGATTTCGCTGGGGCACACCGAAACTGGCTGCATCACGTTCCCCGCGTCCGGTCTCCACAGCACGCCATTTCTCCCAGCGTCGCCTCGCGGGGGGTCCCGCGCGTCTCCCCCCCCCCCCCGGGCTGATTACTTCTCCTTGTTCAGGCCTTGGGGGGGAAGCAGGCGGGGACGCTACTCCACGACCTCCCCGATGCGTTCCACGGTGGAACGCATCGGCATGCACACTTCCGCCCATCTCCCGGAGCTCCACCACTTCCCCGGTGCGTTCCACGGTGGAACGCATCGGCGTTCACGCATCACTTAGTCATGAGGAAGCCTCCCATATTCCCAACCTTCCCTGCGCTCCACCGTGGGGGCACCCAGGGGGAACCCCATCCGCCATATCCTGGGCTCCAATATGGAAGGCTACCACGCCTACTCCTGGTTCCTTGACCACATTTCCATTTCTCACATGTGTTCAAGGAAGTGTCACATGAAAAGCCCAGAATAAGCTTGGGCAGGCACCTTGCAGGGATGCCGTGGCCGGGCGGCTCGGTCTTGCGGTGCGGCCGGGCGTCCCGGGAGCAGCTGCGTGTGCCGGTTGCCAGGCACGCCGCGGTTCCGCCCTGAAAAAGAAAAAAAAAAAAAGGTCTGTTCAGATATGTTCCGTTTTCTTTCACCTGTTTTATATTTTACCTGGCCGCCATGTTTTTTCTTCCAAGGATGTCCAGGTGGTCTTCTTTTCCTGTCTTGCATTAATATGGTTCTCTCCGTGTCCTGTAGCCTGATACGTTCAGGTTCCTTTTCGGAGTCTCGCCCGATTCGTCCAGGCTCACTACCTGTCCAATCACCTGATACGTTCAGGTCCGGTTGCCTGATACGTCCAGGGTTTTGCTTTCATCATGTCCTCCCACCTGATCCGTTCTAGTGTCTTTTCCGATGTGTCCAGGATTGGCTCCACGTCCCCCTGCCTGATACGTTCAGGATGTTCTTTGTGCCTTCGGCGTGATACGTTCAGGTTTCTATTTTTCATGTCTGTTTGCCTGTTACGTCCAGGTTTCCGTTTTCATGTCCGTCTACCTGATACGTTCAGGTTTCCATCTTCGTCACTGTCTGCCTGATACGTTCAGGTTTTCCGTTTTCATGTCCGTCTGCCTGATACGTTCAGGTTTCCATCTTCGTCACTGTCTGCCTGATACGTTCAGGTTTTCCGTTTTCGTGTCCATCTGCCTGATACGTTCGGGTTTTCTGCTTCTGGTTTTTCTGCCTGATACGTTCAGGCCCTCGTCATGTCCTCTTGCTGGTCAAGCCTTCATCATGTCCTCCCTCCTGTTACGTTTGGTTCATGTCCCGTCTGGTCAGTCCTGTTTGTGACTTTTCATCTTTTTCAGGGTCATTTCTTGGGCTCGCCTTCTCACTCCGTCATTTTTCTCTCTTACTGTCCTGTTGCATCTTTCTCCTTCCCCAGTGTACCTATCACGGTCAGTTCAGGCTTCTTTATCTGTCACGCTTAGGGCCTGTTGCTCGCCATTGCCATCACGCACGGGTCATGTCTCCTCACTGCCTGCCACACTGGTCAACTCCATGCTGGCAGCCAGTTGGGGCCTCGTTTCCAGACGCGTCTCGGCTCTCGGTTTGTTCAGGGCCCAGCGTTTTCATTCACTTGTTCACATCAGGTCCTTTTCCTCACTACCTGACACGCTCAGGCCGCTCGGTTTTCGTGTTTTCTTTCAGGTTGTCCTCCCATCGCCTGATATCGTTCAGGATTTCTTGCGTTTTCGGCCTGCCACCTTCAGGGTTCGTTTTCGTCCTGTTTCATCATCACGTAAGTTTCGTCTTGTCAGCATATGTTGGGGTACATCTCCCCGCAGGTACCAGTAAAAATTTCCTCCTCACTTACCAATCCCAGATTCGCAGGGTGAAGTTCACTCTCTCCGCGGACATTTCCGAGTTTTGTTTGTTTCCAGGTTTCCTAACTTTTTCCATCCTAAACTTTCTGAGGCTCCAGGTAAGTAAAAAAAAAAAAAAAAAAAAATTTTGGGGGGTTGTCAATTCACGTCAGATCCTCCCACAGGGTCCGGTCTTCTTCGTGCAATATGTCTCACGTCTCGGATATTGAGGACTCACTGTCCATCCCTGAGTCAGCGGTCTCGGAGGCAGCCAGCCGCGCGTTTTACAGGCATTGGACCATCCCCAGGATGCTCGCTGAACTGAAGAAGAAAGGGATCCGCCATTCGGCATCCGCACGAAAGGCAGAACTATATCATCTGCTCTTCCCTGAATCTCCCAGGACTCCCGAACCACCCGGAGCCTCCGAAGATCTGGTCTCCATGTCGACCATTCAGCTCTCCCTGACCCAACTCCATGCGACCATCAACAACATGGCGTCTTCGATGTCACACATCGGCTCCAGGCCGTCGAGAGCAAGATTGCTACGCCTCCTTCTCCGCCAGAGGCTGAAGCCGTGCCTTCTACTTCCCAGGCCAACGTCCCAGGTACAGGTCTGGCCTCTCCCGACATCGCCCCAGCGTTCTTCGTACCAGAGAACATCAGGCGGGATATCCTGGCGGGAAAGGATATCAATTTGGCCGCCATCCTAATCTCCACCCATGATACGGTCGAAAACCGGACAATCGCCTGCGGTGATGTGTCGGTCGTGCTGAGGTCTAAAGACGTCCGCCTCAACAAGAAGCTGTCCATCCCCGAATTCATGCTGACCTTCAGCCTGTACCGGGACATAGTGTGCTCCATTCATCCCCACCGCAGGGTAGAATTGGACACATACATGTACAAGGTCACAGAGCTGGGTTACAGATATGGCGGTACCGCCTTCTATGAGTACCACCGGTCTTTCTCTGCCAAAGCTGCAGCGGCTTTCCTCCAGCACCAGCATGTCACCAACTGGGCAGTGTTGGACATGGACTCGGCCGTCCCATCACCTTCTTAGGGAAGAATCAGCTCTGTAACAACTTCAACCTGGGTTTTTGCAGTTATGATAAATGCAAGGCTTTGCACATCTGCGCCATCTGTTTCAGGGCCCATCCTCAGTCCTCCTGTTCCCAACGCACGCTCATGACTAGGGGGGGTCAACGTTGACCTGTTACTCTCCCTCCTCCAACAACATCACGACCCCAGTTTTGTCCAGTTTCTCACACAGGGTTTCTCGGAGGGTTTCCATACCGGCCCTTCCGCAGGTCACTCATGAGTGCCCCAACCTCCTCTCTTCTCTGGCGGATCCCGGGGCGGTGGACGCTCTGCTGGAGGCGGAGTTGCAGAAGGGCTTCATGATCGGTCCTTTTGCGGAATCCCCTTTCCCTCTGTACCGGGTCAGCCCCATAGGTCTGGTGTCCGAAAAATCTTCTAATAAAAAAAGATTAATCTATGACTTGTCTGCTCCTCATGCATCCACCACCCCCAGCCTAAATTCCCTGGTCCCGTCGGACGAGTTCTCCATGCAGTACTCGTCCCTGGACGAGGCCGTGGAGCTCATCTTACAGGTCGGGGCAGGAGCTTGGTTGTCAAAAGCGGACATTGCTGATGCCTTCAAGTTGCTGCCCATCCTGCCTCACCTGTGGAAGTTCTACGGCATCAAATGGAGGGCAAAATATTACTTTGCCACCCGCTTGACGTTCGGGTCAAAGAGCAGTCCCTGGCTCTTTGACCAGTTCGCCCAAGCACTGCATTGGCTCTTGGTCAATCATGCCCACTGTCCGAGGGTCATCCATTACCTGGATGACTTCTTGCTCATCGAGCAGGCCGAACGCGCCCCGGACAGGTTGGACAGCCTCCTCAGCCTGTTCAGCCGCCTGAATGTTCCGGTGGCTTCAGCCAAGGTCGAGGGCCCCTCCAGGGTAATCACCTTTCTGGGCATCACCCTGGACACAATCAGAATGGAGGCCAGCCTCCCCCTGGACAAATTAAACAGGTTAAAGGACTCCGTGGCCAGGCTCGTGGGCACCCGCACGGTGTCAAAGTTGGAACTCCAGTCTTTATTGGGGTCTTTCAACTTTGCCGCCAGGATCATGCCCCAGGGCAGGTCTTTCACCGCCGGCCTACTCAGACTCCTTCCAGCAGCCTCAGATCAGCATGCCCTCATCCACCTCGGGCGCGACGCGCTGGCGGATCTGGCCATGTGGTCTTTGTTTTTGTCCAGCTGGAATGCCATCTCCCTCTTCGTTCCTCAGTGGAACGAGGCCTCTCCCTTGGTATTCTCCGATGCTGCTGCTTCCCTCGGTTTCGGGGCCATCTGCGGGGATCAATGGTTTGCGGGTCCTTGGCCCGCGCAGGTCTCCTCAGACCAGGAGGCTGCCAGGTCCTCCCCCCTGCTCGAGGTATACCCCATCGTCGCAGCCGCTCTTGTCTGGGGACAGTCATGGAGTAACAGGCCAGTGTGCTTCATGACTGACAACCAGGCGGTTGTTGACATCCTCGCCAGGGGTAGGTCCAGCTCCCCCAAGGTCATGCGTCTGGTTCGCAGGCTCACCTGGCTGTCCCTTCAAAGCAACTTCCGCATCATTTGCAGGCACATAGAGGGCAGTAAAAATACCGCAGCTGATGCTCTGTCCCGTTTAAACTTTAATTTGTTTTTCCAGGTCATGCCGGGAGCTCGGAGAGTCGGGATCAACCCTCCGGGGTTCGAAGCCCTGATCATGGACTAGAGGAGTACGTTTCCGCAGCCCACGGTCTCATCCACGAGTCTCTCTCGGCTAATTCTGCCCAGAATTATTTAACAGGGTGGAACACCTTCAGGCGGTTCGCCCACCTTCACCCCAGGGGGGACAGGGACAGAGTCTCCTTCGTCCTGGCCTTCCTGGCGTACTGCCACAAGGAGCTCCACCTGTCCCACAACACCATCAGACTTTATTTAGCGGGCATCCAGCACCACCACATGATCAGTCATCCCAGTCATACCTCCTTCTTTTCCTCCCAGGCGGTCAAGGCGGTTTTGAGGGGCATTCAGAAGCTCTCTTCCCCTGCCATTCCTACCAGACAACCAGTCACAGGGGAATTATTTAAAAAAAATTCTGCCGCCCTAGATGGTAATCCCTTTGGCCCTTTCAGAAGTTTGATCCTTAAAGCCGCTCTCTACCTCAGCTTCTATGGGTTTCTCAGGCCGGGGGAATTCTGCTGCACCTTAGCCCGGAATCCAGGGCCAGTTATCAGCCAGCTCCTCCATAGTTTAGACCACTTCACCTTCTCTCTTCCTTCCTCCAAAACCTCCCAAGTCAGTCCACCGGTACTGATCGAATACTTTAAGTCGTTCAATCCTTGGTGCCCAGTGTCCGTGTTCAATCAGCTGCTCTCCACTCTCCAGGACAGAACTCCCGATAGCCCCCTACTGCCATTTCCCGTGCTGTCACTGACATCCGCGCAGTTCATCAGGCACATTCGTTCCATAGCTTCGGGTCTGGGGTTCCACGCTGCTTCCATTTCCGGACACTCCTTCCGAATCGGGGCCGCATCGGCAGCCTCCAAACATGGCGTCCCCGCTCACGTCATACGGAAGATGGGACGATGGCAATCTTCCTGTTTTTCCCGTTACATCCCTCATCCACGGGTCGAGATTGCCAAAGCGTTTTCCAGTCTGGTTTTGTAATCTCCAAATAATAAACTGCCTAAATTCATGTTTTGCCCCCTTTTTTGGCTACCCGCGTCACGTGGCTAAAGGCACACCACTAGCCAAGTTAGGTCCTACCGTGTCCAGTGCACACCCTCTTCCCAACACTCCCCCCGGAGCCTTGACCACAAGTATAGCAGGCTGGATTCCCAGCCTGCATTTGTGGGAGGGGCATAGGGTATTTAGCCGGCACACGCCCTCCCTCTGGTGTCGGCATCGCACAGTGCCCCACCCGACCCTCCCTCTTTTCCAGCTTCACTCAGCTCAGACTCCCTGGGTTAGCCCCCTTTTTTGGCTACCCGCGTCACGTGGCTAAAGGCACACCACTAGCCAAGTTAGGTCCTACCGTGTCCAGTGCACACCCTCTTCCCAACACTCCCCCCGGAGCCTTGACCACAAATAATGTTATATTACATCAGTGACATCACCGCTCTCCACATATAATGTTATATTACATCAGTGACATCACCGCTCTCCACATATAAGTGATATTTTACATCAGTGACATCACCGCTCTCCACATATAAGTGATATATTACATCAGTGACATCACCGCTCTCCACATATATGTGATGAGCAGTGATGTCACTGATGTAATATATTACTTATGTGTGGAGAGTGGTGATGTCACTGATGTAATATATCACTTATAAGTAATATATTACATCAGTGACATCACCGCTGTCCATATATAGGTGATATATTACATCTGTGACATCACCGCTCTTCACATATAAGAGGCATATTACATCAGTGACGTCATCCCTTGGCGCTGGGGTGCGCAGCCAGGGCTGGCCTTAGGTGTTCAGGCGCCCTGTGCGAGCTAACCTTGTGGTAGTGTTACCTGCAGTCCTATGTAAAACCACAGATAACACTAGTGCTAAATAATGTAGTAGTGTTACCTGCAGTCCTATGTAAAACCACAGATAACACTAGTGTAGATCATGTGGAAGTGTTACCTTCGTCCTTAGTGTGCCTCCCTGTGTCTATCGCACGGACTCCATGCTGGCGCTGTCTCCTCTTCCATCTTCTTCCTCTTGCCCCGCACAGAACGTTCTGAAGCAGCTGCGTCAAGACATAGGAACACTGTGGGCATGGTGATACACACAGGGTGAGACACACACACACACAGACACAGGGACAGACACACACACACACACAGGGACACACACACACACAAAGGGACAGACACACACACACACAAAGGGACAGACACACACACACACAAAGGGACAGACACACACACACAAAGGGACAGACACACACACACACACACAAAGGGACAGACACACACACACACAAAGGGACAGACACACACACAAAGGGACAGACACACACACAAAGGGACAGACACACACACACAAAGGGACAGACACACACACACACACAAAGGGACAGACACACACACACACACAAAGGGACAGACACACACACACACAAAGGGACAGACACACACACAAAAAGGGACAGACACACACAAACAAAGGGACAGACACACACACACAAAGGGACAGACACACACACACAGGGACGGACACACACACACAGGGATGGACACACACACACAGGGACAGACACACACACAGGGACGGACACACACACAGGGACAGACACACACACAGGGACGGACACACACAAAGGGACAGACACACACACACAGGGACGGACACACACACACAGGGACACTCAACATCAGCAGCAAGGAGTTAAAGTCCAACCCTTAATGGCCCCCAAAATCCCTGGGGGGGGGGGGTTGATGTAGTAGCAGGAAAGCACACACTGTCCCCCTGTCCTATATGAGCCCCCCCCCCCCATGGCTACCAAATACCTGTAGGTTCTGTTAGTTGCTTGGCTGGCTCAGGCTGTGTCTGTTGTGGCTGCTGGCTGGGGCTTGGGCCCGCTCCGCCTCCTTCTTCTCTCTGCCTGTGCGGCAGCTGCGTCACGCTCAAGCAGCCACTGGTCTGCTCTGTTAAAGAGACAGGCAGGCCAGGCAGCAGAGCGGAGCGCAGAGCGGCCGCGGGCCCCGCCCCCTCCTCACTCAGTCTCTTTCTAAAGTCCGGACCGTGACTTTGTGATGTTACATGGCCGGCGGGCGGCGGCGGCAACAAAATAAAGGGGGCCCAAGTAAAATCCAAGTAAAATGCTGCTTGGGCCCCCCAGGAGCAACTGGGCCCGGGGCAGCTGCCCCTTTTGCCCTGCGGTAAAGACGGCCCTGACTATATCAGGATATACAAACGGAAAATGCAAATGTGATCGCACACTACATCCAGCACTCTGCCCTCCATGCTGGATGAGACATTGGTTTATATTTTGGCCAAAGCATAGTAAGCCACTCACCGCGTCAAGGTCGTCTCAATTGAGTGGTCCCTAACTCTTGTTCCTACCTGTTCATGGGCCATGACAGCCACATAAAATCCAGGGAATGTAGGTCAGCATGCAAGCCAAGTACACTTTGCTTGTAACCCCGCCCGGTGCCATTACAGCTTTCATCGGATCCAGGGATGCAAGTACCAACATGCATGCTGAACCCACCATATACTTCTCCTGGAGCCAGATGGCTAATGGTAGGTTCTATATAAGCAGACTCAGTTTTATACTGACTTTAAAACCAGCCTCCAGGACAGATTGACTGGTCAGGTGTGCTTGAGACGACCTTGACGCGGTGAGTGGCTTACTATGCTTTGGCCAAAATATAAACCAATGTCTCATCCAGCATGGAGGGCAGAGTGCTGGATGTAGTGTGCGATCACATTTGCATTTTCCGTTTGTATATGTATTTCGCCATAGTGATCTGCACCTGCAGGCAGGTTGTGCTGACTCAACCCCCCACCTTTATATCAGGATATAACCTACACTGACTATCTCCCACTAACTATATGTATTATATACTAGCAGAAGGACCCGGCTTTGCATGGGTATATTTCATCTATTTAATTTAAAGTTTGTGTGTCGATAAAATATATTGTCAGTTTCCGCCATAACAGTGACCTCTACACAGGGCCGGTGCAAGGATTTTTGCCGCCCTAGGCAAAGATCCATTTTGCCGCCCCCTCATGTCACTCACTCACTGACAGACACACACACACACACTGACAGACAGACACGCACTCAGACACTCACTGAATGACGTACACAGAAACTCACTGACAGACACACAGAACTCACTGACAGACAGACACACACTCAGACACTCACTGAATGACATACACAGAAACTCACTGACAGACATACTCACTGACAGACACACATACACTCACTGACAGACAGACACACACTCACTCACTGACAGACAGACACACACTGACAGACATACACCTACCCACTGAAACACACAGAAACTCACTGACAGACATACACACACATATACTCACTAACAAACATACACATACTCACTGACAAACACACAGACACTTTCTGACCGACAGACACTCTCTGACATACACTCACTCACTGACACACAGACACTCAATGACAGACACACATACATTTACTGACAGAATGACTTAATGGGATGGAAGAACCCTTCCGGCTACCCCATACCCTTACCACAACCCCCTTCTTCTAATAAGACTCAACCACCATCTTGTTGGTAAAATATGGCCGTAAAAGGCCACTTTTATTAATTTAACATATACATTACAACCTTTCTTTCAAACATGCATATTATTAAACAATAATATCAAAACATTATCTTAACATTTTTTACCGCTGTTATCCCTCCAAGAGATCCTGGGAGGCAACCCCAAACACGTCTTATTCCCGATCTCCTTTTCTCATGACTTTCCTTGCCCTTGGCCGCGTTCACCGACCCAAGGACACCAGATCCACCAATTCCAAGTATACAACTCCCCTAGGCCTACTTAGGCCGAACAGGAGGCGCATTAACCAGCTTTTTTAACTCCAATAGTCGCGCATTCCACCATCTAACGCATCTCTTAACCATGAATTGCCCCCCAGGATCCCACATCAGAAACTGCCCAACATAACCAAAAACGCACCACTGATCAAGCATGCAAAGAAATGAACTCCTAAACCAGGGCGGGTGGGCGAGAACTTCCTTGTTCTCTGCAACTCACCTAAGCCCCTCCTTTCACTTTCTTTTATACTGCCCACCAAACCGTTCTCCAACTTCACCCCTTAACTACCTCCCCTCTTCCCACACTCCCGATCTCTTAACCCTTACCTGCCTGCAGTCTCCCCCCCAAGTCAAGACGCATTCCGCTAGGTCTGCGCCCCCGCTACATTGCTATTCTGACTTAATGGGATGGAAGAACCCTTCCGGCTACCCCATACCCTTACCACAACCCCCTTCTTCTAATAAGACTCAACCACCATCTTGTTGTTAAAATATGGCCGTAAAAGGCCACCTTTATTAATTTAACATATAAATTACAACCTTTCTTTCAAACATGCATATTATTAAACAATAATATCAAAACATTATCTTAACATTTTTTACCGCTGTTATCCCTCCAAGAGATCCTGGGAGGCAACCCCAAACACGTCTTATTCCCGGTCTCCTTTTCTCATGACTTTCCTTGCCCTTGGCCGCGTTCACCGACCCAAGGACACCAGATCCACCAATTCCAAGTATACAACTCCCCTAGGCCTACTTAGGCCGAACAGGAGGCGCATTAACCAGCTTTTTTAACTCCAATAGACGCGCATTCCACCATCTAACGCTTCTCTTAACCATGAATTGCCCCCCAGGATCCCACATCAGAAACTGCCACCAACGACCACCGGTGACACCTCACCTGTGGGAGTCACGCCACACCTTGAAAGCCATCTCTAAACCGTCCTGAATCCCCAAAGCCCACATATCAATCCCCAGATCGTTAAGATGGACTCCGTCCGCCCTCAGAAATTGAGGCGAAGCCGCCTCCAACTCCTGATGTCGAACCACCAAGCCACCCTGGCGACGAACAAAACGCCCTACCTGCTTATTTAATAACACTATCCCCCAAGCCCCACCGGGCCGCTTCTGTCGCTGCACCAATACGAAACGAATGCGACGCATATTCCTGGGCCGGCAACCCAGCCGCCCTCAAACAAGACCGAAACACTGCCACAAACTGAAAAACCGACAAACTAGACCCGTCCTGATGCACCAGCAATGGAGCGGAACCGCGTGGCCGCACTGCCAAAAATTCCTCCACACAGCGCACCGGACAAAGCACAGACCATGTCAACGGCCGCAACCACAACACCGCCCCCTTTCCAACCTGATCCGTTTTGGACCTGCGCAACCTACACCGCAATACTCCATCCTGAATACTAACATCCTCCCTCAACAGACCACCAGACCCTTTCCGAGTAGCCGACACCAACTCTGATATCCTAAACGTCCCAAAGAAAGCCAAGGAAAAAGCCACCCTAAACAGCACGACCTCAAAAGACGAAACACAAATCACCCCAGCCTGCTCCCATAACTGCAACAAAACTTCAAAAGACACTGGGCGCCGCGAATCCCTGCTGCCCCCACAGCAACCTGTCCAGACGTCCTCTCACCTGGCCGTCCCTGGGAAGAAGACCCAGCAGCCGCCGCTCCTCCACCATATGTCACCGACGGGCCTCCACACGAAAACGGCACAGCATCCGGCACCTCTTCCTTCGCTAGGACACCTGCCGCCTGGGAAGGATCCGCTTCAAGCTTTCCCTCCTCCATACTCTGTCCCGATGACGACCCACCGCTGGGGCTCCTAGCGAGGGTGTGTGAACCGGACCCATGGTCCCTGCCTCCGCGTCGATCTGATGAACCCAGGGACCTCCTGGCCCCAGCCACCGCCGTCACCACTGAACCATATACCGTCGGCACCACCTCCTCTCCTGCCGAACCATTCCTACTGCACCGCCGCACAGGGGGCGGAGGCAAATCCGGCCCACTAGTCGGCGCTCTACGGTCCTGTCGCCGGCCCACCTCCAGGGGCCGCGACGCGCTCCCATCTCGACTGCTTCCCGCCGCAGCACTCAGCGCTCGTCCACTCCTACCAGCCGAGGCCTCCGATCGCGATCCCACCGCATCTCGCAAGGCCGCGGCGGGTCCCTGCCCGGCCGCATCTCTGCTCTCCGGCAAGACTCCCCCCACCTCCGCAGGTGAGTCCGTCGATCTGTGTCTCTCTCGCAGGGGCCTAGACCCGCCGTGCGTCTCTCATACGGACCTGGGGGCAGGCCCAGCAGATGACTGAGCCCCCCCCCGCCGACCCGGCACGAGCCGCCACTGACCTCCCGCTGCGCCGAGGTGCCGAGCGTGGCGCCGGCACCGCCGATCTCCTCTGTGGGCCACGGGAAGGACTCCGCACCCGCCTCCTGACCCGTGGGGTCGCCTCAGGGCTAAGCCGCTCCGGGGGGACCGAACGGCGTGTCCTGGTCCTCACCTCCACCGCTGCTCTCGGGACAGGAACCTCGCTCAGTGCCCCAGTAAGATGATCCTGCAGCCACGCCGTCCCGTGCTGCCGCGCCGCATCTCTCACTGCCGTCATCAAAGCCTCCAGGTCCGCCATAACTTCCTCGTTTTCTGCAACTCACCTAAGCCCCTCCTTTCACTTTCTTTTATGCTGCCCGCCAAACCGTTCTCCAACTCCACCCCTTAACTACCTCCCCTCTTCCCACACTCCCGATCTCTTAACCCTTACCTGCCTGCAGTCTCCCCCCAAGTCAAGACGCATTCCGCTAGGTCTGCGCCCCCGCTACATTGCTATTCAGACAGACATACATACACTCACTCACTGACATTAATACACAGGCAGACACTCACTCATTTAAACACTCACCTCCCTGGGGTTCAGTGTGGTGCAGCTCCTCAATCCTCCAGTGCGCGCCGTTTAGTATGCCGGGGCCGGAATGACGTCATAGTCCGGCATTACAGAGGGCACACGAGGGAGGAGTGGCGAGCTGCTAGAACAGCCTCCCTTGCCGCCTGCCTTCTCTCCTCCAGTTATTTACTGGCAGAGCAGGCACCTGCCATCAGGGTAAGCAGATGCCTGCTCTGTCATATTTAAGAAGGACCTCCACCTCCTGGCCCCCCTGTAACAGCGCTGGGCGCTGTTGTCACTGTGATTTCGTAGTAAAGAGGTCACAGAGAGGCACGGAGCATTATCAGTCATGTTAATGTTCCGTGCCTCTGCAGTCTGCATCGGGTCTTGGCACTCTTTCACGGAGCGGATGCCACGCACGGCATCCGCTCGTGTGAACTTAGCCTAATACTGGCATTTCTCGCACTGTTAATGCCTGATATTCTGTGTTCAACTGTATGTCGTGACAATTGGAGGTCTGATACCATTCGTTTCAAACGTTCATCTTCTGGAGACAAGATTGCAATGGCGTCACTAAGGCAACTTTTCACAAATTCCCCTTCATTGTATGTTTTTTTGGCGCGAGCAATATTCCATGCCAGTTGATAGGATGCAAGAGTGACAGTTTCTGAATGTTTTGTAAGTTTCTTAAAGAACTGAGTCTGTTGTTCTGAGTGGCATTTCAATGCATTTAGCTTGTGTTTGCGCAGTTCTGTACCAGCCGGAAAGTCATGGTCAATTTTAGCATGTTGTGTGGCAAAATGGCGCTGAAGATTTGAAGCTTTAAAATGTGATATTGATGTCTGGCATATCAGACAGAATGGCTTCCCTTTCGTCTCAATGAAAAAATACAAATCCTCCCACTCCGGTAGAAATGTTCTGTGTTAATCTTCATATTTACGCTTGGCTTTATGTTTCCCAGACACTGCCATGTTTAGTGTGGCGACGTTGCAGACACACCTAGGTTTTAGAGGAGAAAAATATGAAAAAAATAGAACCAATCCTCATCAGACCTCCAAAATGAGACCCCTAATACTCAGATGAGTCATCACAAATCCGACACCTCCATGCTCTGATCACCCACAATGCTCAGACTACCGCCCCATGCTCAGATGATCTGGGGAGTTTTGAGCATGGGGGGGTGTCTGATTTGTGGTGTCTTATGTGAGCACTGGGGGGCTTATTTTGTGGGTCTGATGATGATTTGGGGGTCTTATCTGAGCTCATACTACCCCCATGTCAGATAAGACCCTCATGATCAGTAGTTCAATACAAAACTGAGGGCTCTTCTCCATGTGTAGGAGGCTTATCCTGCCGTACCTCTGGTGCTGCTGCTCTGAGGACCGTGGCGCTCTCTCCACAGTGACCTGACGTTTTGTTTGGATTCCTAGTTTTCTTTGGTTTCCTCAAACTATTTTTCGTCTTATGTAAGACACACCTAGGTTTTGGAGGAGAAAAATATGTAAAAAATAGAACCAATCCTCATCAGACCCAAAATGAGACCTCTAATACTCAGATGAGACATCACAAATCGGACACCTCCATGCTCTGATCACCCACAATGCTCAGACAACCGCCTCATGCTCAGATGATCTGACATGGGGGGAGTTATGAGCATGGTGGGGTGTCTGATTTGTCGTGTCTTATGTGAGCACTGGGGGCTTATTTTGTGGGTCTGATGAGGATTTGGTGGTAACTGCAGAAATACAAATATGGCTGACTGTAAAAATATCCCTCCCAACCACTGTGACTGGGTGATTTACCAGCCGCACATTGCCCCTCACATAGCTTAAAAATCTGCAGGCAGCACTGATGACCTGCAACCACAAGCTAGTTGCATAAGTTGCCCAGCGAGAGTCCAGTACAGTGAGCTCACCCTTAATTTCACCTCCAGCAGCCTCTGTCTTCTCTTCTTGCTCCTGTACACAGCAAAGAGGCGGTGCTGGTTAAGTCCCGCGCAGAACGTCCTCAAGCGTCAGGACGTTATCACTGTAGGCCTGTTAACACTTTGTGACCCCAAAGGACGTTATCACTGTAGGCACTGTTAACACTTTGTGACCCCAAAGGACGTTATCACTGTGTAGGCACTGTTAACACTTTGCGACCCCAAAGGCTGCCGACTACTATTATAATCTGCCATGATCCCCTGCGAGCCGCATACACTCCCCTGCGAGCCGCATCTGTAGACAGAGCGCGGCAGAGAGGAGGAGACGCAAATGAAGTCGGAAGGAGCCGCATGCGGCTCGCGAGCCGCGGGTTGGCCACCCCTGGTCTAGACAGACAGACAGAAACTCATTTTTATAATATGAGAGGCTAGCAGAAGGACCCGGCTTCGCACAGGTATATTTCATCTATTTAATTTTATGTTTCCTTGTGTGGTAAAATGATGTTGACAGTTTCCCCCATAACAGTGACCACTACAGTACCCGCCCCTTTAACAATATAACAAAATAGCAAAGACAGGTGTCCATGCATGTGTCCATGCTTGCAATGGGAGGAGGGAGGAGTCTGCGAGTCCCACTCAAGACTGCTCCCCTATATATATGCACGACTGCATGTGGGTTTGAGCACCTCCTGCTAATACCACGCTAGTCTTTTCAGTTTCTATATATAGAGATTTCTGGAGGTGTATAAACTCGAATTTAAATGTGCCTGTTTTCCATCTACAGGCCACATTTAGGTGCACCTGTGAGGCCTGGGCCATATCAGCCAGTCTTGAGTGGGACTCGCAGACTCCTCCCTCCTCCCATTGCAAGCATGGACACATGCTGGAGGTAACTGGTGAGTTGTTTGTGAGTCAGCCTCATGCTCCTGTAATTTGCCCACTGGCTCCTGGTATTGCCCATATGGCCCAGTTAGGAGAGTGTTAGGTCCCGGGCTACTTGAGAAACCTTGGCGTGGTGCCGTAGGACATGTTGCCTAATCTCTCAATTTTAAAACCAGTTTGAGGGTTTAGTAAGACCGCAGCGTGCACCTGTCTTTGCTATTTTGTTATATTGTTATATTGATTATGACATCCACACAATTGCTACCTTGTGTGGGATGTCTATTGTGGTACTTGTGGTTCGCTGCGGGCATCCTCCACCGTATGCATTTTTGCTGGGGATCGCCATTAGCAACGGGCCACAAGTGCAGGATTTGCTCCCCTATATATATGCACGACTGCATGTGGGTTTGAGCACCTCCTGCTAATACAACGCTAGTCTTTTCAGTTTGTATACCCGCCCCTTTAACAATGACTTCCACAGTGGCTGCCCCTTTAACATTGACCTCCACAATTCCCATCCCTTTAACAGTGACCTACAAAGTGCTTACCCCATTAAAAGTGACCTTCAGTGTCCACCCCTTTAACTGTGACCTCCACAGTGCCTGCCCCTTTAACAGTGACCTCCGCAGTGCCCGCCCCTTTAACAGTGACATTAACAGTGTCCGCCCCTTTAACAGTGCCCTCCCCTTTAACAGTGACCTCCGCACTGCCTGCCCCTTTAACCATAACCTCCACATTACCTGCCCTTTTAACAGTGACCTCCACAGTGCCCGCCCCTTTAACAGTGACTTCCACAGGGTCTGCAACTTTAACAGTGATCTCCATAGTGTCCGCCCCTTTAACATTGACCACCCCTTTAACAGTGAACTCCACAGTGGCTGTCTATTTAATAGTGGCCCCTTGCCCCCCCCCCCCCATGCATGTAGCAGTGTGGTTGTGCCGTCATACGTCATATAACTGAAAATTTTAGCACCTGCAAACTGCTAAAACCTGTGATCAGTTGTTATGGCAACCTGGAGTAGGACCTGCGAAATTCTATTGGCTAATAAAGGAGATGTGACCGTGTAAATGGCAGTTTGGATTTGAGTGAAAGGCTTGCTGGCTTCTATTAGCTAATACAGGTCATTTATTGCGAATATATCAGGAACGGTAAGTCCTAGAGAGCTGAGACCCGGTCTAAAACCTTCCTGAACACCTGATGTACCTGTGTGCCAAATTTGGTGAAGATCGGTCCAGTCGTTTGGTCGCACATAAAGAATGTCCAGACAGATAGACAGAAACTCATTTTAAATATATATATATATAAGAGACTAGCAGAAGGACCCAGCTTCGCACGGGTATATTTAATCTATTTCATTTCATGTTTTTGTGTGTTGTAAAAAGATATTAATCCCGCCCCTTTAACAGTGATCTCCACAGTGCCCGCCCCTTTAACATTGACCACCCCTTTAACAGTGACCTGCACAGTGCCCGCTCCTTTAACAGTGACCTCCCAGTACCCGCCCATTTAACAGTGACTTCCACAGTGCTAGCCCCTTTAAAAGTGACCTTTGCACTGCCTGCCCATTTAACAGTGACCTGTCATGGAAGGTGTTACAGAAAACTAGAAAACACAAATGAAGATCCGACTGACTTGATCCAAAACTAAGGAACCAAAGGGTAAGCCCTGCGACAGCCCTAACCCTTACTGCTCAGCCTATGCAAAAATCTCTATGGTAGATAATTGAATGCCCTCGTTCCTCGACTGTATGAAACCTGAACACCCTATAATAGTGAGGGGACACGACCACCGGCTCCCTACACTTAATACGGAGGGAGTCAGTGTGACCTATGATCAAGCAAACAGGAAAACACAGATAAATGAACAGACTTATCTGTAGAAGCATCAGTTGTAGCATCCAGCATGCACACACTCCAGGAAGTTGTATAAACCGCAAAGTGATGCAGTATGGGAGGGGATTTAAAGGGATGCAATCAGTGCAACTAGATGACAGCTGAGAGAGGGAAACGAGATGACAAAACGAAAGCAAAACAAAAGAACCTCAAGCAGGAGGTTCTGAAGAACGTCTGTCAGAGCTTCTCAGATGTCTGGCGGTAACCGTACCCCTCCTTCTACGAGTGGACTCCGGACACTCAGAGCCCACCTTCTCAGGATGGGACCTATGAAAAGCCCTGATGAGACGAGTGGCCTTAATGTCCGTCACTGGGACCCACATCCTCTCCTCAGGACCATAACCCTCCCAATGAACGAGGTACTGGAGAGAACCGCGGACAACACAAGAATCCACAATCCTAGAGACCTGAAATTCAAGATTACCATCAACCACAATCGGAAGAGGAGGGTACTATGGGTTGGACATAAGGTTTTAATAGGGACTTATAAAAAACATTATGGATCTTCCAAGTCTGAGGAAGATCAAGACGGAAGGCAACAGGATTGATGACGGACAAGATTTTGTAAGGCCCAATAAACTTAGGACCCAACTTCCAGGAGGGAACCTTCAATTTGATATTCTTAGTAGACAACCACATCAGATCACCAACATTCAGGTCCGGACCAGGCACATATCTCTTATCCGCCACACGATTATATCTCTCACTCATGCTCTTTAGATTATCCTGAATCTTTTGCCAAAATAGATGACAAAGACGAGGAGAATCTCTCCTCATCAGGTAAACCAGAAGACCCCTCTCCAGAGAAGGTCCCAAACTGTGGATGAAACCCATATGCACCAAAAAATTGTGACTTATCAGAGGACTCCTGACGACGGTTATTTAAAGCAAACTCAGCAAGGGAGAGAAAAGAACACCAATCCTCCTGATTCTCCGCCACAAAACAGTGCAGATATGTCTCCAGATTCTGATTGACGCGCTCCGTCTGGCCATTCGACTGTGGGTGGAAAGCAGAAGAGAATGACAACCTAACCCCCAAGCGAGAACAAAAAGCCTTCTAGAATCTGGAAACAAACTGCGTGCCCCTATCAGAGACTATGTCTGAAGGAATACCATGCAATTTGACAATGTGATCAATAAATGCCTGTGCCAGCGTCTTAGCATTGGGCAACCCAGGAAAAGGAATGAAATGCGCCATTTTGCTAAAACGGTCCACCTTCACCAGAATCACAGTCTTCCCCGAGGAACGAGGCAGGACTGTAATGAAGTCCATGGACAGATGTGTCCAAGGACAGGAAGGAATGGGTAACGGGAGGAGAGGACCTGATGGCCGTGAATGAGGGACTTTGGCACGGGCACAGGTCTCGCAGGCTGCCTTAAAACCCTCAATCGACTTACGAAGCGCCGGCCACCAGAATCTCCGAGCGATGAGATCCACTGTGGCTCTAGCCCCCGGGTGCCCAGCAAGGACAGTATGGTGGTGCTCCTTAAAAACCTTGTCCCAGGAGGACAAAGATCAGGAGCCTCTGCCTGGGCTGCCTGAACCTCTGCCTCCAATTCAGGATAAAGAGCAGAGACCACCACACCTTCAGCCAAAATGGGACCTGGGTCTTCAAAATTCCCACCTTTCGGAAAACAACGTGACAGGGCATCCGCCTTCACATTCTTAACCCCAGGGCGGAACGTGACAACAAAATTAAACCTTGAAAAGAACAAAGACCATCTGGCCTGTCTCGGGTTCAGACGCTTGGCTGACTCCAAGTAGGCCAGATTCTTATGGTCGGTAAACACGGTAATAGGGTGTCTGGCTCCCTCAAAAGCTAACTTGATGGCCAACAACTCCCTATCTCCCACATCATAATTTCTCTCTGCGGAGGAGAGTTTCTTCGAGAAAAAGGCACACGGTCGCAATTTGGCAGGAGAGGGACCCTGAGACAAGACCGCACCCACACCCACCTCAGAAGCGTCCACCTCAACTATGAAGGGGGGCAGAGAGATATCAGGTTGTACCAAGATGGGAGCGGAAGCAAAACTCTCCTTGATACTAGAAAAGGCCTTACGCGCCTCTACCGACCAGGAGGAAAAATCTACCCCCTTTCTAGTCATATCAGTGAGTGGTTTAACAACAGAGGAATAATTCAAAATAAACTTCCTGTAATAATTGGCAAAACCCAAAAAACTCATCAGCGCCTTCTGATTCTCAGGAAGCTCCCACTCAAGCACAGCGCGGACCTTCTCGGGGTCCATGCGAAAACCAGAAGCGGAGAGAAGAAACCCCAGAAATTGAATTTCTGGAACCGCAAACACACATTTTTCCAGTTTAGCGTACAATTTATTATCCCGCAGGATGAGCAAGGCCTGACATAGGTGGTCCTTATGAGTTTTGAAATCAGGAGAAAAAATCAAAATGTCATCTAGATACACTAGTACAAATTTCCCCATTAAATGATAAAAAATGCTGTTCACAAAATGCTGAAAGACGGCTGGAGCATTCATCAAACCAGAAGGCATAACCAAATTCTCAAAATGGCCCTCAGGGGTATTGAAGACCGTCTTCCATTCGTCTCCTTCTCTGACCCTGACCAGGTTGTATGCCCATCTTAGATCCAAATTGGAAAAAACTTTAGCCCCAACAATCTGGTTAAACAGGTCCGGGATCAGAGGAAGCGGATAAGGGTCACGAATTGTGATACTGTTCAGCTCCCTGAAATCCAGACATGGTCTTAAAGAACCATCTTTTTTCTTAACAAAGAAAAAAACAGCGGCAACAGGTGACTTCAAGGGTTGTATGTGTCCCTTTTTCAGGCTCTCGCATAGCGACCTTTTCAGGTTGGGAGAGATTGTATAAACGAGATTTAGGCAGCTTGGCGCCTGGGATGAGATTAATAGGGCAATCGTACTCCCTGTGAGGGGGCAACTCCTGAACACCACTCTCAGAAAACACATCCGATAATTCAGAGAGAAAAGATGGTACAGTCTTAGTAGAAACCTCTGAAACAGATGTCGTGAGGCAATTCTCTCAGCAAAAGTCACTCCAACCATTTATTTGCCTCGCTTGCCAATCAATGGTGGGGTTATGTTTAGTGAGCCAGGGTAGCCCCAACACTAGAGGAGTAGGCAACCCGCTTAGGACGAAACATGACACATCCTCAACATGAGTATCACTCACAATCAAACGGATATTGTGAACTATGCCCTTTAACGATTTCTGAGAAAGTGGAGCGGAATCAATAGCAAAAACAGGTATATCCTTTCCCAAAGTGCATACCTGGAAACCATGTGTTATAGCAAATTGATTATCAATGAGATTGACAGCTGCTCCACGATCTACAAAAATCTCACAAAAAATGTTCTTGCTCTCTAGCACCACCCTGGCAGGTAGGACAAAACGGGAACTACAAGCAAACGGAAAACCTTCAATTTCCGCATCAACCTTGCCAATAGTAACAGATGGAACGTTTTTAGAGGATTTATTTCTTTTTGTTTCTTTATTACTCTTAAAAAACTGCCTGAATCTCCTAGAGGGACAAACATTTGCCAAATGATTTATACCTCCACAACAGAAACAAACCCACTCTGAGAGCTGAATCTTCTTTCGTCAGAGGCAAGCAAACCCAGCTGCATGGGCTCCTGCTCAGAGGGGATTGAGAGAGACTGAGACCCCTGCGCAGTGAAAGAGACCGCCGCACTGTCCTTGGAGTGAGTATGACAGGAAGGAGTTATCTCTCCTCTCTCTTTAAGACGCCTGTCAATACGAACGGCCCGAGACATGGCAGAGTCCAAGGAGGTAGGTCTCTCATGAAAGGCAAATGCATCTTTCAATCCCTCTGAAAGACCATGACAAAATTGACTTCGGAGTGCAGCATCATTCCAACCAGTATCAGCTGCCCATCTCCGAAATTCTGAACAGTATATCTCTGCGGACTGTTTACCCTGGGATAAAAGACGTAGTCTAGACTCAGCCAGAGCAATACAATCTGGATCATCATATATCTCACCCAGGGCTAAAAAAAATTCATCCACTGGACGGAGGGGCCGTGCCCCCACCGGCAGCGAAAAGGCCCAAGACTGAGCGTTATCCCTGAGCAGCGAGATGATGATCCCCACCCTCTGCTCCTCATCATCAGAGGAATGGGGAAGTAGGCGAAAATGGATTTGCAAGCCTCTCTAAACCGAACAAAATTCTCACTACCCCTGGAGAACGTATCCGGGAGTGAGATCTTAGGCTCAGAACAAACTCCATGAACGCAAGCTGAACCGGTCACCTGAAACTGAGATACAGTTTTACGGAGATCTGCTACCTCCAATGAAAGACCCTGCATGTGTTCAGTCAAAAGTGAAACCGGATCCATGCTTGAGACGGTTTTAAATGTCATGGAAGGTGTTACAGAAAACTAGAAGACACAAATGAAGATCCGACTGACTTGATCCAAAACGAAGGAACTAAAGGGTAAGCCCTGCGACAGGCCTAACTCTCTCCCTTACTGCTCAGCCTATGCAAAAATCTCTATGGTAGATAATTGCATACCCTCGTTCCTCGACTGTATAAAACCTGAACACCCTATAATAGTGAGGAGACACGACCACCGGCTCCCCACACTTAATCCGGAGGGAGTCAGGGTCACCTATGATCAAGCAAACAGGAAAACACAGATAAATGAACAGACTTATCTGTAGAAGCATCAGTTGTAGCATCCAGCATGCACACACTCCAGGAAGTTGTATAAACCGCAAAGTGATGCAGTATGGGAGGGGATTTTAAGGGATGCAACCAGTGCAACTTGATGACAGCTGAGAGAGGGAAACGAGATGACAAAACGAAAGCGAAACAAAAGAACCTCAAGCAGGAGCTTCTCAGATGTCTGGCGGTGACATGACCTTTGCACTGCCTGCCCCTTTAACAGTGACCTTTGCACTGCCTGCCCATTTAACAGTGATCTTTGCACTGCCTGCCCATTTAACAGTGACCTTTGCACTGCCTGCCCCTTTAACAGTGACCTTTGCACTGCCTGCCCCTTTAACAGTGACTTTGACAGTGACCGCCCCTTTAACAGGGACATTCATAGCACCCACCCCTTTAATAACAGTGACCTCCACAGTGCCCGCCCATTTAAGCAGTAAAGAAAAATGGCTTGGTTGTTATGGAAACCAGGAATAAAACTGTGTTTATGGCAGTTGGGATTTAAAGAGAAAGACTTGTATTGGCTAATGTGGGTCATTTTTGGGGAATATCTCAGAAACGGTACATCCTAGAGAGCCGAGATCCGGTCTAAAACCTTCCCGGACACCTAATGTACCAGTGTGCCAAATTTGGTGAAGATTGGTCCAGTCAATTGGTCGCGCATAAAGAACATCCAGACAGACGTCTAGACAGACAGACAGAAATTCATATATATGACATAAAAGCTATCTATCTAATGTAATGAGTGGAAAGCACTAGGGTTGAGCGAACCCAAACTGTAACGTTCAGGTTCATACCGAACTTTAGGATTTTTGGATCACAGACCCGATCCCGAACTTTTTTGTAAAAGTTCAGGTTTGGTGTTCGGCGATTTAATGGCGCTTTTTGAAAGGCTGCAGAGCAGCCAATCAACAAGCGATTAACTTGTGTGCCCTTAGAAGCCATCACAGCCATGCCTACTAATGGCATGGCTGTGATTGGCCAGTGCAGCATGTGACCCAGCCTCTATATAAGCTAGAATCACGTAGTGCTGCATGTCACTCTGCTCTGATTAGTGTAGGGATAGGATGCTGCTGCTGTGAGGGAGAGAATAAGACAGAATCTTTAATCTGTAGTGCTTGTTAATTTAGCAATCTACCTAGATTTTGTTTTGTGGGTGCAGTGCACAATCTTTTTACGCTGCCCTGAGCCCAGTGACACAGAAAAATAACTTTTATCCGTCTATTAGTTGGGAGTTGGCGGCCATTTTATGAAAGTTCTGTGCACCAGCACAACATATGTGCATTTATATTCTGGGTTTTAAAAAAATCACCCATTTTTTGGCAAGACCCTCTATCTGGGGCTTATGCCGCATTTGTCAGTGTGCAATTTAAGCTTGAAATACTGCAATAATTTTCTGGGTTTTAAAAAAACACCCTTTTTGGGCAAAAATAAATTTTACAGCCCTTGTTGAATCTGTCAGTGTGAAAAACACGCATTAGATACTGCTGTTATCTTCTGTTATAAAAACCAATGCGGCCCTACGAATGGTGAGGCCAGAACAAGTACAGGCGATATTATTTAGATTGGGTTGCTGACAGTGCATCCAGTTCCTTCACATTGTCTCCCACCCAGTCTCCTGCTGAAAGATCAGAGTTAGCACCTGCAGCCGATGTCCATCAGTCTTTCACCTCACCCCCTTGCAAATCAGCCAAGCAGTCTGAGCCCCAAGTCATGCAGCAGTCTCTTCTGCTTTTTGATGACTCTGTTAGCAGGGTTTCCCAGGGCCACCCCAATAGCCCAGCCTCATTAGTGGAAGAGATTGAGTGCACCGATGCCCAACCACTTATGTTTCAAGATGAGTACATGGGAGGACCATTGCAGCACGTCTCGGATGATGACGAAACACAGGTGCCAACTGCTGTGGCTTTCTGCAGTGTGCAGACCGACAAGAAGGGCAGGGGTGAAGACTGGGTGGAAGATGATGTGGAGGACGATGACGTCCTTGACCCCACATGGAATCAAGGTCATGCGAGTGACCTGTGTAGTTTGGTGGAAAAGACGGTGGTCGCACAGAGCCACCAACACAGCAGAAAAGGGAGCAGGGTGCAAAAGCGGAGCGGCCGTCCTCTAGACAGTACGCCTGCTACTGCCCACCGCAGCAAGGGACCGAGCACACCAAAGCCAGCTCCAAGGAGTTACCTGGCATGGCAATTCTTCAATGTGCTGACAAGACACGAGTGGTTTGCATGCTGTGCAATCAGAGCCTTAAGCGAGGCGTAAACGTTCCTAACCTGAGCACAACCTGCATGACCAGGCATCTAAGTGCAAATCACGAGCTGCAATGGAGTAGACACCTCAAAAACCAAGAAAGGTCTCTGGCTCCTCCTGCTTCCTCTTCTGCTGCAGTCTTGGCCTCTTCATCCACCACTGGAGTGACAATGGCACCTGCCACCTTGCAAACAGAGGATCTGCCAGTAACACCACCTGGGTCACTGAAGGATTCTATTACAGTCCAAAGCCTATTTTTATATAAGCTTATATTACATCATGTTCGATACATTAATATATTACGAACGCAGGGACAGGTAGCAGGTGAAAGTCCATATGAAAGCTATTACTAAGAGGTTTTTTGCTCGCATGTTATGGATAGCCTTGGACTCTGGAAAAAAGATAAGATTACTAAAATGTCTAGCTGGCTAAAAACATGTGTTACTGGTTAACTTAAACATTATGTCATTTAGGACTATATATGTAAGTGCTGTTTTTGGCTAAGTGTTGGAGTGTGGAGAAGTTCATACTCACATTTTTCTGAGCCTCCATCTTCTTGTTGGTGCTGTACTTTCCCGTCCCTTGCAGCTGCTTGAAAGAAGTCCTTTTCTTCCGGATCGCTTCTTCCCGACCAGCTGGACTTTTATGTACCTCCAACGAAGATGGATCTCTTTCCGTGACGTATCCTTCTTCTCTTACCCCAGCGACGGTGACCGTGTAAAGCAAATACAAAAATATTAATACACAGATAGATTATAGATTCTCTGCAAAAGATTTTGTTTTATTTCTGGTACTCTAACGGAAGTATCGCTACTCCTGTCCGAATTATCGGGTCCTAGACGCTCAGACACTCCGCTGACCGCGTCTCTCCTGCCCGCTAATTCACAGTACCAGCGACCCTCAGCCTTAAGACCAAAAATAAACGCAAAATCCACGCAGTGGGCCTGGCCCGCCAATGTAAAGGGGGGAATATTAATCACCAATATTTATGCAAATATCAATAATTAATATTCATAAATAGGAGGAGCCGTCTATTGATGACTCCGCCCATTTATACCTTTATATAATAACAATACAATACCTTCGCTATGCTTTACACTGATCGCTACACTAGCTGCATGCGCCTTACTAACTAACTATCGCCAATAACTACACGTTACACAGATAGTTACAAGTAACACAGTATTTATTACTTACAATACACTACGCACGCAGTACACTACAATACAGCACTAAATATACAATCCTAAACTACACTACACGTTCCCAAATTCCACCCATAAACTATCTATACAGTTCACACATACAAGTATATTCACAGCCCACCCACCTGGTATTATACTATCCCTATGGGGTACGACGAGGGTCATCGGTGGTCTTACAGGGGTGTAAGCAGACCACAAACAGTAACAAGGACTGGGGTAACCACCAGGGGTTAATCAGGGGTGGTAGGCACAGTAGGGGTAACAGGGCTGGGAATCAGGGGTGGTAGGAAAACAAGGGCAATAGGGTTACAACAGGGGAAAGTATGTTATAGGGCAGGGTAGATAGGAGGGTGCGTTGGTGGTATAGGGTAAATAGGAGGGTGGTATAAGTTTCGTTGGTGGGATAGTGGGGGGTTAATGGAGTGGGGGTTCGTTGGTGGGATAGTGGGGGGTTAATGGAGTGGGGGTTCGTTGGTGGGATAGAGGGGTTAATTTGTTGGTGGGATAGTGGGGGTGATACTTAATACTTCCGCTCGTTGCTTAGGGGATGCTCGTCGTCCTGGGGATGATTCTTCAGTCAGGGTGGGCGGCCGGCTCTCTTCTACCCAGTGCAGGGCCTGCCGGACTTATATGTCCGGCCGCCCGCACTGCCGTACCGCCCACACAGCGGCGCGCGAGCGCTCACCACAGTGAAGGACATGTGGGCCGGCGCGGTGAGATGACGTCACCGCGCCTGCCCGCGCGTCCCTGCACGCGCGCCGCAGGGCCGTGTGCACTTGCTGACAGGCGGAAGATCCTTTGATCTCCCGCCTGTAGCTCTCAGCATTCCGGACATCGCAATGGTAATTGCGATGCCAGAATGCACATAATAGAGGGAGCGCAGGTATCTCCTCTCTCTCTATTATGCTTAATTATCTCCAGGGCTGCAGATAATTAGAACAAAAGGATTCAAATTCTATTGAATTTGAATCCTTTGAGTTCACCAGAATGACCGGACCTTGTCCGGTCATCCTGGCGCCTTCACCCAGATTACATCAATGTAAATGCTTGGGGCACATTTACATTGATGCATCTGTGTTCATGTAGGGGGGGGGGATTTATATGGTATGGGGCTATATATGATTCAGGGGGCATATATATATATATATATCTATATGATAAGGGGGCATATATTAAGGGGGCATATATTAAGGGGGCACATACATATATATCTATATGATAAGGGGCATATATTAATGGGGCACATACATATGAATTCCATGAATGAGCCCCTGGGGAATATCAGAGGCGGATGGGCGCAGGTGCTGGGCACATCTGTGCACATCGCCCTCTGAGGGGAACATTATGCACCGCTAATATATACATATATATATGCATGCCCCAGTAGGCATGCATATATATTTATGTATACCTGCCACCCTTCCTCAACACCCACCAAGTCTGTTAACGCTGCTACATCCATACACTGTTAGTGCTCTTTCACACGAGCGAATGCCGTGTGAGTAATCTGCTGCGTGAAAGAGAGCCAAGCCCCGTTCTGGACAGCAGAGACATAGAGCATTAACATGATTAATAATGCTCCATGCCTCTCTGTGATCTATTTACCACAACATCGCAGTGAGATAAAGTTGTCATTGTGATTTTGTAGTAAAAAGGTTACAGAGAGGCAAAGAGCATTATCAATCATGTTAATGCTCTGTGTCTCTTCTGTCTGGAACGGGGCTTGGCTCTCTTCCATGCAGTGGATTCCGCGCAAGGGATCCGCTCATGTGAAAGAGCCCTTAACCTCTTAAGGACACAATACAAATGCATTGCAGAGGGGATCAGACCCCCAAAAGTGAACATCAGAAATAAAGTAAAGAAAAAAAGTTAAAAAAAAAATGTTTTTAATAAGATTAATAAAGTAATAAAATTAATAAAGTAAAAAAAAGAAAAATAACAGCCCTTTTCCCCTTATTTTATAATAAAAAACTGAAAAAAAATAAATAAAAAAAAACCACACATATTAGGTATCGCCGCTTCCGTAATGACCGGCTCTATAAATATATCACATGATCCACCTTGTCTAATAAATACCATAAAAAATAAAATAAAAAAAACGGTGTAAAAAAGGCAATTTTTTCACCTTACATCACAAAAAGTGCAACACCAAGTGATAAAGAAGGCATATGCCCCCCCAATATAGTACCAATCTAACCGTCACCTCATCTCGCAAAAAATGAGACCCTACCTAAGCCAATCACCCAAAAAATTTAAAAACTATGGCTCATAATATGGAGACACTAAAACATAATTTTTTTTTGTTTCAAAAATGCTGATATTGTGTAAAACTTAAGTAAATAAAAAGTATACATATTAGGTATCGTCGCGTCTGTAAGTACCTGCTCTATAAAAATATCACATGACTAGTGTTGAGCGAACAGTTCGAGCATAGTTCGGGTCCGTACCGAATTTTGGGGTGTTCGTGACACGGACCCGAACCCGAACTTTTTCGTAAAAGTTCGGGTTCGGGTTCGTCGTTCGGCATGTATTTTGGCGCATTTTGAAAGGCTGCAAAGCAGCCAATCAACATGCATCATACTACTTGCCCTAAGATGCCATCGCAGCCATGCCTACTATTGGCAAGGCTGTGATTGGCCAAGTGCAGCATGTGACTCAGCCTCTTTATAAGCTTGTGCGCACGTCGGGACGTGCTCACTCCCGATGTGAATAGAACAGGGATAGACGCAGCTGATGCTAGGGCGAGAATAGGCAGGGATAATTGAATAACTGGAAGCAAATTTCTCTCCTCCACCTGTGATTCATCTGAACAACTGCAGCTGAGCTGCTTTTTTGATAGGGATTGGCTATTTTTAGAGTGGCCAGAGTGATTTTTCCATCCACATGTACCTGGGCTGACCGCCGGCCGCCATTTTGCGACTTGTAGTGCTGCAGCAGAAGCTGCCACAGTGTGCATTCCAAAGCTCCAAACAAGTCAGACATCTACACCTGGGATTCAGACCAATAGCGATTTAGCAGCACAGTCCAAGGCTATTTTTTTTAAAGGTTGTGCAGACCATTTTGTGGCACATGTTACTGGGCTGATAGGCGGCGGCCATCTTGGGACTAGTGCTGCAGCACAATCTCTCCCAACGTCCATTAATCACTTGTAATAGTGGTCTGTGCCATAGAAATCCTACATCAGGGACTTGGGTGTGCTTGTGTCACCCCTACTAATACCAGTCCACCTGTAATCCATACAGTGAAAAGCCATAAAGTATTCCAGTGAGGGAATTTTTATTTTATTTAAAAAAGGCCAAGTTAGTTTATCTGGCGTTCAATATACTAGATACAGTTAGGCCTGCGTTTCATACATCTGGAATTAGCAAACTAATGTGCTGGGGTTGGGAAAACATATATGTACCCATACTAGAATCTGTCAAAGAAAGCGGTACTCACATATAACAGTCATTCCATCTGTAATCCATACAGTCAAAAGACTGAAAGTATTCCAGTGAGGGAATTTTTTTTATTTAAAAAAGGCCAAGTTAGTTTATCTGGCGTTCAATATACTAGATACAGTTAGGCCTGCGTTTCATACATCTGGAATTAGCAAACTAATGTGCTGGGGTTGGGAAAACATATATGTACCCATACTAGAATCTGTCAAAGAAAGAGGTACTCACATATAACAGTCATTCCATCTGTAATCCATACAGTCAAAAGACTGAAAGTATTCCAGTGAGGGAATTTTTTTTATTTAAAAAAGGCCAAGTTAGTTTATCTGGCGTTCAATATACTAGATACAGTTAGGCCTGCGTTTCATACATCTGGAATTAGCAAACTAATGTGCTGGGGTTGGGAAAACATATATGTACCCATACTAGAATCTGTCAAAGAAAGCGGTACTCACATATAACAGTCATTCCATCTGTAATCCATACAGTCAAAAGACTGAAAGTATTCCAGTGAGGGAATTTTTTTTATTTAAAAAAGGCCAAGTTAGTTTATCTGGCGTTCAATATACTAGATACAGTTAGGCCTGCGTTTCATACATCTGGAATTAGCAAACTAATGTGCTGGGGTTGGGAAAACATATATGTACCCATACTAGAATCTGTCAAAGAAAGCGGTACTCACATATAACAGTCATTCCATCTGTAATCCATACAGTCAAAAGACTGAAAGTATTCCAGTGAGGGAATTTTTTTTTTATTTAAAAAAGGCCAAGTTAGTTTATCTGGCGTTCAATATACTAGATACAGTTAGGCCTGCGTTTCATACATCTGGAATTAGCAAACTAATGTGCTGGGGTTGGGAAAACATATATGTACCCATACTAGAATCTGTCAAAGAAAGCGGTACTCACATATAACAGTCATTCCATCTGTAATCCATACAGTCAAAAGACTGAAAGTATTCCAGTGAGGGGATTTTGCTTATAAAAAATAATATATTTCATTGTGGTGTGAGTTGAATCGCAACAATGAAGAAAAATACTATTAAGGGACGAGGACGCGGTCGTGGTGGTGTCCGTGGAGCCTCTGTTGCTGGTAGAGGACGTGGCCGTTCGGCCCCAGGCGCACACAGTAGGGAACGAACTCCCTCAACTAGCCGGCAGAATGTACCGCAATATCTCGTGGGGCCCAATGCCGCTCTTAGGATGGTAAGGCCTGAGCAGGTACAGGCATTAATCGATTGGGTGGCTGACAGTGCTTCCAGCACGTTCACCACATGGTCTTCCACCCAGTCTTCTGCGGAAAGCGCACAGGTGGCACCTGAAAACCAAGCCCATCAGTCTGTCACATCACCCCCAAGCATATCAGGGAAACGGTCTGAGCCACAAGTTATGCAGCAGTCTCTTCTTCTGTTTGAAGACTCTGCTTCCAGGGTTTCCCAGTGGCGTCCACCTAGCCCTTCCCCAGTGGAGGAAGACATACCATGCACTGACGCACAATCACTTATGTCTCCAGATGAAGAGGACATGGGAATACCACCACAGCAGAGTCACCGACTCTCTGATGATGACGAAACACAGGTGCCCACTGCCGCGTCTTTTTGCAGTGTGCAGACTGAACAGGAGGAGGTCAGGGAGGGAGACTGGGTGGAAGACGATGCAGAGGACGATGAGGTCTTAGACCCCACATGGACTGAAGGTCGTGGCGATGACTTTCACAGTTCAGAGGAAGAGGTAGTGGTGAGACCGAGACAACAGCGAAGCCAAAGAGGGAGCAGGGGGCCAAAGCAGACGAGCCGCCGCCCCCAGAGTTCGCCTGCTACTGGACATCGCCAACAGGGACCCAGCCCCACAAAGGCAGCTTCAAAGAGTTCCCTGGCATGGCACTTCTTTAAACAATGTCCTACCGACAAGACCCGAGTGACTTGCACGCTCTGCCATCAGAGCCTGAGGCGAGGCATTAACTTTCTGAACCTCAGCACAACCTGCATGACCAGGCATCTACATGCAAAGCATGAACTGCAGTGGGGTACACACCTTAAAAACCAGGCACTCGCTGAGGCTCCCCCTGCTCCCTCTACCGCTGCTGCCTCGGCTTCCGCCTCGAGAGGAATGTTGCCACCTGCCGAGCAGCAAACAGAGGATGTGCCACCGACACCACCACCACCGCCACCGTCAACTAGCGTCTCCACTATATCACACAGCAGCGTTCAGCTCTCAATATCTCAAACCTTAGAGAGGAAGCGCAAATTCCCCCCGAGTCACCCTCGAGCCCTTGGCCTGAACGCCAGCATTTCTAAACTGCTGGCCTTTGAAATGCTGTCATTCCGGCTGGTGGACACAGACAGCTTCAAACAGCTGATGGCCATGGCTGTCCCGCAGTATGTGGTTCCCAGCCGCCACTACTTCTCCAAGACAGCCGTGCCTTCCCTGCACATGCAAGTGTCCGATAAAATCAAGTGTGCACTGCGCAACGCCATTTGTGGCAAGGTCCACCTAACCACAGATACGTGGACCAGTAAGCACGGCCAGGGACGCTATATCTCACTAACTGCACACTGGATGAATGTAGTGGCGGCTGGGCCCCCGGCGGACAGTTCCTTGGCGCACGTCCTTCCGCCCCCTAGGATCGCAGGGCATCATTCTCTGCCTCCTGTAGCCTCCTCCTCCTACTCGGCTTCCTCCTCCACTGCTTCCACCAGCTCATCCGGTCAGCCACACACCTTCACCACCAACTTCAGCACAGCCCGGGGTAAACGTCAGCAGGCCATTCTGAAACTCATATGTTTGGGGGACAGGCCCCACAGCGCAAAGGAGTTGTGGCGGGGTATTGAACAACAGACCGACGAGTGGTTTCTGCCGGTGGGCCTCAAGCCAGGCCTGGTGGTATGCGATAATGGGCGAAATCTCGTGGCAGCTCTGGGACTAGCCGGTTTGACGCACATCCCTTGCCTGGCGCATGTGCTGAACTTGGTGGTGCAGAGGTTCATTCACCACTACCCCAACATGTCAGAGCTGCTGCATAAAGTGCGGGCCGTCTGTGCGCGCTTCTGCCGTTCACATCCTGCCGCTGCTCGCCTGTCTGCGCTACAGCGGAACTTCGGCCTTCCCGCTCACCGCCTCATATGCGACGTGCCCACCCGGTGGAACTCCACCTTGCACATGCTGGAGAGACTGTGCGAGCAGCAGCAGGCCATAGTGGAGTTTCAGCTGCAGCACGCTCGCGTCAGTCGTACTGCCGAACAGCACCACTTCACCACCAATGATTGGGCCTCCATGCGAGACCTGTGTGCCCTGCTGCGCTGTTTCGAGTACTCCACCAACATGGCCAGTGGCGATGACACTGTTATCAGCGTTACAATACCACTTCTATGTCTCCTTGAGAAAACACTTAGGGCAATGATGTTAGAGGAGGTGGCCCAGGTGGAGGAGGAGGAGGAGGATGAGGGCTCGTTTCTAACACTTTCGGGCCAGTCTGTTCGAAGTGGCTCAGAGGGAGGTTTGTTTAAGCAGCAGAGGACAGGTTCACAAGTCGCCAGCCAAGGCACTGTACTGGAGGACGAGGAGGATGAGGAGGAGGAGGTGGAGGGGGACGAGGATGACGCAAGTTCACAGCGGGGTGGCAGCCCAGGCCCATCACTGGTGCGTGGCTGGGGGGATACGGTGGACGATGACGATACGCCTCCCACAGAGGACAGCTTGTCCTTACCCATGGGTAGCCTGGCCCACATGAGCGAATATATGCTCCAATGCCTGCGCAACGACAGCAGAGTTGCCCACGTTTTAACGTGTGCAGACTACTGGGTGGCCACCCTGCTGGATCCCCGGTATAAAGACAATGTGCCCACTTTAATTTCTGAACTGGAGCGCGACCGTAAGATGCGCGAGTACAAGCGCACGCTGATAGAGGCGCTCTTGAGAGCATTCCCACATGTCACAGGGGAACAGGTGGAAGGTGAAGGCAGAGGAGTGGCAAGAGGTCGCCAACGCAGCTGTGTCACGGCCAGCTCATCTGAGGGCAGGGTTAGCATGGCAGAAATGTGGAAAAGTTTTGTCTCCACGCCACAGCTATCTGCACCGACACCTGATACGGAACGTGTTAGCAGGAGGCAGCATTTCACTAACATGGTTGAACAGTATGTCTGCACACCCCTCCACATCCTGACGGATGGTTCGGCCCCATTCAACTACTGGGTTTCGAAATTGTCCACGTGGCCAGAGTTAGCATGTTATGCCTTGGAGTTGCTTTCCTGCCCGGCGGCCAGCGTTTTATCTGAACGCGTATTCAGCACGGCAGGGGGCGTCATTACTGACAAGCGCAGCCGCCTGTCCACAGCCAACGTGGACAAGCTGACCTTCATAAAGATGAACCAGGCATGGATCCCACAGGACCTGTCCCTCCCTTGTGCAGAGTAGTCCTTATTAACTGCCTAAAACATGTCTTGTTGTGCTACGGGCCACTTCTTTATTTGATACAAATTTTATGAAACCCACAGTTGAATGAAACTCTTCTCTGTCTGGGCGCCGGGGCCTAACCAGATGAAAGTGGCCGGTTAAACTAACGGGTGACATGAAGCCATAACCTCTGCCATGCTACCTCTGTCTTCTGTCTGGGTGCTGAGGCCTAAGTCAAATAAAGCGGTCTTCTGCTGTGCTGGGGGATATGAAGCTAATCTCTGACCTCTCTCCTCTGTCTGGGTCCAAAGGCCTAAATCACTGAAAGAGGCCTTCTCCTGTGGTGTGTGATATGATGCCAGAATATGTGCTGTGGGGCCTCTCTCCTCTTCCTGGGTGCAGGGGTCAAATAAACTAAATTGTGGCCTACTCCTGTGGTGGTTGATATGATGCCTGATTCTCTGATGTGGAACCTCTCTCCTCTTCCTGGGTGAAGGGGTCAAAGTAACTAAATGGTGGCTTCTCCTGTGGTGGCTGATATGATGCCAGAATATGTGCTGTGGTGCCTCTCTCCTCTTCCTGGGTGCAGGGGTCAAAGTAACTAAATGGTGGCTTCTCCTGTGGTGGCTGATATGATGCCAGAATATGTGCTGTGGGGCCTCTCTCCTCTTCCTGGGTGCAGGGGTCAAAGTAACTCAATGGTGGCTTCTCCTGTGGTGGCTGATATGATGCCAGAATATGTGCTGTGGTGCCTCTCTCCTCTGTCTGGGTCCAAAGGCCTAAATCACTGAAAGAGGCCTTCTCCTGTGGTGTGTGATATGATGCCTGAATATGTGCTGTGGTGCCTCTCTCCTCTTCCTGGGTGCGGGGGTCAAAGTAACTCAATGGTGGCTTCTCCTGTGGTGGCTGATATGATGCCAGAATATGTGCTGTGGTGCCTCTCCTCTTCCTGGGTGCGGGGGTCAAAGTAACTCAATGGTGGCTTCTCCTGTGGTGGCTGATATGATGCCAGAATATGTGCTGTGGGGCCTCTCTCCTCTTCCTGGGTGCAGGGGTCAAAGTAACTCAATGGTGGCTTCTCCTGTGGTGGCTGATATGATGCCAGAATATGTGCTGTGGTGCCTCTCTCCTCTTCCTGGGTGCGGGGGTCAAAGTAACTCAATGGTGGCTTCTCCTGTGGTGGCTGATATGATGCCAGAATATGTGCTGTGGGGCCTCTCTCCTCTTCCTGGGTGCAGGGGTCAAAGTAACTCAATGGTGGCTTCTCCTGTGGTGGTTAGTATGATGCCAGAATATGTGCTGTGGGGCCTCTCTCCTCTTCCTGGGTGCAGGGGTCAAAGTAACTCAATGGTGGCTTCTCCTGTGGTGGCTGATATGATGCCAGAATATGTGCTGTGGTGCCTCTCTCCTCTTCCTGGGTGCGGGGGTCAAAGTAACTCAATGGTGGCTTCTCCTGTGGTGGCTGATATGATGCCAGAATATGTGCTGTGGGGCCTCTCTCCTCTTCCTGGGTGCAGGGGTCAAAGTAACTCAATGGTGGCTTCTCCTGTGCTGATTGATATAAAGCTGATGGTTGTGCCATCTGACATGGTTGCCAGGGTCTGATTCAATGGGGGCCTACTCCTGTGGTGGGTGATCTAAATGCCTGATTCTCTGCTGTGAAACCTCTCTCCTCCGTCTGGGTGTAGGGGTCAAAGTCTTTCAAAGTCGCCTTCTCCTGTGCTGATTGATATGAAGCTGATGGTTGTGCCATCTGACATGGTTGCCGGGGTCCCATTAAATTGTGGCCTACTCCTGTGGTGGTTGATATGATGCCTGATTCTCTGATGTGGAACCTCTCTCCTCTGTTTGGGTGAAGGGGTCAAAGTAACTAAATGGTGGCTTCTCCTGTGGTGGCTGATATGATGCCAGAATATGTGCTGTGGGGCCTCTCTCCTCTTCCTGGGTGCAGGGGTCAAAGTAACTCAATGGTGGCTTCTCCTGTGGTGGCTGATATGATGCCAGAATATGTGCTGTGGTGCCTCTCTCCTCTTCCTGGGTGCGGGGGTCAAAGTAACTCAATGGTGGCTTCTCCTGTGGTGGCTGATATGATGCCAGAATATGTGCTGTGGGGCCTCTCTCCTCTTCCTGGGTGCAGGGGTCAAATAAACTAAATTGTGGCCTACTCCTGTGGTGGTTGATATGATGCCTGATTCTCTGATGTGGAACCTCTCTCCTCTGTTTGGGTGAAGGGGTCAAAGTAACTAAATGGTGGCTTCTCCTGTGGTGGCTGATATGATGCCAGAATATGTGCTGTGGTGCCTCTCTCCTCTTCCTGGGTGCAGGGGTCAAAGTAACTAAATGGTGGCTTCTCCTGTGGTGGCTGATATGATGCCAGAATATGTGCTGTGGGGCCTCTCTCCTCTTCCTGGGTGCAGGGGTCAAAGTAACTCAATGGTGGCTTCTCCTGTGGTGGCTGATATGATGCCAGAATATGTGCTGTGGTGCCTCTCTCCTCTGTCTGGGTCCAAAGGCCTAAATCACTGAAAGAGGCCTTCTCCTGTGGTGTGTGATATGATGCCTGAATATGTGCTGTGGTGCCTCTCTCCTCTTCCTGGGTGCGGGGGTCAAAGTAACTCAATGGTGGCTTCTCCTGTGGTGGCTGATATGATGCCAGAATATGTGCTGTGGTGCCTCTCTCCTCTTCCTGGGTGCGGGGGTCAAAGTAACTCAATGGTGGCTTCTCCTGTGGTGGCTGATATGATGCCAGAATATGTGCTGTGGGGCCTCTCTCCTCTTCCTGGGTGCAGGGGTCAAAGTAACTCAATGGTGGCTTCTCCTGTGGTGGCTGATATGATGCCAGAATATGTGCTGTGGTGCCTCTCTCCTCTTCCTGGGTGCGGGGGTCAAAGTAACTCAATGGTGGCTTCTCCTGTGGTGGCTGATATGATGCCAGAATATGTGCTGTGGGGCCTCTCTCCTCTTCCTGGGTGCAGGGGTCAAAGTAACTCAATGGTGGCTTCTCCTGTGGTGGTTAGTATGATGCCAGAATATGTGCTGTGGGGCCTCTCTCCTCTTCCTGGGTGCAGGGGTCAAAGTAACTCAATGGTGGCTTCTCCTGTGGTGGCTGATATGATGCCAGAATATGTGCTGTGGTGCCTCTCTCCTCTTCCTGGGTGCGGGGGTCAAAGTAACTCAATGGTGGCTTCTCCTGTGGTGGCTGATATGATGCCAGAATATGTGCTGTGGGGCCTCTCTCCTCTTCCTGGGTGCAGGGGTCAAAGTAACTCAATGGTGGCTTCTCCTGTGCTGATTGATATAAAGCTGATGGTTGTGCCATCTGACATGGTTGCCAGGGTCTGATTCAATGGGGGCCTACTCCTGTGGTGGGTGATCTAAATGCCTGATTCTCTGCTGTGAAACCTCTCTCCTCCGTCTGGGTGTAGGGGTCAAAGTCTTTCAAAGTCGCCTTCTCCTGTGCTGATTGATATGAAGCTGATGGTTGTGCCATCTGACATGGTTGCCGGGGTCCCATTAAATTGTGGCCTACTCCTGTGGTGGTTGATATGATGCCTGATTCTGTGATGTGGAACCTCTCTCCTCTGTTTGGGTGAAGGGGTCAAAGTAACTAAATGGTGGCTTCTCCTGTGGTGGCTGATATGATGCCAGAATATGTGCTGTGGGGCCTCTCTCCTCTTCCTGGGTGCAGGGGTCAAAGTAACTCAATGGTGGCTTCTCCTGTGGTGGCTGATATGATGCCAGAATATGTGCTGTGGTGCCTCTCTCCTCTTCCTGGGTGCGGGGGTCAAAGTAACTCAATGGTGGCTTCTCCTGTGGTGGCTGATATGATGCCAGAATATGTGCTGTGGTGCCTCTCTCCTCTTCCTGGGTGCGGGGGTCAAAGTAACTCAATGGTGGCTTCTCCTGTGGTGGCTGATATGATGCCAGAATATGTGCTGTGGTGCCTCTCTCCTCTTCCTGGGTGCAGGGGTCAAAGTAACTAAATGGTGGCTTCTCCTGTGGTGGTTGATATGATGCCTGATTCTCTGCTGTGAAACCTCTCTCCTCCATCTGGGTGTAGGGGTCAAAGTCTTTCAAAGTCGCCTTCTCCTGTGCTGATTGATATAAAGCTGATGGTTGTGCCATCTGACATGGTTGCCAGGGTCTGATTCAATGGGGGCCTACTCCTGTGGTGGGTGATCTAAATGCCTGATTCTCTGCTGTGAAACCTCTCTCCTCCGTCTGGGTGTAGGGGTCAAAGTCTTTCAAAGTCGCCTTCTCCTGTGCTGATTGATATGAAGCTGATGGTTGTGCCATCTGACATGGTTGCCGGGGTCCCATTAAATTGGGGCCTACTCCTGTGGTGGGTGATCTAAATGCCTGATTCTCTGCTTTGAAACCTCTCTCCTCCGTCCGGGTGTAGGGGTCAAAGTCTGTCAAAGTCGCCTTCTCCTGTGCTGATTGATATAAAGCTTATGCTTGTGCCATCTGACATGGTTGCCGGGGTCTGATTCAATGGTGGCCTACTCCTGTGGTGGGTGATCTAAATGCCTGATTCTCTGCTGTGTAACCTCTCTCCTCCGTCTGGGTGTAGGGGTCAAAGTAACTAAATGGTGGCCTACTCCTGTGGTGGGTGATATGATGCCTGGTTCTCTGCTGTGGGACCTCTCTCCTTTGTCTGGGTGCTGTGGTCAAAATAATAGTAAGTGACCTTCTCCATTGGTGGGTGACTTGAAGCCTCATTCTGTGCTATGGGACCTCACTCCAATTAATATTGTTTAATTTTTATTTATTTTATGTTAACTCATCATTTCCCTATCTACATTTGTTTGCAGGGGATTTAACTACATTTTGCTGCCTTTTGCAGCCCTCTAGCCGTTTCCGGGTGTGTTTTACAGCCTTTTTAGTGCCCAAAAGTTCGGGTCCCCATTGACTTCTATGGGGTTTGGGTTCGGGATGAAGTTCGGGTCGAGTTCGGATCCCGAACCCGAACATTTTTCGAAAGTTCGGCCGAACTCGTCGAACCCGAACATCCAGGTGTTCGCTCAACTCTACACATGACCTAACCCCTCAGGTGAACACCGTAAAAAAAAAAAAAGGCGATCAAAAAGTCATACGCACCAGAAAATAGTGCCAATCAAACCATCATAAATAACCCAAAAAATATTTGGTATTTTCGCATTCCGTAACAACCTGCTCTATAAAAATACCACACGATCTAACCTGTCAGATGAATGTTGTAAGTAGTGAAGCTTCTATATTATTTGTCAAAAAGGTGACAGGTACCACGCCCCTTTTCATTGTCTACCAAAACCCCTTTCGTCAACACGCCCCTTTCGTCCTCTTGACAGGTCCCCCACCCCCTTCACTTCCTGTGATTCCTGTGTATAAACAGACCTTTTTATGGGGTCAGTACAACTAATTTGTAACAGACCTTTTACATTCCACACAGATAATGCCATTAGTGTGACTAATTCTAACAGCCATTAGTGTGACTAATTCTAACAGTCCTTTTATACTTAAATTTAAGCACTGTGCATTGTTAAGTCCTCTATCTATCCATCCACTGTCTATCTGTTATCTATCTATATATCTATAAATCTGTATACCCCATCTATCTAAATTCTATCAATTTATCTATCTATATTTCTATCTACATATCTATGTATCAATTACCTATCCATCTATCTATACTGTCTATTTACAGACATGTCAGGACATGTCCTAATATAAAGACTATACATATATCTATGTAGCTATGTATATATGCATCTATCTGTTATCTATCTACGCCATATACCCCATCTATCTAAATTCTATATATCAATTTATCTACCTATCTATCCTTCTATCTATTTATCAATTATCTATCTATGTTTCTATCTACCTATCTATAGTCTATCTACCTATCTATAGTCTATCCATCTAGCTTATATCTATCAATCCATTTATCTATCTATGTATCTATCCATCTATCTGTTATCTATCTATCTATCTATCTATATATCTGTTATTTTATTTACCTATATATCCTTCTATCTATCTATCTATCTATCTATCCATCTATCCATTATCTATCTATCCATTTATCTATCCAACTGTCTTTCTATTCATCTATCTGTTACCTATCTATGTATCTATACAGCCATATACCCCATCTATCTAAATTATATCTATCAATTTATTTACCTATCTATCCTTCTATCTATCTATCAATTACCATCTATCTATCTATCTATCTATCTATCTATCTATCTATCTATCTATCCATTTATCCAACTGTCTATCTATCTATCTATGTATGTATCTATCTATCCATCTATCTGTTATCTATCTATCCTTTTATCTATCCAACTACCCCATCTATCTAAATTCTATCAATTTATCTATCTATATTTCTATCTACATATCTATGTATCAATTACCTATCTATCTATACTGTCTATTTACAGACATGTCAGGACATGTCCTAATATAAAGTCTATACATATATCTATGTATCTATGCAGCTATCTGTTATCTATCTACGCCATATACCCCATCTATCTAAATTATATCTATTAATTTATCTATCTATCTATCTATCTATCCTTCTATCTATCAATTATTTATCTATCTTTCTATCTACCTATCTATAGTCTATCTATCCATCTATCTTATATCTATCTATCAATCCATTTATCTATCCAACTATCTATCTATGTATTGATCCATCTATTTGTTATCTATCTATCTATCTATCTATCTATCCATGTATCCAGACAACTGTCTGTCTATCTATCTATCTATCTATCTATCTATCTATCTATCTATCTATCTGTTATCTATCTATGTATCTATACAGCCATATACCCCATCTATCTAAATTATATCTATCAATTTATTTACCTACCTATCCTTCTATCTATCTATGTATCTATCCATCTATCTGTTATCTATCTATCCATTTATCTATCCAACTGTCCATATATCTATCCATCTATCTGTTACTTATCTATGTATCTATACATCCGTATACAGCATCTATCTAAATTCTATCTATCAATTTATCTATCTATCTATCTATCTATCTTTCCATCTATCTATGGGTATAACTCTCAACGTCACTAACACTAGACTTGTTAATTTTGACAGCTTAAAAGACCTTAGGTCGGATTACTCACGCTTAACAGAGACACAAAAAACAATAGGTATAGAGCAAAACGGCATTTTCAGAAATAGAAACGTTTGGCCATAGAGACAAGACCGTGTCCTAAGACGCTATTTAAGAGCGACAGCAGCGGCACACAATTTTCCCGGGGGGCCGATTTTATCTTTCTAATTATAAATATTGGCAATACTAATTGATCCTTCAATCTAACTATCTATCTATAGGACTTTTTCCATGATCTATTAAATACAGTATGCCCTGAAACGTAGATAAATATTTTATAATAAAATAATATCTATTTATATAAAATATTTAAAACTAATTTAATTTAATTTAATAATATCTATTTTATCTATTTATCTATCTACTATCTACCAATTTATCCTATAAAAATCCTATAAACCCCTATCAAGCTATTAAAACTAATAAAAATCCTAATACATTTCTATAAAAATCTATAAAACCCCTATCAAGCTATTAAAACTAATAAAAATCCTAATAAATTTCTATAAAACCCCTATCAAGCTATTAAAACTAATAAAAATCCTAATACATTTCTATAAAAATCCTATAAAACCCCTATCAAGATATTAAAACTAATAAAAATCCTAATAAATTTCTATAAAACCCCTGTCAAGCTGTTAAAAGTAATAAAAATCCTAATAAATCCCTCTAAAAATCCTATAAAACCCTATCAAGCTATTAAAACTAATAAAAAGCCTAATAAATTCCTATAAAAAATACTAAAAAGCACCTATCAAGCTATTAAAAACCTAATAAAAATTCTAATAACAACATACAGAAATACGATGCAATGTTACAACATATAAATCTAAAGAGATGGTGCACTTTTACATATAAATTCAAGCAGTCATGTTACACCGGTGGTAATATCATAAATTACACAAGTTCCCACATCACATTACCAGCCTCTAAAACTAATTTAATAAAATAATATCTATTTTATCTATTTATCTACATATCTTTCTATTATCTACCAATTTAACCTATAAAAATCCTATAAACCCCTATCAAGTTATTAAAACTAATAAAAATCCTAATAAATTCCTATAAAAATCCTATAAAACCCCTATCAAGCTATTAAAACTAATAAAAATCCTAATAAATACCTACAAAAAACCTATAAAACCCCTATCAAGCTATTAAAACTAATAAAAATCCTAATAAATTTTTATAAAACCCCTATCAATATATTAAAACTAATAAAAATCCTATAAAACACCTATCAAGCTATTAAAAACCTAATAAAAATCCTAATAAATTCCTATAAAAATCCTATAAAACATCTATCAAGCTATTAAAAACCCAATAAAAAACCTAATACATTCTTATAAAAATCCTATAAATAACCTATCAAGCTATTAAAATCCTAATAAATCATAATATCTATCTATGTATCTTTTTCTCTACCAATTATCTATCTATATTTCTACAATTATCTATCTATTTATCTATCTATCCATCTATCTGTTATCTATCTTTGTATCTATACATCCGTATACCCCCAATCTATCTATCTTTCTATCTATTAATTATCTATCTACAGGGTGGGCCATTTATATGGATACACCTTAATAAAATGGGAATGGTTAGTGATATTAACTTCCTGTTTGTGGCACATTAGTATATGTGAGGGGGGAAACTTTTCAAGATGGGTGGTGACCATGGCGGCCATTTTGAAGTCGGCAATTTTGAATCCAACTTTTGTTTTTTTAATAGGAAGAGGGTCATTTGACACATCAAACTTATTGGGAATTTCACAAGCAAAACAATGGTGTGCTTGGTTTTAACGTAACTTTATTCTTTCATGAGTTATTTGCAAGTTTCTGACCACTTACAAAATGTGTTCAATGTGCTGCCCATTGTGTTGGATTGTCAATGCAACCCTTTTCTCCCACTCTTCACACACTGATAGCAACACCGCAGGAGAAATGCTAGCACAGGCTTCCAGTATCCGTAGTTTCAGATGCTGCACATCTCGTATCTTCACAGCATAGACGATTGCCTTCAGATGATATGAGATGTGCAGCACCTGAAACTACGCATACTGGAAGCCTGTGCTAGCATTTCTCCTGTGGTGTTGCTATCAGTGTGTGAAGAGTGGGAGAAAAGGGTTGCATTGACAATCCAACACAATGGGCAGCACATTGAACACATTTTGTAAGTGGTCAGAAACTTGTAAATAACTCATGAAAGAATAAAGTTACGTTAAAACCAAGCACACCATTGTTTTTCTTGTGAAATTCCCAATGAGTTTGATGTGTCAAATGACCCTCTTCCTATTGAAAAAACAAAAGTTGGATTCAAAATGGCCGACTTCAAAATGGCCGCCATGGTCACCACCCATCTTGAAAAGTTTCCCCTCTCACATATACTAATGTTCCACAAACAGGAAGTTAATATCACCAACCATTCCCATTTTATTAAGGTGTATCCATATAAATGGCCCACCCTGTATATTTCTATCTACCTATCTATAGTATATCTTTCCATCTATCTATCTTTCCATCTATCTTTCTATCTATGGGTATAACTCTCAACGGCACTAACACTCGACTTGTTAATTTTAACAGCTTGAAAGACCGTATGTCGGATTACTCACGCAAATCTGAGCCGCAGAAAACATTAGGTATAGAGCAAAACGGCATTTTCATAAATAGGAACCGATTGGCCATAGAGACAAGACCGTGTCCTAAGATCCTATTTAAGAGAGACAACCGCGGCACACAACTTTCCCGTGAGCCGATTCTATTTTACCCCTTAGGCATATTTCATAGTCGCTTCTATGACAGAAATTCAACAGATCCACCCATCAGCTGTCGGGCAATTTCTACAAGCAGCTAACAAATTTACAAAAATAGCAGTGTTTACACATTTGTAGTGGGGTGCAGGCAGTATGTTGTACAACCAGCTGTAACAATGAAGAGCCGGAATAGAACGGTTATTTAAAATCTAAACAGCTATCAAAACAGGCCGAAACAAGTACTATATGTGGTAGTCAGAAACACGGCAATTACATTTTTAAAATTTCAGCGTCCATTTTGACCCTATTTTTTGGTCACGACGGCCATTTTCTCAAATACCGCAAACATTTTGCAAAGTGCGGCAGGGTATGTCCAAGCATGTCGAAGGCATGTTCTGGCAAGTCCTAAGGGTTATTTAAGAGCTGCAAAACCATTTTTGTTGTGTTAGGAAATTTGCTTTGTTACGTAATTATGTTTAATAAAAATCAAAGGCGTACTTGATTTAAAGGGTTTCTGTCACCCCACTAGTCTTCTATTTTGATGATGTCATCGGCGCAGGCGCACTGAGGGAGCTCTGAGGAGACGAGCCCCCTCATCTCAGAGCGCCTGCGCAGATTCAACACGGGCGCGCGATTTTTGAAACGCCGACAGGGCTGGCCGGAGGAGGAGATCCCGGCTGGCCCTGTCAATCAACAAGAGGAGGGGGCGGATTTCTGCAGCAGCTACCAGCAAGTAGCCGCCCTACTTGCTGGTAGAGACCGAATTTGCATAGGATAAAACTTTGTTTTTTGACTAAACTGCTGGATCAAAGTAAGGAACACTATTATATTTTCAGATATCGCTATATAACTAATTTAACTAGCCCAAAAAAAAAAAATCACTTTAGTGGGGTGACAGAAGCCCTTTAAGCAAAATATTTGATCACCGCATCTAGAGCAGATACGTAACATTTATAATTGATACGTCTAACATCCTAAAACTAAATGACCAGCGGCACACAACTTTTTCGGGGGTCCGATAACATCTAGCAGACATAGTCGTCTTTTGTCCCGTCACATCCGCGGTGATGCGACAGAAACAACAGAATTCTGTAACAAAGATATGTAAAACTTCAAAGTAAAGTTACAACGCTAACCAAACTTTCTGTCACAAAGATATGTAAAACAAATAAAAATGTAGGCCGTTTTTTTTCTTTTGACAGTACAGGGAGTGCAGAATTATTAGGCAAGTTGTATTTTTGAGGATTAATTTTATTATTGAACAACAACCATGTTCTCAATGAACCCAAAAAACTCATTAATAGCAAAGCTGAATATTTTTGGAAGTAGTTTTTAGTTTGTTTTTAGTTTTAGCTATTTTAGGGGGATATCTGTGTGTGCAGGTGACTATTACTGTGCATAATTATTAGGCAACTTAACAAAAAACAAATATATACCCATTTCAATTATTTATTTTTACCAGTGAAACCAATATAACATCTCAACATTCACAAATATACATTTCTGACATTCAAAAACAAAACAAAAACAAATCAGTGACCAATATAGCCACCTTTCTTTGCAAGGACACTCAAAAGCCTGCCATCCATGGATTCTGTCAGTGTTTTGATCTGTTCACCATCAACATTGCGTGCAGCAGCAACCACAGCCTCCCAGACACTGTTCAGAGAGGTGTACTGTTTTCCCTCCTTGTAAATCTCACATTTGATGATGGACCACAGGTTCTCAATGGGGTTCAGATCAGGTGAACAAGGAGGCCATGTCATTAGATTTTCTTCTTTTATACCCTTTCTTGCTAGCCACGCTGTGGAGTACTTGGACGCGTGTGATGGAGCATTGTCCTGCATGAAAATCATGTTTTTTCTTGAAGGATGCAGACTTCTTCCTGTACCACTGCTTGAAGAAGGTGTCTTCCAGAAACTGGCAGTAGGACTGGGAGTTGAGCTTGACTCCATCCTCAACCCGAAAAGGCCCCACAAGCTCATCTTTGATGATACCAGCCCAAACCAGTACTCCACCTCCACCTTGCTGGCGTCTGAGTCGGACTGGAGCTCTTTGACCTTTACCAATCCAGCCACGGGCCCATCCATCTGGCCCATCAATACTCACTCTCATTTCATCAGTCCATAAAACCTTAGAAAAATCAGTCTTGAGATATTTCTTGGCCCAGTCTTGACGTTTCAGCTTGTGTGTCTTGTTCAGTGGTGGTCGTCTTTCAGCCTTTCTTACCTTGGCCATGTCTCTGAGTATTGCACACCTTGTGCTTTTGGGCACTCCAGTGATGTTGCAGCTCTGAAATATGGCCAAACTGGTGGCAAGTGGCATCTTGGCAGCTGCACGCTTGACTTTTCTCAGTTCATGGGCAGTTATTTTGCGCCTTGGTTTTTCCACACGCTTCTTGCGACCCTGTTGACTATTTTGAATGAAACGCTTGATTGTTCGATGATCACGCTTCAGAAGCTTTGCAATTTTAAGAGTGCTGCATCCCTCTGCAAGATATCTCACTATTTTTGACTTTTCTGAGCCTGTCAAGTCCTTCTTTTGACCCATTTTGCCAAAGGAAAGGAAGTTGACTAGACATTATGCCCGTCACAATAACGGATGTTAGAATTGTCAGGCGCGCAGAGCAATCATCACACCATGCTCCATGGACGGCGCGGGCGGCGTGTGGGGGACTGGGTCGTTGATCGGCCGGCGCTTGGGTGTGGTAGGTGGGCTGTGCGGACGGCGTGTGGGGGGGGGGCGGCGTTGATCGCTCGGGGGCGCTGTGTGATGATTGCTCTGCGCGCCTGCCAATTCTAACATCCGTTATTGTGACGGGCATAATGTCTAGTTATTTATAAAGTCATTTTAGTAACATTTTTAAGTTTCTGATATCGCCGGTATGTCCTAGCGGTTTATGTAATTTTAACTAATTAAGACATTGTATTTACTGTGTTTTCTGCGGCTCGGGTTTGCGTGAGTAATCCGACATAAGGTCTTTCAAGCTGTTAAAATTAACAAGTCGAGTGTTAGTGCCGTTGAGAGTTATACCCATAGATAGAAAGATAGATGGAAAGATAGATAGATGGAAAGATATACTATAGATAGGTAGATAGAAATATAGATAGATAATTGATAGATAGAAAGATAGATAGATTGGGGGTATACGGATGTATAGATACAAAGATAGATAACAGATAGATGGATAGATAAATAGATAGATTATTGTAGAAATATAGATAGATAATTGGTAGAGAAAAAGATACATAGATAGATATTATGATTTATTAGGATTTTAATAGCTTGATAGGTTATTTATAGGATTTTTATAAGAATTTATTAGGTTTTTTATTAGGTTTTTAATAGCTTGATAGATGTTTTATAGGATTTTTATAGGAATTTATTAGGATTTTTATTAGATTTTTAATAGCTTGATAGGTGTTTTATAGGATTTTTATTAGTTTTAATATATTGATAGGGGTTTTATAAAAATGTATTAGGATTTTTATTAGTTTTAATAGCTTGATGGGGTTTTATAGGTTTTTTGTAGGTATTTATTAGGATTTTTATTAGTTTTAATAGCTTGATAGAGGTTTTATAGGATTTTTATAGGAATTTATTAGGATTTTTATTAGTTTTAATAACTTGATAGGGGTTTATAGGATTTTTATAGGTTAAATTGGTAGATAATAGAAAGATATGTAGATAAATAGATAAAATAGATATTATTTTATTAAATTAGTTTTAGAGGCTGGTAATGTGATGTGGGAACTTGTGTAATTTATGATATTACCACCGGTGTAACATGACTGCTTGAATTTATATGTAAAAGTGCACCATCTCTTTAGATTTATGTGTTGTAACATTGCATCGTATTTCTGTATGTTGTTATTAGAATTTTTATTAGGTTTTTAATAGCTTGATAGGTGCTTTTTAGTATTTTTATAGGAATTTATTAGGCTTTTTATTAGTTTTAATAGCTTGATAGGGTTTTATAGGATTTTTATAGGGATTTATTAGGATTTTTATTAGTTTTAACAGCTTGACAGGGGTTTTATAGAAATTTATTAGGATTTTTATTAGTTTTAATATATTGATAGGGGTTTTATAGGATTTTTATAGAAATGTATTAGGATTTTTATTAGTTTTAATAGCTTGATAGGGGTTTTAAAGAAATTTATTAGGATTTTTATTAGTTTTAATAGCTTGATAGGGGTTTTATAGGATTTTTAAAGAAATGTATTAGGATTTTTATTAGTTTTAATAGCTTGATAGGGGTTTATAGGATTTTTATAGGATAAATTGATAGATAGTAGATAGATAAATAGATAAAATAGATATTATTAAATTAAATTAAATTAGTTTTAAATATTTTATATGAATAGATATTATTTTATTATAAAATATTTATCTACGTTTCAGGGCATACTGTATTTAATAGATCATGGAAAAAGTCCTATAGATAGATAGTTAGATTGAAGGATCAATTAGTATTGTCAATATTTGTAATTGGAAAGATAGAATCGGCCCCCCGGGAAAATTGTGTGCCGCTGCTGTCGCTCTTAAATAGCGTCTTAGGACACGGTCTTGTCTCTATGGCCAAACGTTTCTATTTCTGAAAATGCCGTTTTGCTCTATACCTATTGTTTTTTGCGTCTCTGGTATGCGTGAGTAATCCGACCTAAGGTCTTTTAAGCTGTCAAAATTAACAAGTCTAGTGTTAGTGACGTTTAGAGTTATACCCATAGATAGATAGATAGATAGATAGATGGAAAGATAGATAGATGGATAGATAGACTATAGATAGGTAGATAAAAAGATAGATAGATAATTGATAGATAGAAAGATAGATAGATAGATAAATTGATAGATAGCATTTAGATAGATGCTGTATACAGATGTATAGATACATAGATAAGTAACAGATAGATGGATAGATAAATGTACAGTTTGATAGATAAATGGATAGATAGATAACAGATAGATGGATAGATACATAGATAGATCGAAGGATAGGTAGGTAAATAAATTGATAGATATAATTTAGATAGATGGGGTATATGGCTGTATAGATACATAGATAGATAACAGATAGATAGATAGATAGATAGATAGATAGATAGATAGATAGATAGATAGATAGATAGATAGATAGATAGACAGTTGTCTGGATACATGGATGGATAGATAGATAGATAGATAGATAGATAGATAGATAGATAGATAGATAGATAGATAAAAAATTGATGGATAGCTACATAGATAGATAGTTGGATAGATAAATGGATTAATAGATAGATATAAGATAGATGGATAGATAGACTATAGATATGTAGATAGAAAGATAGATAAATAATTGATAGAAAGAAGGATAGATAAATAAATTGATAGATATAATTTAGATAGATGGGGTATATGGCGTAGATAGATAACAGATAGATAGCTGCATAGATACATAGATATATGTATAGACATGTCTGTAAATAGACTAGATAGATAGATAGGTAATTGATACATAGATATGTAGATAGAAATATAGATAGATAAATTGATAGAATTTAGATAGATGGGGTAGTTGGATAGATAAAAGGATAGATAGATAACAGATAGATGGATAGATAGATACATAGATAGATAGACAGTTGGATAAATGGATAGATAGATAGATAGATAGATAGATGGTAATTGATAGATAGATAGAAGGATAGATAGGTAAATAAATTGATAGATATAATTTAGATAGATAGGGTATATGGCTGTATAGATAAATAGATAGGTAACAGATAGATGGATAGATAGACAGTTGGATAGATAAATGGATGGATAGATAATGGATAGATGGATAGATAGATAGATAGATAGATAGATAGAAGGATATATAGGTAAATAAAATAACAGATAGATAGATAGATAGATAACAGATAGATGGATAGATACATAGATAGATAAATGGATTGATAGATATAAGCTAGATGGATAGACTATAGATAGGTAGATAGACTATAGATAGGTAGATAGACTATAGATAGGTAGATAGAAAGATAGATAATTGATAAATAGATAGAAGGATAGATAGGTAGATAAATTGATATATAGAATTTAGATAGATGGGGTATATGGCGTAGATAGATAACAGATAGATGCATAGATACATAGCTACATAGATATATGTATAGTCTTTATATTAGGACATGTCCTGACATGTCTGTAAATAGACAGTATAGATAGATTGATAGGTAATTGATACATAGATATGTAGATAGAAATATAGATAGATAAATTGATAGAATTTAGATAGATGGGGTATACAGATTTATAGATATATAGATAGATAACAGATAGACAGTTGGATAGATAAATGGATGGATAGATAGAGGACTTAACAATGCACAGTGCTTAAATTTAAGTATAAAAGGACTGTTAGAATTAGTCACACTAATGGCATTAACTGTGTGGAATGTAAAAGGTCTGTTACAAATTAGTTGTACTGACCCCATAAAAAGGTCTGTTTATACACAGGAATCACAGGAGGTGAAGGGGTGGGGGGCGGGGGACCTGTCAAGAGGACGAAAGGGGCGTGTTGACGAAAGGGGTTTTGGTAGACAATGAAAAGGGGCGTGGTACCTGTCACTTTTTTGACAAATAATATAGAAGCTTCACTACTGTTGTAAATAACAAAAAATAAAAACAGTGCCAAAACAGCTATTTCTTGTTATCTTGCCTCACAAAAAAGTGTAATATAGAGCAACCAAAAATCATATGTACCCTAAGATAGTACAAACAAAACTGCCACCCTATCCCGTAGTTTCCAAAATGGGGTCACTTTTTTGGAGTTTGTACTCTAGAGGTGCATCAAATGGGACATGGTGTCAAAAAAACAGTCCAGCAAAATCTGCCTTCCAAATGGCATTCCTTTCCTTCTGCACCCTGCCATGTGACCGTACAGCAGTTTACGACCACATATGGGGTGTTTCTGTAAACTACTGTAAAATAATAACTATTTTTGGAGGTATTACTATCTATTATAAAAGTAGATAAATTGAAATTTGCAAATTTGCTAATTTTTCCAAATTTTTGTTAAATTTGGTATTTTTTTTTATAAATAAAAATGTATTTTTTGGACTCCATTTTACCACTGTCATGAAGTACAATATGTGACGAAAAAACTATCTCAGAATGGCTTGGATAAGTAAAAGTGTTTTAAAGTTATTCACACTTAAAGTGACACTGGTCAGATTTGCAACAAATTGCCTGGTCCTTAAGGTGAAATATGGCCGTGTCCTTAAGGGGTTAAAGCTGATGATGGTCTACTAAAACCCTGCAGCTCTCCTATACCCAAGACACCCAACAATCATGTGATCGCCAGGTCCAATAGATGAATTGGCATACTGGAAAAACTAATCTAGGCAATATGAACAATCACAATACATTACTAAGTGGCTTATATTAACTTTCTCTACGTGATAAATGCCATTTGTGGAAGTGAGTCAACCCCTTTAAAGTCTGTTTCTCATCCTTTTTATGCAGATACTGACCAAGGTAATCTCCTAGATGCTCACTGACCTTTACAGACACCCAACTCTAAAGGGGTACATATTTTTGTTCAAAATGTGAGTAAATTACGCGTTTTGAATCCCAGATCCTGTATCTAAACAAGCGAATTCCAACACTGAGATGCATTGACAATAGAACTGAGCAAATAAACTTTACTTTACTGTTCATTACGAACTTAATATAATAATAATAATAATAATCTTTACTTATATAGTGCCAACATATTCGGCAGTGCTTTACAATTCAGGGGTTCATTTACCATACAAATAGTCAGGTCAATAATTAGAACAAGAGGAATGAGGACCCTGCTCGCAAGAGCTTACAATCTATAAGCTACAAATTTATGAACTTTGCAACATTTTGGCTGACAAACCCGAACCATTTCAGATTAGTTTCAGACGAATCCAGTAAAACCGAAGCGCCATTCTGTCTTAAGAGTGTGTGAATAAGACGCTGCAATAAGAGTATTTTAGGGACAGTTAAAGTCACAATCATGCTTCCATTCTACTGTCAGGGACATTGAAGGAAAAGGCTAGAATTACAATGAAGAATTGTGTAGAATAGGGAAAGGCAGGGAAAGCTGTCAGCCAGGGAGTAAGGAATGAGAAACTGAGGCTGGATGTGCATCCTAGCATGACTGCAGCTGCAGTAAACCTCAAAAGCAGCTACCTACATTACAAGGACATTTCTTCAACCCTTAGGATAGGCAGAGGTTTTTTTGTTTAATTTTGCTTCCCTATCTATCTCGAGCCATAACTTTTTTTTTTCCGTTCACATAGCCGTATGAGGGCTTATTTTTTGCGGGATGATGATGAGGGGTCTCTAACCCTCGCTAGCAGACTCAGTATCGAAGGCAAGCATGGCGTGTACCTCTTCAGCTGAGTATACTCGTTGGGACGGAGAGGCCATTTTTATTTTATTGTGGTGTGACGTGTGAAATATGTAAACCTTTATTTAGTGTGAGGTGTGTGTATGTTGTGTTTTCACACTTGAAGGGGCTTGTAATAAATTTGAAATATAGAGAAAAGGAGTAGAGAAAAAAAGAATTAATCCCTGCAGCGGATGTTCCAGATGTTCTTCTTTTTATAGGTACCAGTAAGCAGTGGTGGTGCACCACAAGTCCCATCAAGCCAACAAGCAGCACAGAAAAGCACAGAACCTCTCTGCACGCAGTCACCAGATAGAATGGCTGCCTTCAGATAGCTTCAGCCCTTTTCTGTGCTGCTATAGCGCTGCCATAGGCTGGAGCATTGTTCCAGCCAATTGCAGCACTGGCAGGGGACGCCAAACACTGGAGTCACCTGCCTGACCTCAGAGGAGACCGGTGGTGACTAGTTCAGCACCGATCACCTCCCCATGACCCCCTCGACCTGCAGCTTCTTTCTGCTTCCGGCGCTGCGATATGCAGGTCTTTATTGACAGGCCAATCGCAGGGCTTGGAGATGAAGGGGGATGGAAAGACACAATGCTGCCCTTATCAGGCATGGATGCCTGCCAGTAAGAGCAGCCATGGTGCCCCAATTCCCCCAAGATCCTACCCCAGCACCCGGAGGACCTCGCGCTGTACATGTACAGCGCTGGTCCTTAAGTCACGTCCAGCTGCGCTGTACATGTAAGGCGCGGGTCCTTGGAAACATCATTGAATATTTCACATTGTTCAGGCGCAGTATTTTTTTTACATCAATAAATTGACTTCTTTCTTTCACTGTTTCTCTTGTGTAATCTGGGAACAGCATCACGTCTGCGCCCAAATAGTCCAACCTGCCCCTCTTCCTGGACCTACTCACAATCACCTCCTTATCTCTTACTGACAATAAGTTAACCATTATCTGTCTCGGTCTTGTTCCGGGGGGTGGGGGGGGGGCGTCGCAGGCACCCCTTATCCTTCAACAACCCGGCCTTAATCCATTTAATATAAGTCACCGCTATATGTGATCCCGGTAATAAAAAAATCTGTTATTATGAGATTAGACCAATCGCCGTAGTCCCGGTTTGTTTACAATTAGCATGGTTAGAGTCTTTTGGTTAATCATTAGCAAGTAATAACACACAACAGTTAATAAATTAGCGCCATTACAGTTAGTTTGCAATTAGTGTGGTAAAGTCTTTCAGTTGATAACCAGGTACTACCAGGTACTATCGTTAGCAGATAATAACACACAGCAGTTAATGAATTAGTGCTGTTACAATTAATTTGCAATTAGTTTAGTGGAGTCTTTCGGTTAATCACCAGGTAATACCGTTGACAGGTAATAACACCGCAACAATTAACAAATCAGCGCCATTACAGTTAGTGTGGTAGAGTCTTTCAGTTAATCACCAGGTAATACCGTTAGCAAGTAAAAACACACAGCAGTTAATGAATTAGCGCCAAGGGGCCCAGTAATGGAGTTTCAGACTGCCCTATGTCGTCTGTGACTGTGCAGCCCATCACAGGGACCTCCGCCACTTGCTATGCAGTTAGTATAGGTAATACAGTTAAGTTGTCTCAAGTTTATCCACAATTAGTAGGGAGGTATCAGTCTTTCAGCTATATGGCAACCGACAGTCTTCCAAAGTTGCAAATTCCAGCAGTCAGGTGCATCAATGTGGGGGGAAGGGCGATTGTCCCCAAACCTCTAACCCTCCCAATTGAGGCTCCCCCCCCCGGTACTCGTAAATACTCTTTAGGACCGATCATCATAGCCGGTTCCCCTCCGTTCCCCTCAGGATACACCCTCACTTCACTGCTGTATCGGCCTATTTAATAGCCAAATCTCCAGTCAAATATCAGCATCTGTTCATCTCACCTCCTCACTGGATCTTGCCGGGAGAGGGAGGGGGGGGGGGGAAAGGGGGGCATTCACACACCGCCGAAGCGGTTCTCCTCCTATCACCTCTAGTCCTCTAGTCCACTCGGCTCCCAATCAGCTGCCGGTCTCTCCAATGTCGAGAAGCCAGCTGGGCAGTACCTCACACACAGAGGACAAGGCGGCCGGCTGATGGATCAGCAGGCGGCATGGCGGCGGAGCAGCAGAGCGGCAAGATGGCAGGGTGGTAGCTGAAGCGGCGTCACTTCAGGCTGGGAGCTCAGAGGCCGGAAGGGAGGTGCATATTTCACCGACGTGCGTCCGCACACATGCTCACTCCACTACGGATAGAAAGGGACAACAGAACTTGTTTTTTTGTTTTTTTGACTCGGCGGAGTCGGCAAACGAGTGGATTAGAGAAAAATTCAAGATCTGATGCGTAGTGGGCTGGGGCCGGACTGGGAGGGGGTTATGCTAAGTTAGAGAGCCAGGGCTGAGGCTAACCTGGTTCATGTGTGGGTGGGGTAAGAAAGAGGGGAAGAAAACCCCCCCTTTTTTTTTCTCTCTCTCTCTGCTCCCCCGGGTTCCCTTTCCGTCCTTCCCCTCTCCCCCCTTGGATCAATATAAATAAGAGAGAGATAATTGTATAGGCCTACATGAGAATAATTTCATGGAATATTAAGGGTTTCAGTCGGGGTATAAAAAGAGTTGCCGTGTTTAATGCAATACAAAGATTCCTCCCCGCCATAGTCTGCCTGCAGGAAACACACTTGACACAGGAGACGGCGGGGAGGATGACTAGATCGGGAAGGTCGATACATCCTTATGGATTGTTTGCTAGAAAATAAAGCATGGATTATAGCAAATGTATGTATACCGCCTCCCTTTAAAATAGATATTTTACTAAAAATTCATGAATTTCAGCTTAATACAGGGGACAAATCACTGCTGGTGTTAGGGGACTTTAATAATATAATGGATGGGAAAATAGATAGATGTAGAATAGGGAACACTCAAGGAATTCACATGGGTTTAAAATTAAAAACTACAATACAAGAATTGGGTTGGATTGATATTTGAAGGGTAATGCACCCAAAATTAAGGAAATATTCATGTTTCTCTAAAACGCACAAAACTTTATCACGGATTGATTTAGTTTTGACTAATAATAAAGGTGAACTAGATATTGAACGAGCAATTATGGACAACGGGGGATTTCGGACCATAACCCTATCATTATAAACACGAAAATGGGTGCTGGGAAAAAAATAAGACGTATGAATATAAACACAGGATGAATAAATATGATGGGAGCACATGATAAAATCTCGGAAGAGATTAAGGAATACTTTTCTATAAATGAGGGCTCTGCGGAAATTAACATAGTCTGGGAGGCTGCGAAGGCCTTCATTAGAGGGATTGTCATAAAATATACGGTAATATATAAAAATAAATATAGGGGGAAAATATTTGAATTAGAGCATGAAGCAGAAATATACGAAAAAATATATATCGGAAATCCCATAGAGCAAAACTATAAAGAATGGATAGAGAAAGTCACCAAACTGGAAAATGAATTACGGTATCCTTGATGGCAGAAAGACAAAAAGATAACTTCGTGAGAGATAATTACATTCACGCGCATATACCAGGTAAAAAGCTAGCCGCATTGGTAGCAGCGCAATTGAACACTGCTTGTTAGAAAAATCCGGACACAATATCACTGAACAAACGGCTAAAATAGAATTGCTCAAAGAATATTTTAATAGTATATACTGCAGTAAAATAACTAAAAATGCAACGCAAATACAACAATTTTTGGAGACAATCACCATTACTACGTTAACGACAGAGCAGAGGGATTGGCTGAAAGTTCCTTTAGAGCCAGCAGAAGTGGACAACACATTACTAAAAATAACTAAAAATAAATCCCCTGGTGTAGACGGTATCCCGTTCAAGGTGTATTTTCAATATAGAGAAATATTGATCCCGAAATTGCTTGAAATGTGGACTGTTTCGAGAGAAACAGGAAAACTGCCCGACTCCCTGAGGGAAGCATTAATCACTCTTATTCTAAAGCCCGGCAAAAATACAATTTTTCCAGACTCATATCGCCCCATTTCTTTGATTAATACAGACAATAAGATATTAGCAAGAATACTGTCCGCTAGGCTTAGAGAGATGTTGCCGATACTGATACATGAGGATCAGACGGGATTCATGTCGGGCAAAACAACAACCAAAAATATAATTCGATATTTTGTAAACATCCAGGTGGAACCCACAAACAGCGGACAGCGTATGATCTTGACTTTAGATGCTTCAAAAGCTTTTGACACCATAGAATGGCCCTTTTTGATGGCAACATTAAAGAAAATGGGAGTTGGTGATATATTTGTCTCTTGGGTTAAATTACTATACACTGAAATATCCGCTAGACTGATAGTGAACGGAGAGCACTCTGATAGTATACCTATCGGCAAGGGGGTAAGGCAGGGTTGTCCTCTTTCCCCCCTGCTGTTTGCGATAGCTATGGAACCTCTGGCGGATAAAATCAGGCAAGATAGTGAGATAGTGGGTTTCAGATACAAATGATATGAGGAAAAAATTTCTTTATACGCTGATGATATTATGCTGTTTGTTGGTTCACACGGTTCACTCCCGAGAATTTTACAGATATTCGAAGATTACAGCAAATATGCTGGACTTCAAATAAACTGGGCCAAATCGGCCTGTATCCCGATTGATCCTCTAAATAGCTTAATACCGGGTCAGTTGGAAATTAAGGAAATAGACGAACCAGTAAAATATTTAGGCATTCAAATTACACCCAACCCCAAGGACTACGTACATCTAAACATGGTCCCCAAAATTCAGGAAATAAAGAAGAAAGTAGAAATATGGAAAAAATTGCATCTATCAATGGCAGGGCGCATCTCACTGGTCAAAATGTGTATTTTACCCACCTTGAACTATATTATGTGGAATGGTCTATTAAAGGGTAATCAGAGCACCTCTCACCTGTCTGGAAACTTCATTCATGGAGGCACGGACCGCTTCCTCACCCGGACTGGGAGCAAGATTTGTATAAATGAAAAAGAGGGGTTGTCCAGCCTTGCTTTGAGAAGTTCCAGTAGCACTTTATTTCATATCAAAATTTAAAAACATCCAGGTACAGGAGGTATTGGTCTATACCTCCAATACTGACCAATACTTCCTGTACCTGGATATTTTTAAATTTTGATATGTAATAAAGTGCTACTGGAACTTCTCAAAGCAAGGCTGGACAACCACTCTTTTTCATTTATATTATGTGGAATGCGCCGGTAATAATTCCCAAGACAATTCTTAAAAGGATAGTCTCCCTTTTGACCGATCTGATATGGCGTGGTAAAAAACCTAGAATAAGAGCCCAAATGTTGTATATCCGAGAGAACGAGGGCGGTTTATCCGCTCCGGACTTGGAACTCAATTTTTTTTCCGCCCATATTAGAAATATGATAAATTGGAGTAATTCACAAAGATACAAGGCGATGCTAGAAGGGATCAATAAAAAACTACATAACTGCAATATTTTTCAACTGTTGGAAGCTTATATATTGACACAACAGCAAACTAATAAAATACCATTATTTTTGCTATGGACTAAAATCTGGAAGGAGGTAAGAGATATGTGGTCTCATACGGGAGTGCACAACGACACTATTGTGGGACAACAGTTATCTCGGAGAATTAAAACCAATCCAACAAGAAGTTTGGTGGAAAAATTTAATTTTCAAACTAGGACAGATATGGAAGGAGGGACATATAATTGAATATTTAGACCTTATAGAAATCTGTGGAACTGGAAATAGGGATATGACCTTCTTTTATCTTCAAATGAAACAAGCCCTGCGTGCATCTTTAGGAAAGGGAACACATATACATACACTTCCACAACCTTTAGCCAATATATCTAAACTAACTGCGCGTAAGAAGCTGATATCAAGGATATATCAACTTCTGTTAAATCAGAGGTCTGAAAAGAAAGCAGTTAATTGTTTGTATAAATGGCAGAAATCCTTTCCTCAGCAGACAAAGTTTTGGGAAAAGGCGATACTGGCAAAAAATGGGGTCTCACGTAATTTTTCTCATAGGGTTACCCAATTTAACATACTATATCGATTATATTATTCCCCCAAGGACTTGATGAAATTTTATAAATCCGAAGAGTTTTGCTGTAAAAAATGTGGACAGTGATGGGCGCTGATGATGTTCACATACTTTGGTCATGCAGAAAGATCCAAGAATTTTGGGGGAATGTAAGTGAAAGGATAGAGGTATACCATGGGTTTAGAGTTCCGTCAGAGTTTGAAATATGTATTCTGGGGGTAATGGATGGGATAGGTAATTTAAATCACCGAGCAATAGCAACCAAACTTTTGTTCTATGCCAGGAAATGTATTATTGGTCGTTGGTGTAGTGGGGTGCTACCTACAATCAAGGAATGGGCGAATTTGGCCAGAATCTCGATCGTCAGTTAGAGATTCCATCTGAAATCGACAAGCAATATAACTAGATTTATTACATTATGGAAGGAATGGTTGAAATGAAAGGTCCGGGGGAGGTCTGGGGAGGGATGGAGATTGCGGGACAGGGGAGCGGATTGCGGGAGGTTGTTTTTTTTTTTTTTTCTCTTTCTTTTTTCTTCTTCTTCATCCCCCGCCAGGCGATCAGCAGGCATTGGGACAAACTGGGTGGGTATTATTAAGTTGTATAATTGTATTGTTTACTATGTAAAAATAGAAAAAAAAATTCCGATGTTGTAATATTATTAAAACAATAAAGATTTATATATATAAACAAACAAAAAAGGCGCGGGTCCTTAAGGGGTTGAATTTTTTTTACATTTTTTAAAATATATTTTTAACATTTTTTTTAAACTTTTTTTGTAATGATTTTGAAGCTCGTATTGAGCATACAAAATCCAATTTTTATTTTTTCATTCTGAACAATCATGGATTAATAATATCAAGTTATTGCTCAGGATTGCTCATTTCTTATGTTGGCCTGCCACCTGCTGGCCAAAATAAGAATTGCAGCTTTAATACCCTGAGCCTCTTCAACGAGGTTGAGCGAATTAAAATCAATCAGCGGCATCCTCACTGGCCGCAGAGGATGCCGGTAAGAAGCCCGGAAGTGTTTTTCAACCTTTAGATGTCGTGACCTAACTTGATCACGGCATCTAAAGGGTTTAATTACCGCAATTGGCATTATTGCCGGTTGCGGTAATTAGCAGCGATGCCATAACACCCGCTGCACGCGCGAGCGAGCGCTATTGTTTACTTATCTCTCCAGTGCCGTACATATACGGCGCTGGTAGCAAAAGGGTTAATTAGCTTCCCATTTTAAAGAGGTTGTCCGGTCCCAAAATCTAAATTCTGTTTTTGTGCTTCTAACACCCCTCTACATGCATACATATGCCCCTAATACCTGTTTTTCATTATTGTGCTTTTATTCCCCTCTCTTTGCTTCACTCTCCTGTGTAAAGCCTAGAATGTACTGGCTTCTTTGAGGCAGAGCTGTTTACATTCTTTAGTTTCCTGTTTAGTTCTTTCCTAACTTTATTCATATTCAAGCTTGGCTGTACTGCACAGAGATGAGTCATAGGCTGTCCCTGCCTGCTACACTCTTCAGTCTGCAATAACCACGCCTACTATATACCTCCTGTAACCATATTACTACACTGAAAATATATATAATCTCAATTAGTGATGATCGAGCACCAAAGTATTCGGGTGTTCGGCCTGAACACATTGCTATATTCGTGTGCTCGGCCGAGCACCCGAGTATAATGGAAGGCAATGGGAGACAACCAGGCACCCCCTGCTCTGAAGAGGGGAGGGTGCCTGGTCCATTGGAAAAGATCAGAAAGTGACAGAAACACCCCCAAAATAGATCGGGAACAGCATGGAGACAATTTCTGGATGCATCCTGGGAATCCTGGGAACCGCTGCTGGGAACCATGTTGTCCGAGTTGTACACCACTTTTACAGACCGACAAAAATACGCACAAACCCCCCCCCCCCCAAAAAAAAAACTATTTTACAGGAAAAATTGTTAGAAAAACATTCTTTCCTGTATATTCAATTGTATATAAAGTGCAAGTGCTGCAAAAAATTACAAGCAAGAGGCACTCCAAAACAGCCTGTATATGACATAAAGGAGGGCCTCATTCACATTGTGGTACAATTGTTCAGGTAGTGGGACTCCTACACTTATAAAGTCTATGCACTAAGTGAAAGGGCTGCCAAAAATTACAAGGAACCGGCACTAAAATACACCCTTTATTACACATAAAGGAGGGCATCATACACAGCCTTGAAAAATTCTGATTGATGGCCTGCTGGTGACCCTCAAAAGCATTTGGACCTTAGTGCTCACCTTCTTTATATTAATGGTTTTGTCACTAGATGTAGCACAGATTGTTTTACAGTCCGCTAAAGACACCGTTTTCGGATGCAGGACTGTATATGTCACAGAAACCCACAGAATATGGACACTATATTAGGCCCAGACTAGTAAAATTTGCCCTAAAGAAACAGTTTTCGGATGGCGTACTGTATTTGTCAGAAAGCCACACACTATGGACCGTAGATTAGGCCCAGATTATTGGAATTTGCAATACAAACTCAGTTTTCGGATGCAGGACAGTATATGTCACAGAAAGCCACACTATATTAGGCCCAGATTAGTAAAATTTGCCCTAAAGAAACAGTTTTCGGATGGCGTACTGCATATGTCACGGATGTGTATTACACGCACACACTACAGAGACAGTAGATGACGACTGGCCCCTGATTATTTAAATTTAGGCTAAAGAAACAGTTTTCGGGTGGCGTACTGTATATGTCACAGAAAACAACCCAATAGATACTAGATTAGGCCCAGATTATTGGAATTTCCCCTAAAGAAACTATTTTCAGATGGAGTACTGTATATGTCACGCATGTGTAAGTACTGTATATGTCACGCATGTGTATTACACGCACACACTACAGAGACAGTAGATGAGAACTGGCCCCTGATTATTTAAATTTACGCTAAAGAAACAGTTTTCGGATGCTGTACTGTATATGTCACGGATGTGTATTAAACGCACAAACATTAAATGTGGCGCTGATTATTTTAATTTACGCAAAAAGACAGTCTACAGATGATGTACAGTATATGTCACTAATAGGTATTAAAGAAAAATATCTTGCTGCTGTCAAACACACAGTAGTCCTTAAAAGGACTTAGGCTACTTTCACACTTGCGTTCGGTGCGGATCCGTCTGGTGTCTGCACAGACGGATCCGCTCCTATAATGCAAACGATGGTATCCGTTCAGAACGGATCCGTCTGCATTATATTTCAGAAAAAAAACTAAGTGTGAAAGTTAGACGGATCTGTCCAGACTTTGCATTGAAAGTCAATGGGGGACGGATCCGTTTGAAATTGCATCATATTGTGTCAACTTCAAACGGATCTGTCCCCATTGACTTACATTGTAAGTCTGGATGGATCCGTTTGGCTCCGCACGGCCAGGCGGACACCCGAACGCTGCAAGCTGCGTTCGGGTGTCCGCCTGCTGAGCGGAACGGAGGCCAAGCGGAGCCAGACTGATGCATTCTGAGCGGATCCGCATCCACTCAGAATGCATTGGGGCAGTACGGATGCATTCGGGGCCTCTTGTGAGAGCCTTCAAACGGAACTCACAAGCGGAACTCCGAATGCTAGTGTGAAAGTAGCCTTAGGGGTCTTTGAAAAGCTTTTGGTAGTAAAAACAGCAAATTTCTCTCCCTGCACTATCTGTCCCTTCCTCAGCATGGAAGTCCCTGAGACTGATCAATTTAGTACAGGTAAAAATATATTGCTGCTCTAAAACACACACACACACAGTAGTCCTTAAAAGGACTTTTGGGTCTTTGAAAAGCTTTCTTCGAATAATAACTGAGAATTTTGCTCCCTACACTCTTTTCCTTCTTCAGCACAGCTCTCCCTGACTAACACTGATCCGAGCACGTGTCATCGAGTGCTATATAGCACCCGATCACTCGTTCCAGCCAGCCAATCACTGTAATGCCAGCAGCCAACATGGCTACTGGCATTACAGTGATGGCAGTACTTACCTGCACGTTTATTGGCTTCTTAGCAGCCGCGAGACGTGTGGGGAGGAGACTCAAGAATGGCGCTCGAGCACATGCGGTACTCGGCCGAGTAGCGCCATGTGCTGAGCATAGCGATAGGTATTTGGCAGAGCATGCTCACTCATCACTAATATAGATATATACAGTACCGTATATAGAGAAATAGATATATAGAGAGATAGATATATAGAGACATATTCGATACATTTTGGAGCCAGAAAAGGATAAGTAACTAGACCCGGGCTCATTATTATTATGGAGACAATGTGAGCTAAAAAACTAATCATTGCACAAGCCAAGTTATCAAATTTGGCCAAATGCCTGCCAAAGTTTAAATGAAACAAACTATAATGTATTATATTTGTAATGTGAGTAGTGTATGATAATCCCGATTACCTCATTGGCGATTCCGGCGCATGCGCAGTGCTTTTTTTGACCAGAGCCGGAGAGGACATACCTGTGCATGCGCACTGTTATTGTGCGTACTGTGCCTGCGTTTGGAAAGAAGACGGAGGCCGGCGCTTCAACTTGCAGGAGGCGGTGACATCATTAGTGACGATACGTCTCCTGCTCAAGCCAGGAAGAGCAGACTGGAAGACAAAGAGACGGACTTCGCCCGGAAGAACAGAAAATCCATCTAGAGGGACTATTTGACCAGGAGGCAGATCTCAGGATCGGCTACACTGAGGAAGGTAAGTATGTCACCAATAATCTTTACTCCACAGGTTATGAGCCAAAAAAAGGTTTAGGCCGGAGAACCCCTTTAAGCACAGGGTCAGTACCCCATCCAGAACTTTTACTTTGTAGCCTTAAAATACCACCAACCTTAACCACCATTCCAGCATGATCAGTTTGTGTCCATAATGTCATAGACGTCTAGGGACTAAGAAATAAAGAGGTTTTCCGGGATTTTTCAGGAGAGGTTGTCTGTATCTGATCGGTGCGGGTCAGACACAAGGACCGCCACCAACCAGCTGTTTGAGAAGACAACGGTGCTGCTGTGAGCGCCACTGCCTTCTCGCAGCTTACCAAGCACAGCAGTGTACATTGTATAGCGGCTATGCTTGGTATGGCGCTCAGCCCCATTCACTTCAATGGAGCGAAGCATACCAAGTACAGCCTGAGGATAAGTCATCAGTATCAGAATCTCAGAAAACCCCTGTAAAGCTCATCAAGAGAAGGGAATTGCCAACTACATACAAAAATCTACAATATCTAATTCTACAATATCTACTTCTGCTATACATAGTATAATATGAGTAGCAGACACTGGGGGAGATTTATCAAAACTGGTGTAAAGGAAAACTCATAGCAACCAATTAGATTCCACCTTTCATTTTTCAATGGAGCTCTGAAAAATGAACGGTGGAATCTGATTGGTTGCTATGGGCAACTAAACCAGTTTTCCTTTACACCCAGACTTAATAAATCTCCCCCATTGTGTTGAAAATTAAAAAAAGCACATGATGTAGTATATATGTGAATTTGGCAAATTGCCAGCTGTGGAATGATGATTTGCTTCCCACATCTAAATATAAAGAGAGATTTGCTACTAACAGGGCCGGTTCTAGGTGAAATGGGGCCCTGGGGCAAAAAACAATAAGGCCCCCCCCATGACACTTGATGACTTTTACAGAAGAAATTGTATATTGTGGGTGCTATATGTGTATAACATAAACATATTTCATATGAAAACTTACAATTACTTGGCTTGACCCTTGGGGATCTCGGACACCACTTCCACCGTGCACCTCACGTGTTGCCCCTGCGACTGGCTGGCTGCATAACTTTTTATTGGCGTCATGAACAGGATATTAACCCTTGCGCCATATTTGAGAGACTGTCGCATGTGAATAAGCCCCTTTATCTGATTGAGAGACTTTTGCTTATTGTGCGCTGTTTTGGGGTCCTGAACTGTTCAAACTGATTGCAAAGTATATGGCGGTGCTATACTAGTCCCCAGCATCGAAATCGCAGTGTCAAAAGTGAGAAAATGCAACATTTGTGTGTCACTATAACTGCTTGCTGTCAGTGAATTGACTGTTACTGTTCAACTAATATGGCCGTCGGAGCTCCGATTTGAAAAATAACACTGCACCATCACTGTGTGCAAGTTGGCGACACCCCCTGCAGAGCGGGAAACCAGTGTGCCGCCCCTTTATGCAAAGTTGCCCAGTTAAAGCTCATCCTACCTGTACTGTGTGGGTTCTGAGAGGCCGACCCTGTATGCAACACCGCACCGCCCTCTTTGCCCTAGGGAGAGTCCTATCATTAAAACAAAATGGGTGGAACTATGTGTGGCTTAACAATGTGCCTACCTATTGACAGTTGGGACGAAAGCGCAGACACATATATAGTCCTCTATGAACCTCTTTATGCACAAAAGATTGCCCCAGCCTTGTGTGTTACTAAACAACCAAGCCCGATCGGGGTACTGACCGATATTGTGCCGAAGATCCAACTTGCTGAGACCGCCCCCCGTGTGGTGGATAGTGGTTGCGCCGCTCCCGTCATTCAAACAGACCTGGGAGGCGGGCCTGGAACTTTGAAAGAGCGTGACGTGCGTGCGCACGTAAGAAGCAGAAGTGCCGATCGCTGCAGAGAGAGAGAGAGAAAGTGCAGGAGCAGCATGGCTGAGGAATCGGAGTGCTCTGTAGCTGAAAGTGATTCCGGACGAAAACCCGGTCACCGCTCTGCCTTGGACCCCCACAGAGATGACTCTGGAGCTACAGGTTTGAGTGCAGGAGTTGTGGGATCGTCACTGGAGGGAGCGCAGTGAAGACCGTGGCCCTGAGTCTGCAAAAGACAGTGCAGGTCAGCATGCAGCCACGACCCCAGTCTCATAAATCAGCCGAAAGGTCCGGTCACTCTTAGAAGGTACCCACCATAGCATGGCCCACCATGGAGCATACCGCGCTCTGGGCAAAGTTGTCAGCAGAGATAAAGTCTGCTCGGCTGCTGCGTAATCATGCTTGTAAGCATTATAATGAAGGACTTACCCGCAAACTGTTGGAGGCACCGGTAAAGGATTTTGCGGTACCAGTACGTAAACTGGGCCGAGTGTTGGATTTCTGTAAGTAGAGAGGATTCGGGTTCATCCGTGACTTATCAACAGATCGTGAGTACTACGTGAACCGCCGGTCTGTCAAAAGGAAAGAGCTTCCCCCTTGGCTCCATAGCCTGTATATTGGCGAGGTGGTTGAGTTCACCCCTGCAGAGGGTACACGTGGGCCCTACGCCACTTCAGTTCGTAGGCCAGGACAACCTACAGACCCCCAGGAGCCTACTGAGGACTTTGAATCCGAGGAAGAGTCAGAAAGCAAACTTCCTACCGCCCCTGCGCGGCCGCCTGATGCAAAGTACATACTACCCAGTACTATCCAGAATCAATATGCTACTGGGTTTGCAGGAACTAACATCCTTTGGCAACCCGCCATTGTCACCAAAGATCCTGACACCAGACCCAAACCCCAAAGGGAGAGGGTTAGAAGAAAAAGGCCCCAGCCTCAAAACCTCAATACTACTGCAGAGGACTGTGAAATGTTGTTTCAGCAGCTAGCTGTACAGCCCCCACAAAGAATCGTAATCCCACTTTATGGAGGGGAACCGGCTGGTCCCTCAATACCAAAGAAGTCGTCTGAGAGTCCAAATCCTGTGACCAGGAGTGAGCCTACTGCTGGGCTGGTTTGCAAAAAAGAAAAAAAGGAACCGCCCCCTGTTGTCACGGCCACGGTTTTGGCCGTGACTCTTTGGGAGCCGCATACAGTTGCCCGCGGTTTGGGTTGTTGTTTCAACTGCAGCTTGAGGCTTGATGTTGTTTGCCTCAGGTGCGGTTGCCGCGGACAACAGGTATGTGTGCGGTCCCTTTGGAGTTTGTGTGCGTGTATGTATGCACTGTCGTTTGTCTGTGTGCACTCTGTGTAGTGTGTGGTGTGCACGGACACCTTTCCTGCACTGTGGTTGCCCGTGGCAACGTTTGTCGTTGTGTACATGTGGTGGCAGTGTCCCGGCCTTGGGACTGACTCCCAGGACACGGTTGCCACCCATGTCGTTGCCTGAGGCAACAACCACAGTGTGTTTGTCGTGTTGGACACTTTCCCTTTAAGTTGGTGTTTTCCCTTTCCTGTGGTGCTGGAAGGGTTAACTCCCTTCCCAGTGTGTGTGATGTCACTGGGTGTGTCTGACCGTTGGGTGTGGCCTCTTAGGCCTATAAAGCCTCTCACTTTGGCATGGCTCAGTAGGTTGCTTCAGTCATGCTTTGCTGTTGCAGCCTCCTGTGATTTCCATCTTCTTGTAAGGGCCACCCTTCCGGTCATAAGTTCTAATACCGTGATGTGTTGTTGATGTCATGTGTCTTTGGTTTTTGTGCACCTATGGATGTCCTGGTCCCTGTGTGTCTTCATGTGTGTGCTGTTTACCTTTGTCTGTGTGGACAGCCTTTCCTTAGCACGGGTTCCAGTCAGCAAGGCTGAGACAGGTTTGTGTGGAACTGTTTGGTTCACCTGTCTTATCCATAGTCCTGTTTATGTACCCCCTTCTTCATGCTGCTTGGCCAGTGAGACTCCTGCTCCTCCGTGCCTAGGAGGAGTGGGTTGTTTTACCCTGCTCCTTAGCCCAGATACCGGTCGGAGGGTAAGTCAGGGATCCGAGGTTCCTGCGCATGGGTCCTCCTACCATCAAGGTCGGCCCATGCAGGTAGGAGACAGGGTCAGCGTTAGGGACGCAACAGGAGGTGACCTGCGCCCAGATTCTGTGTTCCTGGCGAGTAGCGACTGGACATCTTCTTCCACCAGGACTCCACCTACCTCAAGAGTGTTGCACTACTGTCGTGTTTTACCATGTTTAAACCCTTTTTACCCCATTTTCAGGTTATCAAGGGACTTTATTCATGCAACGTTTAAAGTAAAATACTCAGAAATACTTTTCTGTGCTCAACTGTTTTACAACAAAATTTTTGCACTTTAAAATGTTTTTATACATGTTTTAAACCCCATTTTAGGAATGGACTTTATCTTCTACACCCATATCATGGACTTTACTGCCCTTATGTGAGATCATTCTCTTATAACCATTTTGGCTGTAACACATCTACCATAAAGAAGAAGTGTATGTGATATATTTTATATTTTTGCCTAGAATGTATTTTTGTGCTTAACCCTTTATTCACAGGAGGTTATTGAAGAGTCATGATAATGCATTGCAAAGTCTATATTCACATGTGCATATTTGGAGGTGTGTATTTGGTGTATTTCAGGACACGGCTTAGAGATCCACAGCTTCAGACAATACCAACGTCGAGGGCGACTTACATTTTACCATGGGGGTATGCAGCGTCCCACTACGTGTGTGTGGGCACTGCTTAAAAGCACTTTTTTTATATCATTAAGAGCGCTAGGTTGTCATGTATAACTTTGCATTTGTGTATCTGCAAAATCCCTGTTAACAGGCCTATTAGGTGTAATTTATACATCCCACCACTAGATGGGGATATAGTTCAGGTCCTATATATATCCAGGTCAGGCCTAGTGAGGAGGATAAGATCAGAGTTTAGTTGGAAAGATGTAGTCAGAGAGCAGATCTGAGGTAGTCAGATCAAATTAGTGGGAGGAAAGATAGAGTGAAGACTTCGCAACACAGATTAGTGAGTGGAGCCAACTTCGCTAGGAGGTGATACTAAGATGTGAGGCGCAGAAGAACGTTTTCCTTCTGTGGCCGGACTATAGACTTGCATCCCTGACCTGTAGGAGAAGAGTTTGCCTCCCTGGAAAAGAAACAAGTATTCCTAGGAATTCATCGGTGATAACAGCCAATATTGAGGGCCACAGACACCTTTGCATGGTGGAGGTTTTATAGCTTCAGGCAGCCACACCAAACTTCTGAGAGACCGTTGAGTTTTCCTGTCTAAAATATTCAGCTTGTAGGGAAAGACAAGGAATAGGATCCAATGCATCTAAAGGAACCAGGTACATCTAACCCACTGCTCCAAAACTACGAAACCTAAACAAGCCTAAAACAGTGGATTTGCAGAATTAACTCTGTACCATCTAGAGACTGCATGATTGTACTGCTGCAACTAAAAGATATCCAAAGTAAAAGTTGTGAGTTGCATCTTACCACTGTCTACCTCATTATTGCTACCTATTGTTGTACCACCATTAACGGTACTGGCGTCACAACAAAAACCATCAAGGGACTCAGCCGCAACAAGCACCCTAAGCACCCCTAACATCAAGGGCACCTCAACCACCATCTAGGCTGATGCTTCCTACCATAGAGCGTTCCCCGGAGGATTTCGTGCTGTCCACCTGTCACAGTCGTTACCTTTGACTGTGACCTTCCGTTCTTGCTCATTCGGCGCTCCTCGCTGAAGTTCTGTTCCTGTGTGTTATTTGTGGTTCTGTATGGGTTAACTCCCCTGTATTCCTATTAGGAGTTAATTCTCTGTCTGCTCCATGGGTGTGGTCTCTCTGCTGCACCCATGGAACCTGTATATAAGGCTGAGCTTTCCTCAGTTCTGTGTCAGCTCTCCTGGTGTGTGTTGTCTGTCCTGTTCCTGGTTTGTACTCTCTCCCATGCTGCTGACCCATGGGATCTGTGTCTGTCTGTGCTCTGTGAGTTTCCCTACTTGTTCATTTGCGTCCTCTTTCCCGTCCATTTTGATGTCTTCCTTCCTGTCTTTCTGTTATCTGTTCTGTCAGTTATGTTTTAGTTACTTTGTGTTTATTCTGATGTCTGTGTTCAGCAAGCCTTTGCAGCAGAGTGGCATGACAAGGCCATGCAGTTTACTACTGGTGGAGCAAGTCCTTCTCTGCTCATTGCCACTCCTGCTCCCTTGCATGAACTCCTGCTTGTGTTATTATTTGCCCTGTTTTGTATTTACCTGTCTGTTATGTTTGCCTATGTGCCGTCGGTACCTTCTGGTACCTGTTGTCCATTCGTTCCTGCTGTCACTGTCTAGTTCACGCTCCAGAGTGGACCCTGGCAACTTCCTGCGGCAAAGTCTAACCTTACCATCTAGGGCTCTAGTGAATACCAGGAGTTGCTTAGTCACGCCCCTCTGGAGTATTACTAGACAGTGGCGCAGTGGGGGTTTTCTCCCACTGTGCTGACGGTACATAGAGCTCTTGTTTTGTCTGTGCTGCCTTCCCTGTTTTGTTTGTGCAATAAACTCTTATGTGTCTGTACCTGATTTCCGTTTGTTTATTGCATGACGACGCGGTGGTCTCTCCTGGGACCTCCAACTCGTGACACCACCTCAACACTGTGCTGCCAGCCCAGGGAGGCTATCTGCTAACCGTGAGTAAACTGATGAACTGTGTGTTATATGATTTGGCCCCTCATCGGTCCACCGTGCACCTCACGTGTTGCCCCTGCGACTGGCTGGCTGCATACCCACCATAATGTGTCCCAGTATAAAATGCCCCTATACAGAGCCCCCATATAAAATACCCGTTCTTTGTGGCCTCAGTAGATTCCCCTATAGTGCCCACCAATAATGTACCAGAAAGAAGTGCCCCCAATGTGCCAGTAATAAGTGCCCCCATAGATGTCCCCCAATAATGTGCCAGTAGCAAGAGCCCCCATATATCATGTGCCAGTAGCCAGAGCCCCCCTATCATGTGCCCGTAGCGAGAGCCTCCCCTATCATGTGCCAGTAGCCAGAGCCTCCCCTATCATGTGCCAGTAGCCAGAGCCTCCCCTATCATGTGCCAGTAGCTTGAGCCCCCAATCATGTGCCAGTAGCCTGAGCCCCCCATCAACATGTGCCAGTAGCCATATGCCCCCCATAATGTGCCAGTAGCTATAGGCCCCCCTATAATGTGCCAGTAGCCATAGGGCCCCCCCCCCCCGATCATGTGCCAGTAGCCACCAGTATTGACAAAAAAAAAAACACTTATACTTACCACCTTGGCAGCGATGTGATGCAGGCCTCTTCCAGCCTGTGTCCCACGCTGTACGGCTCAGGGCTCAGGCTGCCGGCCTATTGCCTGCAGCCTATCAGAGGAAGGGACACACCTCTCCCTCCCCTGCCCTGCTGCACAGCCATCTGTATCGCTGTCCTGAGGACGGCGATACAGATGACTGGAGATGAGCGCTTCCACAATGGAAGCGCTCATCTCCGTGTGACTGTCCTGCCTAAGTGCCTGAAGTTAGTTTCGTGCCTGCGGGGGGGGTCCCTAAGGACTCGGGGGCCCGAGGGGAATTGCCCCCCCTTGCCTCTATGTAAGCGCCGGCCCTGGCTACTAAATGAATAGAAGTATTCACATAGGAAAAGGAGTGTGTACTGTTCTTTTAGCAGATCTGCTATACAACCCTTGACTAACACTAACATTTACAGTTTTGCCATACCTTCTTCACATGGACCATTTCTACCACTCAGGATGTCGCTTGATAATTACGTTACCGTTGAGAAAATACAATTTTATGATACTAATGCAATAAAAAGCTATTCTGGCACTTAAACAAGGAGAGAGAGTCTGAACAGTTGGAATTTCTGAACTTTGTTTGCCGTGTACTAGTAGAGATGATTTCATTTTGAAAATATGTGAAATTTAATCTCTTTCATTGCCTTTTCTATGCTGCTAGCAATTACATCAAGTATCTAGCGGTAGACAGGATAGAGCAAAAGTATAATGAGGCATGAGTCATGAAAAGAAGAAGATATTTAGATTTTATAATAGCAGAAAAGTTTAAAACATTTGCTCCATTATTTATAATGTTTTTGAAGCCTTACATGCTTATGAACCTATGAGACTTCAGACAGTATACATGATATTAAAAACACATGCAACATTGTGCAACTTGTGGAAATGAGAGATTCTTTTTTCCCCACAATGGAGTATGCAGTGTGCCTGGTATGGAGATGGAGAGGATAGAAGTGGTACTGCAGGTGGGAGTTGTAGTAGTCTTCCCCAGTGCTTCCTGAGGCTGTGGATTGAAAATAATGGAGTAAGCTGTAGTGTGGTGCTTTACAATGACGAGACAGTTTTTGGTATATCAGATTCACAGTACTTTACTGAAGCCGGTAACCAGGTAATCCACACAAACAGTATTCACATTAAATCCAGTCTTTACAGTCAACTCAAGTAATTCCCTTAGGTTGTATATCGAGGCCAGCTTCTCTCTCGCTTACAATCAAAATGTTCAATCTCTACTTTTTTCAGCCTAAATGGATGCACTATATCATCAAACATATATAAGCATATGATTTCCACAGTATCCTCAAAGAAATACAGGGGGTCATTTACTATCAAGAAGTACACTTATATTAGGCATATTTCTGGTGCAGATCTGCAATCTGCAACTTTTCCCTGCTCATGCCAGGTCTAAAAAAGTGGGTGTGGCTTGGGCAGAGAAAGGGACAGGCTGGCAGGTTCATCTCATTCATTTTCTACGCCTCTTTTAGGCTACTTTCACACCTGCGCTAGGTGCGGATCCGTTTGGTATCTGCAAAGACGGATCCGCACCTATAAATGCAAACGATGGTATCCGTTCAGTACGGATCTGTCTGCATACACTTAGTCAAAAAAAGTCTAAGTGTAAGTCAAACGGATCCGTCCTGACTTTACATTGAAAGTCAATGGGGGACGGATCCGTTTACAATTGCACCAATATTGTGTCAATGTAGACGGATCCGTCCCCATTGACTTACATTGTAAGTCAGGAAGGATCCGTACGGCTCTGCACCGCCAGGCGGACACCAAAACGCTGCAAGCAGTGTTTTGGTGTACACCTCCAGAGCGGAATGGAGGCGGAACGGAGCCAAACTGATGCATTCTGAATGGATCCGCATCCATTCAGAATGCATTGGGGCTAAACTGATCCGTTTGGGGCTGCTTTTGAGAGCCTTGAAACAGATCTCACAGGCGGACCCTGAAACGGCAGTGTGAAAGTAGCCTTAGGTGTAGAAATTTGACGAAATATAGGCCAGCAAGGAAGCTGGCTTGCATTTAGACTGGCGCTGGATACACCAAAGTTATGTCTGTTCATAACTTTGGCGGATACACCACCAGCAATAGGGGTTATTAACCCCTTCCCGACCGCAATCTATATATATATACGTGATAGCTGCACATACCCCGTGCAGCTACCACGTGTAGTGACGTCATGGCAGCTCTTTAATCCAAGCGCTGCAAAGCTCTTGGATTAAAGCTTCTGCCCCTGTCCTGCTGCTGCCACGGACAGCATACAGTTCAGTAATGCCGGCAAGGGACCAATCAGAGTGGCCCCTTGCCGACAATCGATCCGATTGGTTAGTCTGTGCAGACTAACCAATTGGATTGAGGCAGTGAAAAAATGCCTGTTTCAGGCTCTGATCTGCGCTCTGCAGATCAGAGCCTGAAATCAGGTAATGTGTCCTCGTGCCCCCCCTCCCCGATCTGTGCCCCCCATGTGTACCCCCCATCTGTGCCCCTCCAAGCCCCCCCTTGTGTCCGCCTGCCGCTGAACCGCTTATCTCCTGCTTCCTGCGGTCCGCCCCCTCCCCGCCCCATACATTCCTCCTGCCCCCTCAATGCTGGCCGTGACACCCCCCCCTTTCCAGCGCTGCCCCCATGCCGTGCGGTCTCCCTGCTGTGTGTGAGGGCAGCGGCTCCATTCCTGAGCCGCCGCCATCAGCAGAGAGTGTCATCTCTATGCTGACACTCTGCTGTAACCCCATAGATGCCGCAGCAGCGGCATCCATGGGGTTAATAGAGGGAGGGGGCTCCCTCTCTCCACCATCGGGGCTGCTGCGCTGCAGCGGTATCCATGGGGTTAATAGAGGGAGGGGGCTCCCTCTCTCCACCATCTGCGCTGCAGCGTTATCCATGGGGTTAATAGAGGGAGGGGGCTCCCTCTCTCCACCATCGGGGCTGCTGCGCTGCAGCGGTATCCATGGGGTTAATAGAGGGAGGGGGCTCCCTCTCTCCACCATCGGGGCTGCTGCGATGGTTGCCATGGCAACCGGACGCTTTGCAAAAGCGTCCGCTGTTGCCACCTATAGGGCATCTGATTGTATTATGCTTTGCAATGCAAGAGCATTGCAAAGTATAGGACAGCCATCAGCCCCACTGGATCTTCAAGATCCAAGAGGGACTTGATAAAAAAAAAAAAGTGAAAATAATAAAAGTAAAAATAAATAAATAAATAAAAATGTAGAATTAAAAAAAAAATAGCTTTTTCCTATAAAAAAATAAAATAAAAATACACATATTAGGTATCACCGCGTCCGTAACGACCGTCTCTATAAATATGTCACATGATAGACCCCGTCTAAACACCATTAAAAAAAATGTGCAAAAAAAGCCATTTTTGTCACCTTACATCACTAAAAGTGCAACAGCAAGCGATCAAACGGGCTTATGACCCCCAAAAGAGTACCAATCAAACCGTTACCCCATCCCGCAAAAAATGATACCCTATTTAAGACAATCACCCAAAAAATAAAAAATCTATGGCTCTCAGACTATGGAGACACTAAAACATAATTTTTTGGGTTTCAGAAAAGCTATTATTGTGTAAAACTTAAATAAATAAGGAAAAGTATACATATTAGGTATTGCCACGTCTGTAACGATCTGCTCTATAAAACTGTCACATGACCTAACCCCTCAGATAAACGCTGTAAAAATAAATAAATAAAAACTGTTCCAAAACAGCCAATTTTTTGGTCACCTTGTCCCATAAAGTGTAATAATGAATAATCAAAAAATCCTATGTACCCAAAAATGGTACCAATATAAACCTCAACTCTTTCTGCAAAAAACGAGCCCCTGCACAAGATGATCGGCAGAAAAATAGAAAACATATGGCGTTCAGAAAATGGACACACAAAAACATTATTTCTTTTTCAAAATTGCTTTATGTAAAACTGTAACAAACAAAGAAAGTAGACATATTTGATATCATTGCGTCCGTAACAACCTGCTCTATAAAAATAGCACATGATCTACCCTGTCAGATGAATCTTGTAAAAAAAAAAAAAAAAACTGTGCCATATATAAGTTACATTGCCTCACAAAAAACTTAATATAGAGCAATTAAAAATCATATGTACCCCAAAATAGTACCAATAAAACTGGCACCTTATCCCCTAGTTTTCCAAAATAGGGTCACATTTTGGGAGTTTCTACTGTAAGGGTGCATAAGGGGGGCTTAAAATGGGACATGGCATCTAAAACCAAAATCTGCCTTCCACGGCGTTCCTTTCCTTCTGCGCCCTGCCGTGCGCCCTTACATCAGTTTACGACCACATGTGGGGTATTTCTGTAAACCACAGAATCAGGGTAATAAATGTTGAGTTTTGTTTGGCTGTTAACCCTCAATGTGTTAAAGAAAAAAATTTAATAAAGTGGAAAATATGCCAAAAAAGTGAAATTTAGAAATTTCATCTCCATTTTCCTATAATTCTTGTGGAACACCTAAAGGGTTAACAAAGTTTGTAAAATCAGTTTTGAGTAACTTGAGGGGTGTCGTTTCTACGATGGGGTAATTTATGGGGGGTTTCCACTATGTAAGCCCCACAAAGTGACTTCAGACCTGAACCTGGTCCTTAAAAAGTGGGTTTTGGAAATTTTCTTAAAAATTTGAAGAATTGCTTCTAAATTTCTAAGCCTTCTAACGTCCTAAAAAAATAAAATAACATTTCCAAAACGATGCCAACATAAAGTAGACATATGGGAAATGTTAAGTAGTAAATATTTTATTAGGTATGACTTTCTGTTTTAGAAGCAGAGAAATAGAAATTTTGAAAATTGTGAATTTTTCTATTTTTTTTATAAATTTGGGATTTTTTCATAAATAAAGGTGAAATATATTGACTCAAATTTATGACTATCAGGAAGTGCAATGTGTCACGAGAAAGCAATCTCAGAATGGCTTGAATAAATAAAAGTGTTCCAAAGCAATTACCACATAAAGTGACGCATGTCAGATTTGTCAATTTTGACCTGGACACTGGGGCATCAATGACCCGTAGTCATGAAAGGGTTAAGACCAGCGTCTAAAATTCCAGTCTTAATAAATCACCCACACAATCTCTGAAGATGGACGCCTTGCTGTCCTTTGGTTGTGGTGGCCAACTTGTAGCTTACAGTTTTCCCATCACATGCAGAGGAGGCTATGGACAGATTAGAGGAGATTACCTTCCTTGCCAAAGTTGTCTGCAATCCCTTTGTGTCAGCTAAATCTTCTGTAGATCTTTTCCCTTCTGGAGGCTGACACATAGACTGCTTGTAGCCTGTAGGGGAATTGAATCACCGTACAGGGTCTTCTTCTTGCTGCTCTGGGGTGTTTACTCCTCAGCAGACAGCCATACACTGTAGAATCTTAGGTGGAGCCAGCCCTGTGTTGCCACATGGGACCTCCCTCTTCCTATACAACCTTATGGGATATGTATTACATACATATAGTACATGAAATACAGAGACATTAACACATTCAGTACTTTCCAGTGTATTTCAGGACACTGGACCCCCGTACTTTAAGTCAAGCAATCCCCAGCACACACTTGCTATCAAGATAGGTCACTTGGAAGACAGCATAGAGAGCATATATGCATATATAAACCATATTTTATTCTTGTATACTTCTGTCTATCTCCTGCAAGAGATTATGGTTAGACACATACAGTATTTATCAGGAGCAGTCAAACATAAATATAGTAAGCAGCATGGGTGACAAGGGTTGAAGTCTTCTCTCAAATGGGGACCTGTGGGCGCTGACCTGGTACAGGAACAGTAAAGTCCAGGACCATCCGTTATAATGTAAACAAAGGTGACTTGCAACATCTCAGAAGGCTCAAAGGGTATGGATTAATTCTCTGGACACAAAGCTTTGTGGTTGCAGAACATCACTGAGGGCTTAAATGCATTAAAGTCAATCTCCAGGCACATGTCTTAAACATTGCAAACAGTGTATAAAAGTCTTTAAAGAGTCTCAATGAGTTTCAGTGTCTGTAAAGGTAGTCACAGCTCAATCCAGGTACCAGGCAGGTAGTTTCCCTTTTGTGGCATGGTCAAGACTTTTGAGTAGTTGTGGTTCTTCCTCATGCATCAGCTTTGGGTGACTTGGTCTCTCTTGGATGATGACAGGTTCCCTTGGGGGTACTTGCTCATGTTGAGATAGAGATGGAGTTTGCCCAACTGGAACAGTGAAATTTATTAGAGGTCTCGGGAACCAATGCAGAGGATCTAAGTCAAGTAGGTGTTTCTCTGCTGGTGATTGAAATTGAGCAGGTGGCTCTTGGACTCAAAGTGGTTGTTAAATTAGTGAAGGATTTTCTGAAACAATCTCTTTTAGGTCTGTGAAGGTTCTCATTTATCCAGGTCATGGTATATCTGTAAAGAATAAATCAAGGCAACTGGACTTACTGTAGATTTCTTGAAAACGTTTCACTCGTTCTTCCAAGCTCGTTGGAAGAACGAGTGAAACGTTTTCAAGAAATCTACAGTATGTCCAGTTGCATTGATTTATTCTTTACAGATAATCTCTTTTAGGCACAGCTTCAGCCGGTTACAGTGTACTACTTGTGGCATTCAGTTTTCTTTAGTAATTTCATAGATGTCTGTCCCATGATAGGGGATAGTTTTGATAGTTTATGGCTCTCTTTCTCAGTTGCTATCCAGTTTGCTTCTACAATAGTTATTTTTCAGCCATACATGGTCATCAATTTTGAAAAGCTCTGCCTTGCTAGATTGTTCATTGTTTTTGTTGTTTTTGGCACGCATTTGTCATGTGGATATGAACAATCTCTTGAGCATCAGCTAGGTGTTTTTGATGTTCACTCACCCAATCTGTCTGTGGTAAAAGGTTGATGGCATCTGGAAATGATACATCTAAGGTGCGGTCTGCTGGTAATTTACCTTGATGGGTAAACATAAGGTAGTATAGTGTGTACCCAGTGGAACAATGGATGGTATTGTAGTTGAGGTACACTATCACAGGTAGAAAAGTCGGCCAATCAGTTCTTAGTTCAGGTGGTACAGCTCCCTGCAGGGCCGGCTCCAGGTTCATGTGGGCCCTTGGGCGATAAAGTTTCAGTGGGCTCCATTGTGGCATTTTGTCACTATGACACTGACATTAACTGTACCAGACACTGACAAGCTCAAGGACTGGCTCACCTTCTGCTGTACGTATGCAGGGCTGGTACAGCTTTTTAAGAGAAGTAATGACGGCTTGGGACTCTCCACCCTGGCTCAGCACAGGCCATAAGTTTTCTGAAATGTGCAGAGTCAACCACATGGAAAGGGAGGGACTGTAGTATCAACAACTTGGCCAGAAGCATGTTCAGTTTCTGTGCTGTTGGATTAGTGGACACATACTGTTGTTTCTTTGCATATGCCTCTGTGATCGATTGCTTACGAGGAGTAGGAGGAGCATCAGGGCCAGTAAATGAAGGGAACGAATGACAGCTTCCTTCTGTTGAGGAGCTCTGGCTGCTAAAGAAGGGAAGTGGGCTGCTGAGAGATGCAGCGGTTGCATCAGGCTGTATCACTACATTAGTGCCATGGTTTTCTCAGGCCAATTTATGGTGACACTGCATGTGTTCATGCATGGCCATGGTGCCAATATTATCACCCTAGCTGCACTTCACCTTTTCCCCACAGATCCTACATACCTTCATGCTATTGTCCTCCAGCAACGTTATAAAAAATTCCCACACTGGCAAGTATCGCATTTTACCCCCACCACTCCATGATGACTGCCTGATGCTGCCTCTATGAAGCCATGCACCACTAGATGCATCCTGATTAGTAGGCTCCTGAGTAGCAGATGGTCTACCCCAGGCAGCTTTGGCTCCAGATCTCACACTGCTGCCACCCTGCTGCCTCATGGCCATGTGTGCACCCTGCTCACTCAGCAACATGCTGCCGCACTACCACTGTCTCACGGGCAAGCTGCCACCCTCACCCCCTGATGATGATGATGAATCCCCCTCTTCACATAAAGTGCGATCAGCTACATCATCATCCACTACTGTCTGCTTGTCAGTTATGTAGCCCTCACTAGTCTCATGGCCACGTCCCTGAGCGCTCGCAACAACTGCTCCCACGCAACTATCATTGTTGCTACTTGTGTAACATCCTGAAGTATGTCACTAAACTTCTGTATCCCTGCTACAATAATGTCAGGTGTATATGTGTATTTCCATCTAGTGTAATCTAACTGTGCATTGCCATGATATGTATTTCCAGGTCTGTGTTATATATTTGCTGTAATTTCAATGTATACCAGCAGGTGGCAGCAGTATGTAACAGGATCTTAGCCAGTTTAGTATTGCTAGATTGGAATAGTTCATTCCAACCTAGCTCCCCCCTCTTTGAGGAGGAGTGGAATGTTCCCACATCCTGCCTCATGGGGAGGAAGGAAAGTTCTAGTTAGAGTGTACCAGCCCCCTCCTTGGGGAAGGCTGTGTTGGTAGGAGCTCCCAGAAACAGGGATCTTAACCTAAGATCCAAGCCTCGGCTGAGGCCCAGGATAACTCTTCCCAGCCTGAGTCATCTACCTCAGCTGGTTGACAAGAAAGCAGCCATCTACAGAACTATAGATCTCCAGACATCATACCCTGCGAGCAGTCCTATGAGTACAGATCCAAAGACAAAGAGAAACCAAGTACCTCCTCAGCTAGTCAGGCCCAAACTAAGCAGACTATAGACAGAGCAGAAGATAGATACCTGACAGATCTCCTAGGCATATGACCAGATGCAGAATACATATAGATTCCTGCCACATATTGCCAATACCTGCTGGGATCCAAGACTATTGCTGTAACTTGTATGGATCAAAGCTGCCATTCAGTAAAGACAAGTTGGATCCTATTACCTGTTTGGATCTCAATTATTCCTCAATTACTTCTACTGACCACACTCAATTTTATTGCAAGTGAGCCAGGATCCAGGAGTCCAGCCGTACCAAGGTAGGAGACACTGTTGACACAATACCTATTACACAGAGACATTATCCCCCTCTGGCATTCCTCACCTGGTACGTGAGCTATAACATCTTAAAGGGCCCTGCTACAGTACCTGCGCAAGCTGCAATTGGCGTCACGAACTACTACACATATAAACTGACCCACTGCATAGCATCCCCACTGACCCAGTGTCCTGCTCATTGCACTTGCACGCCTACAAAAGGATGCAGCAGACCACTCCTCA